>NC_046155.1:84529674-84862174 GCF_011064425.1 Rattus rattus
GGAATTCTCTGTGCAGAAAGTAATGGGATGTGCAATTAGTAAATATGTTCTCTTTAGTCCTCTAACCAGAGGGCTGCTGGCTTGATTCAGAGGTAAAATAGCCTCAAGTCAGAATCTATGCATTTCTCAGAGCTTTCTCCTCCTAATTACTTGACTTTGGCCATCACATCTACAGACTCCAGGAAATGCACATGTGTGCATGTGTGTGTGCATGTGTGATATAGTTAGCATAGACGAGTCCAGGGATGGATCAGCACAATTCCTCTTGTTACAAGGAAAGCAGAAACCAACCATAAGCCTCTATGGCAAACTCTGTTAGCTCCTTGGCCATACTCGTGTATACATCCCACTTCTAAGGATTCTGGGAAAACTAGGGGTTTAGGTGGGTACCTGTCCACCCTGGGCAAAACCAGAGTTCACTTAATAAGGAAGATATCAGTATTGGCAAGCAGCCGGCTGTCTTCTCAGTACAAAGCAGTTTGGGTTCCAGAATTAAAGTTCAATGCAAACATCCCAACCTCTCTTCAGTGGTCTGCAAAATCCTTCATATCAAAGTGTGATGGTTTGAATAAAAATGGCCCCGATAGGCTCATACATTTGAATGCTTAGTCATCAGGGGGTGGCACTACTTGAGAAGAATCAAGAGATGTGGCCTTTGAGGTTTCCAAAAGCCAAGCTGGCCCAGGGGCTCATCTCTTTCTTTCTTATGCCTGTGGGTCCAGATGTAGAACTCTCAGCTACTTCTCCAGCAATACGTCTGCCTGCATGCCACCGTGCTCCCTGACATCATGATAATGGACTATACCTCTGTATTTGTAAGCAAACTCCTACTAAATGTTTTCTTATAAAGTCAGCATGGTCATGGTATCTCTTTACTACAATAAAACCCTGACTAAGACAGAAGGGAAGGACCCAACCTCCTATACAAACTTTCAGATCCATCAATAGTCTTAGCCAGTGCTTGACATTCTAATGCTTCAAAACTAATTTATCACATAAGCTATGGCCACCAGCACATTACTGCTGTGACTGTTAGAGTATAACCAACTGCTTTCTGATTGTTCTTGAAACCTGGTCAAAAGCTACGAGTAGGGATATCTGATATATGCATGAATTATTAATCAGGGTTCTTACTCACTGATTTTTCAATGGAAATAATATATCATGTACCTTTATCAGTGACTAGAATGTGATTTGTGAAGCTGGTGGTTTAAATAAATAATTCTGTCCAAAGACATCCATCACCAAGGTTGTAAATGAAACCTACTTGTATCTTGAAGATAATAGAGATGGACAAACTGCTATATCTCCAGAAGTCCCTGATGTGCATATCAACTCTGCCCCTGCCCCTGTCCCTGTCCCTAACCCTACCCCTGTCCCTGTCCCTACCCCTGCCCCAGCCCCAGCCCCAGCCCCTGCCCCTGTCCATGCCCCTGGCTCTGTGTGTTTTCTCCAAGTCTGTCTACCTCAGCTTTTATAAAGATCTGCTATAAACCTACTTTCCAAGATCCTGATACTGCCAGACCCAGGACTTGCTAAACTGAGCAGGAAGATATAGTATGGGGTTTCAAATGGAAAGTTGGCATGCTGGGCCAAGATATGGTCATGTCTCTTGCTTGCTTTTGCAGTCAGGCTAATTTCCCTGACCTTCCTGAACCTTGTCTTCTGCAAATGACCACAGGAAAAAAATCAATACTTACTTGAAAAAACAATTTTGCAAATTAAATAACTCTTACAAGGCATCTGGCAGCAGCATAGAACTCAAGGAAATTTATTTTTGTGGACATCTGTATTAGTTACTTTTGTCTTGTGATAAAACACCATTGCAAAAGAAAAGCAACTTGTGGAAGAGAGAGTTGATTTGGATTATGGTTCCAAAGGGCTATGTGTTCATCGTGGTAGAGAGGCGCAGCCATCATCAGCAGGCATGGTGGCAGGAGACGGAAGTTCAGAGCTCACAGCACAAGGAGTGAAGAGATGGCTAAGTGGTTAATGTCACTGACTACTCTTGCAGAGATCCTGGATTGGTTCCCAGCTCCAGCACAGCAGCTTGAAAGCACCTGTAACTCTCCTTCTGGGAGAGATCTGTCCTCTTCTGCCCTCTGCTGGTACTCAGCACATGGCACGCATTTACACACTTGCAAATAAAACATCCATGCACATACAATACAAATAAACAAAATCTTAAACCCCTCCAATGACTGTGATTACAGGAATACCACTGTCCCCTTCATACATCCTACTCATCATGGTGATGACGTCATGGTAGTCCTTACAAGTAACATAAGTTTATACAGAGCATCATCCCTTACCTACCTATGAAGCAGAGAGAGAAAACTGGAAGTGAGGTGATACTCTCAAAACTTTCTCCCCTAGTGAGAAAATTCCCCTAATAGGCCCCACCTCTTAACCATCCTCATCCCCAATCCCCACACCATGCTCCTGGAAAACAGCACTACCAACCAAGGACAAGGGTTCAAATGCCTGAGCACGTGGGAAACATTCTCACTGAAACCTTCGGAACATGCCTTCAAAAGAGCAGAGACGAGGACACAATTCTAATTGTAATCTAAATCTAGGAGAGCTAGGGCTCCAATTGCAAGAGAAAATAACTTAATTTTGAGTATGCACCACGACTCAAGCGTAAATCCCCTATGCACAGGAGGGAATCTATGACTGGTACTGTAAACTTGGCCAAAAAACTCATGGCTTAGAAAGGTAATAACAGGTGAGTTCTGAGACCTGTTATTCTTATTTTGTTATACGGTTATGTTGTCAAGCTCCATTCTAAATATTTCTGTGTGTATCCATAGATCTGTGATATCCCCCAATTTAGTTGGAGTAAAGCTCATTTTCGCGGTGGTCAGTGAACAATTCAAAACCTTATAATTGATCCAAGTGCTGAAAAGTGACTGCTGAGTGGTCTGCCCTAATCGAGACTTGCATATCAACCCTTTCCAGCAAGGCTCAGGGAGCATCATGATCAAGGGAGTAGAAAGAAGGTAAGAATCAGAGGGTGGGGAGGAGTGCGGTGAGATGCTGTCTTCTGGACATGGAATGGCTATTGAACACATGAAATCACAGTAGCTGTGTTTATCTACACAATCCCTACACACGACCAAGCCACTCTGAATTTCAGCATGGATCGGGGGTAGATAATGAGATACCACCCCTGAGGAACTGTTATCAGGTAGTGGCCATTGGTAGAGGGCTTTTATTTTTATTTTTTATTTTTGGAAGTAGGTTGTCCATGCCACTGTGGATGGTCTATACCCTGTACACAGGGCAACAGTAATAAGATTTGGTAGAATATAAAAGACTTGATAAGAAGACATGAAATTGGGAATGTGTTTCAGAGGTCCAGGATGTCTTGAAAAAGGAAAATGGGGAGGGTGGATATGATCAAAATACATAGTACTCATGCATGAAATTATCAAATGATAAAGAAAATATTAAGTGATGTCATCTGCATTTTGCAGATGGGACAATAGAGTACAGAGAATCTAAAGAAACTTCTCCTGAACACATGACCAATGTAACACTTAGAAAATTACATTCAGATCCACAGGTCTGGCAGGACACAGGGTACATAGCAAATGCAATCTAGTGAAATGTGATCCATAGAATTAAAGTGCATTATATCTGGTCTCCTCAAAGCAATGCCCACTGAGGACCAGATTGACCTGAGGCTTTTCCTGAGGCCCTGATATCTGGAGGGGGAACATAGTTCCTTCTCTAAACCAGAGCTTGTATGACCTGGGACCAGGGCCTAGTGTGAACTGCAGCTTTAGATCCTGAGAACCCAACCCTTCTCACCCTAAATGGCTATGGTTATCAGTCCAAGGCCACTGTGTTCTCTTGAGATAGATACCCTGTGTTCCCTTCTGGCAACATTGCTTCACTTTCTTGTGACTAATTTTGTCCTACTGTATGATGGCTTCCTGATGACTTTGTACCATTTCCCTCCCACAAATAGTATAGAAGATGTTGCACATCTTAGTAAACTTGCTTGGCATAAGATATAGCTTGTGTAAAACCTCCTGATCCCAAACTTTTTACCTTCTTATCTTCTGATTTCTTGCCCATCCCATCTCTCTCTCTCTCTCTCTCTCTCTCTCTCTCTCTCTCTCTCTCTCTCTCTCTCTATCCTGTCACTGAAGAACTGCTAGTTCAGGTCAAATGCCAACCAAATTAAGAAACATCTGAACCGCAACCTTTACCTCCAGCTGTCTTATGAACACAGAGGTGACATCCATTACCCTGAAAGAGAGCAACAGAAATGGTCATGTAACTCGCCATGATGGTGCAACAGGCACAAATAACCCCAGACCATTGGACTAACAAACTATTAGGAACCCTCGAGAGGCATATGCAGATGATTTCATGTATGTGTATACACACACACACACACACACACACACACACACACACACACACACGGAGCTATGGAATTTGTCTTTTTGTTAAATCCACTAAATCAGGACTGCATCACTGTCATATATCCACAGAACTGTCATAATGTAGCTCATTATTTTGTACAATCACTGTATTCTGACTTTAAAAGACTTTAAAAGAATAAGTAAATTTAAAAGATGACTCTGTAAAGTTGGAGGTAGTCGTAAACACCTGTAATGCTAGCACTTGGAAGACAAGAGATCAGGAGTTCAAGGCCAGCCTAGCTTATATGAAGTTCTGCCTCGAAACCTGTAGGATGATGTCAAACAGGTGAAGGCAGATACAAGATAGAATGAGACCTGTCATTGGATGAGAAGGAAGGATGGGCAGGAGAAAAGTTTAAGAGAGAGGAGGAGACTGGAGCAAGAGAGAAGTGGCTGGGAGAACATGGAGGCAGATGTTAAGATTCCTCTCTGCACATTTACATGTTGTTATGAATATTCTTAAGGAATGGATGTGTACAGGGCTTCATGTGTCTAGATGAGCAAATTATATCTTATCAATTGGATCAGAGGTTATTGTGTTGTGTGTTCTTTCATGTGGCAATTTAAGTTCAAGAGAGTATGTGATGACTGGAGACATGTGTATGGTGGCAACCTGTCTTGGGAACTAGATGGGTAGAGAGATTGTCGCCAGGCTCAGAGAGCAGCCATCAGCAGTGTGATGTGAGATAGAGCAAAGCAGGTGCGAGGCTTTGCTGACTGAGACGAAGATATCTACCAGATATCTTTGGGCACTACAGTGCTGGACCTAGTACAGGGTAAAAGACAGCCATTGTTATCATTATACAGCAACAACAACAAAGGAAAACAACAAATGGACGAAAACAGAAACATGGCCCTGTACCCTGTCAGGAAAGTGAATAAATAATGATTACAACTACATTTATTGAATAATTAATTTATGTTGAGCTCACTACTAAGCATTTCATGTAAATTGTCTGTTCCCTAACAGCACTCCTTGAAGTTTGATACAAGCTTTCCAGCGGAGGACTCCAATGTTCAGAGATGTTCAGTGCCTTCCCATGTTGTACACTCATTAACCGACAGATCCAAAGTTCAAAACGAGGTTTGTCTGTGCTGCTGCTCGTGATGATAAATTATTACAAGCTTGGTGCATCCTTCGTGTGTAAAGACGTGAATGGCCTCCATCGCTCCTCTCGTCCTCTCAGTCCTGCCTCTGACCCCGCTTTGTATTTCTCAATTCTCTGTTCATGTCCATCAGTGGCCATGCCGTGGAAAAGAGCAACTTTCCTACAGTTAGGTCCTTGGGCACTTGGCAGCCTGCTTAGGTTGTGCAAGGGAGTTTTATACCTCTCTGCCCTTGACATCCCTCCTCCAGAGCAATCACAGACAAGCTGGGCCTCTGAATCTAAATGTCTTGGTTCCTATCTAGACATCAGTCTTCCCTGCTGCATACACTCCTCTGTGTAAACTTCGAAAGCCATTCAACTTCTCTGAGCCTGGGCATTTTCATCTGTGAAGTGGGGGGCATCAATTCCTATCCCCTCATTAGAAGTAAGTTAGATGCAATAATATACATTAAATGTGAAAGAGGTATAATTGCATATCTCAGCACAAACACAAACATCCATTTTCCTTCTCTTGGTTTTGTATGGAACTAACACATAGTCACCCTGAAACCTGAACAGACAAGTCTCACTTTACCACAAAGGGACTTTGTCATTCTACCTTCTGAGCCCAGGGCACTGTCTTTCTTTAATTAGCATTTGTTTAACATCTGCTATTTACTCTAAAAACATAAGGTTTCCCAGAGCTAAGGTGTCACATGTGTTTTCCTAAAGAGATGGAAAGTATATTTGCCCTAGCTAGGGAGAAAATCAATGGAGCAAAGGGTTCCTTCCAAGGTCAGGTGCCTTAACCAGACTTTATTGGAGCTACGTATAAGAAGGAGTATGAGTAACCCAGAAGCAGTGACATCACTGGGAAGTCCCTGGTGACTCACAGCTGGCTGGTGAGTTGTACCCTCAGTACAGACAAGCCATGAAAAATTGTACCTGTTAATAGTTCCCCTCAGCAACTTACTGATAGCTATGACCAAGTGGTCCCAGGCTGGTCAATCTTCCTCCTGGCCTATGATCTCTGAGAGGAGAAGGTCCATGTGAGGATTTCACAAGGGTTTTTGAGTTCTGTAAGCCCTACATGCCTCTGGGCTCCCACCTTCATCAGGGAATGGACCCAGTTGCACGTGGCACTTGTGGGAGTAAATAGAACTGCTAAGATTTAGGGAAGCAATAGAACATTAGAGGCCAGAGGGAACAGACACACAACACAATACTTTGTGGCTTGTCCACAGAGTCTGTCTGCATTATGCTACAGCAACTAAACATCTTAGTTGCAATGGTACAGCCTTCTTCACATGACCACTTGTAAAGGGTGTGTGCTGGAGAGCAGATCTTGTTCTCAGCTTGATTTTGTTTTTCGTCTATCTCCACACTTGCCCCAGCGCAGCAGATCTTAGGCAGAGCAGAATGGAGGGGTTGAGAGGTGCAGCTCTAATTCTTCTGCACCCCATACTGATCCTGCACCGTGCACCACATTGCCTACAGCTCCTCTGGAATAGGAGAGACAGATATTAATTTGTGTTTGAAGTTCTATTTCCTCCCACTTCCTGCCTATTAAGGGGAAAAGAGCTAGCTCACAGTATCATTTTTAGAAAGCAGGGTTAGAGTTTGTATTCTGTATCATCTTGACTGGACCTCAAGGTGCCCACATATTCAGTCAAACATGCTGCGAGTGCCTGAGTGGGTGGGTCTACTTAGTTATTAATATGGAAATTGGTGGGTTGAGTGAGGTTCACTTTATACACAGGAATTTGAATGTATACTGCAACCCACAGAGTCCTACATAATGTAGGACTTACATATTAGTCTTATATAATGTCTCATTTATCTGAAAATAAAATTGGAAACAAATCATATCTTTAGTCATACTTTTGAGAAAGTGAGAAAGATATATAAAATTCCAAACCTATCAATCTCCAAAGGACTGACTTGTGCTCACCAAAGCGAGTGTACAGGTTTCCATCCACCAACTAATTAAACAGAGTGAAAGGCCAACCCTTTAGGGGTTAGCAAGACCTTCTTATTGCTCTGATATAAGTTCAGGTTGGGCCTTTTCACTTGAGCTGGAGCAACTCTTACATCTATAGCCAGTTTTTTTTTTTTTTCTTTTCTTTTTTTTTTTTTTTTTTTGAGAGCTGGGGACCGAACAGGGCCTTGCGCTCACTAGGCAAGCGCTCTACCACAGTTTCTAGCTCTCAGATCAGAACTTACTCCCAAATTTTTCCAGGTCTCCACCTGCTCGCTGAAGGTCTTGAGACACATAGCTTCCATTGATCCTCTCTGAACTATAAAACACATGAGATAATGAATTCATAGAGAAGGGGTTTCTTTTGGCTCATAATCTAGGAGATTCTATTTCATGTGCCCAGAGCTTTGTAAGCAGCAGGGGTATGGAATGGAGGAAAATGCCCATCTCGAGGCTAGGAAATGAAGAGAGGAGGGGACAGGGTCCCCTTCAAGGGCAGCTCCCAATGACCTAAAGACTTTCTACTAAGCCCACATCTCTGAAAGGCTCTACCACCCCCAATTCCTGTTCTTTATCATGCAGGCCTTTGTGGGGTATACAGGAGCCAAGCCATAGTGCTGATCTTTGTAATCATATGATCCAATGCCTTAAAGTAAATTTTACTCCTCTATACACGTAAACACCTCTGACTTCTACTGAAGAAAGCCAATATAGGAAGACGCCAAATAAGGCCAAAACAGATAATACAAAAAACAAACCAAGTCAATAACAACCACAAACCCACAAGCTTATTTGACTTGTATATGATCATTTTTTAAAATTCTGAATTAGAAAGAGAAATGGGAAAACATAAGAGCTTCCTAAATGATATGAAAATAAATGTTTAGGGGAGAAGAACAAGAGTTTTCAAGAGATTTCTGGAGGACATACGTCTTCCAGATTTTCTTCAATTGAACCCTTAATTTGCAAACAGAAGACATGACTGGAGCTACTGGGACCTCTACAGGAAGAAGGACCAATCATTTAGTTTCTCCCAGGGCTGCAGGTCAGAAACATTTTAGTGTCAGTTTTACCTTAGTTTGCTCTGACAGAAACCCAAGATTAAATATGTCCAGTGAAATTTGCTTTGAGGAGAAAGTATGCTAAGATGGTATTGGAATGTTCCAGAGTGCACCAAATGTCAAATAGTAGTAATAGAAAGGATAATTGAATAGTAGGGACAAACTCGTATGATTGATGTTATGAAATGTGGAGAATATCAGTGTAGAGGATGAGAAGCACACAGAACCCTCAAAACTCTTCCAAAATCCTCATCCATCTACAATTTGGTGAATCTGAGTCACACCCCAGAACTCTCAGCTATAAGGCCTGTGAACCCACCATTGAACTAGAAGCTAATAACTAAATAAATATGATAGATAACTTAATTACTGTCCTTGGGTCAAAGTTCACTGACACAATTAAATATTTCAGAATGCACATCCACCAGAAAACTTCCAGAAACTTTTAGAAAGGAGAGAGTATAGAAGTGTTCACAGGACCTATTTAGTGTAGGATCTTAGTTTGTTTCACCTGAAGAATGGATGCAAGTAGGAAACATGCTCAGACACTCTCTATTCTCCCTTGCTTATTAGAAGCTCTTTGAAGATAACAGCAAAGAGAAGACAGCATTTTCTAAGTCATTCAGCACAATCACCAAGCAGTACAGTCAACCTCCTCAATGGCACAACAAGTAATTCAAGATCCCCAGTGGATACCGAAACACCAGATGACAAGGAACTTAATGTGTTTATTTTCTATACGTACTTTGTGTTAGCTACTTTTCTCCTTGTTGAGCAGAACACCTGACAGAAATACCCTAAAGGGTGTAAAGGACAAAGTTTTATTTTGATTGAGAGTTTGGAAGAGTGAAGTCCATGGCAGTGGGGAAGGAATAAATGTCAGGGTTTGTAACAAAAAGACCCAACAGTTAGAACATCTCATACCAAGGTAGACCAGTAAGCAGAGAGCACTGGGGTTAGAACTCAGGCTGGACTATAAACCTGGAGACTAAACCAAAAGTAACTCACTTCTTCTAGTGAGAATCTGCCTCCTAAAAGTTCCAGAATTTTCCAAACCAGCACCACCAGCTAGGGAATCAGTGTTCAAATAGATGAGCCGGTGGGATATATTTCTCACTCAAGCCATAACAATGCATAACTATTCAGGCTTTCCTTTGGCACATCTGGATGGCTAGTCACTACCCTTTGGAGCTATTGTTGAGTAAAATAAATGCTTGTTTGAACAAAAACAAAGCAACAGTGGATGACTAAGATGGTGACTAAGTGACTAATGAATGGACAGTGTATAACACATACCTGCAGGACAGAGGACTGAATCACACCCAGGACAAGCAAATCTGAACTGACTTCTTAGAACAGTAAGCAACTTGAAACTCATCAGCTGTTTATTTCTGGAACTTTCCATTTAGTACTTCCATACCATTGCTCACCATTGATAACTGAAATAATAAAAAACAGAACTTCAGATGGAGGAGGACTACTGGATTTTGCAAATGAAATCTCACCAAAGTAATTTCAGAAACTCTCAATATTTTCAAGTTTCAGTCTCAACTTCTCCTTTCTGAGCAAAAATGAGATTTTTCTAACCCCAGGGCATATCATTCCCTTGGTTCTAGGCACCATAGAAGTAATATGGCAACAGAAGTAGTGTTCTGTGTACCAGTGATCTCGAGGAGAGCATCAGATTCCGAGAAGGAGTCCAAATTGTTTTGTAGGGCTGAGGGTACTGAGCAGATGAAACACCAAGGACAAGAAAACACAGCAGGTTGATGAAAACAGGAGTTCTGAGGGCTAGGAAGACAGCTTGGTGGGCAAGATAGTTACTGCAGAAGAATGAGGATCTGAGTAAAGATTCCCCAGCACCTATATAAAAAGCCAGATTTCTCAGCAAACCCCTAAAACCTCAATGCTTAGGGGTCAGGATTGCCATGGATCCCAAGAATGCACCACCAGCTAGTCTCTCTTTCTGGAACACACACACACACACACACACACACACACACACACACACACAATCACACATTCTCTCTCTCTCTCACATTCACACACACATTCACACACATATACTCTCATATACAATACACACACACACACACACACACACACATTCTCACACACATGTGGTATGCATGTTGGGTACCAGCTGTGGTTTCACAGTCTCTGTTTCCTCACTCAGGTATCCAAGCACTACTGCACACCTGGAGTGTCTGGAGGGACAGGGGAGGCAGGGTTGGGAATTCTTTGAGGAAGAACTCCTCTGAGGAATTTAGTGTTACAACTCTTTTAGATGATACTCAATAATCCAGCTCCCTTAGATGATCTTCACTGAAACTGCTGGTACACATACAATTTATGTGGGGTGACCAGAGGGTGGGAAGGAGTTTTCAGGGTGAATGTAAAACCATTGGCTGAAGTTTAAAGTACTGGGAATGCCTCATTTGCATGCAGAGGCATTACAGAAATCCCAGGTACTTGCCAGGCAGGCTCTTATCAGAGAAAGAGGAAGTGGAATTTGTAGGTTTGCCAAGGACCGTGTGACACTCCTCAAATAGAAGATTGGGGGTCCAGCTCCCCAGATCAGGCACAGAAGAGGAAGCCTTGCTGGAAAAGAGGGGCTTCTATTTTGCAAAGTTCAGAGGAACTCTCTGGACAAGGTAGAGTGCAACCTTAGTAGTGAGGTGCAACACACCCACACACACGAATAAAACACACACTGGCACAGACTTACACTCCTCACACACACTCAAACAGACTCTTTCACATTCTCTCTCTCTCTCTCTCTCTCTCTCTCTCTCTCTCTCTCACACACACACACACACACACACACACACACACACTAGCTCTTAAGTATCTGCCTAGTGCCCTGAAAGGCAGACCAATTTAATTTCTCAAACTTGAAATCTCAGTGTTCCTTATGTCTCATGGAGAGCCTTTGAAATAGTCTGGTTTATATTGGCCAACTCTAGGTTTCCTAGGTTGGGCCAGGGCTTCTTACAGTTTCCCCACTCTTTATTCTCTCCAGGTATAAAAATATATAAAATAGTATGCAAGCAAACCTTTACTGATTGATAACCATAAAAAAATTTATTTTGTTTTTGTATATGTATGTACATGTATGCATATGAATAGCAGTGCCCTCCATAGGCTACAAGATGACATCATATCCCTTGGACCTATAGTTTCAGGTAGCTGTAAACTCCCTGGGAACCAAACCCAAGTTCTCTGTGAGAGCAGCAAGCTCTCTTTAACTATCTTTTTCATGCAAAACAATATTTTGAAATAATTCATTAGTATACATATAATTTTACCACCTACTAAAGAGGAAGGCAAATTTGCATGCTAATGAGATGGGTGTGCTTATTTATTTTTACATGAAGAATTAAATCTTAGCTTAGTACAAGACCTGGAGAACCTTCAATGATTTTTAGAGTTGATCTATATTTTGATTTTATAACTGTCAGTGCTGAGAATACCTCTTCACAGAAACATGCAGTTCAAAATGTCAGGAGCATGTTTAGGGATATTTCAGAAATTGTGGAGATTCTAATGTAATCTTGAATCAGAGTTTATTTCATTGTTTATTTATGAAATCATGTACTCAAATTGGAATCTTTAAAAACCACATGCTGTCAGGGAAACTTTATGGCCGTTGTTTCTGGTGTTACTAGGAGACATAATCTCACAGCAGACTTCCTGATCCTCTGACTCTTACGATTTCTCTGTCTCGTCTTTGGAAATGTTTCCTGAGCTATCGGTGTGTGAGTTTTGTAGACATATCCACTGGAATTAAGTGCCCTCAACTCTGCATTTGATTGGCTGTGATTTTCTATACAGGTCTCAGTCTGCTGCAAAGAGAAGTTGTCTTGATGAGGTGCATCTATACAGTCTCACCAACATGGCTGCCCAAACATGAACTAAACAATAGGGAAGCCAAACTGGACAGGGAAAACCCCAGGAGTCCAAACCCCACCCAAGAACTTACACCAACTGAAGAAAACTTGGACAGAGAAAGTGGTCTTCTCAAGAGAACACCAGTTGGGTTTCCAGTCAGTTCTGAAAAGATCCCAACAAGTAACATTATTATATGGACTGATCATGTTATACTTAGAAATATAAATGTGTATATGCATACATATATGCACATAAAAACAAGAAGTATAAAAAAAAAGAGGCCATGAATTTCAAGGAGAGCAGGAAGGTTTCAGAAGGAGGGAGGAATAGAGAAATGTTGGAATTATAATTCCAAAAGTAAAATAAGCAAATCAAGCATCGGATCGCACTATAACTTGAAGATGTGCCCACTAGATAAATGCTGAGAAGCAATGGCAGGGGTAGATTGAAAGTCTATTATCTGAAAATTGTTATGTTTCTATGAGAATAGAAAACTCTGGACGGACAGTATAGACTGCAGTTCATAAAACAATGGTCTCAAGTTGGAGACTGGGTGGGTGTCTCAGGCAGAGCTCTTTGACTGTGAATATGATCTGTACAGTGCAAAGCTGTAAGGTCACATGATACGACATGGGTAAGCACTGCCTGGAACAGCCTGGGTTCACTACACACTTTATTTTGAATTGGGTTTTCATCATTACATATTCAGAGCTCGCTGGCCTGCCAGCACAGCTAGATCAGCAAGCCCCATGTTCAGTTTCAGGTCCTTCCTGCTCATCCCCATCCCATGAGCTCATGATCCACAGTTTAAGGCATTGTGTAAACTATTCATTTGTCCACAATATCAAGTATCGATACCAAGACCACCCTCCGTTAAGCTTCTGTGCAGGTGCCTTCTGGGTGCAACATCATTATCAATGAGTGTTTGGTTTTCCCCCATTCAGCAATCTTGATCACCTCATTTGAACTGAGCATCTCAATTGTCCAAAATATCTGCAGGGGCATGGCCATAAACCTAGGGATTCTCACTCCCTGGTCAAAGGGTGGACACGTGACTCTAACCATGGGGAGACTCAGCAATAGTGGGTGGGGAGGAGAAAGGAAGAAAATGATTGAACCTTAGTTGTCTGTTGTTGATAAGTGAATAGTAAAAAAAAAATGATGTTATAGCTTAGTCATTTTCTGTGTATTTGTTTTGTAATTATTCCTCTAACTTGAAGCATTCCCTCCTGGAGGAAGAAGGAAGAATTATAAGTCTGGAGAAGTAACAAAACTTAAAAGGTTTAGGAAGCTCATCAAATTTGCAAGATTCACATCCCTTCCCCCAAGGTTATAAAACAGAATAATTTCTAGGAAGAGACTTTCCAGTGAGTCTGCTGCAAGTTCAGGGACCTAGGGATACAGTTGTCATGATTCATCACCCATGCTGGGAGGGTTTTTCAGGGATGCCCAGGGTCATCCATGTACCTGTAAGCAACCCCAGGAAACTCATTGGTTACTAAGCTAGTAGAACCACTCCTTTGATATGCCCTGTGTGCCTCACCTGAGGTGAATGAATGTTTGTTCACATCTCTCTAGAAGAAAGTCACACAACACAACTGATACGCAAATGGCAGGCAGAACTGCAGGTGAGCTGGGAGGAGCCATTACACAGGGCAGTGATGAGCATTACATATACAACTGAAGTGTGGTGTGGAATTCCAGGCCCCCTCACTATAGTAGTGGCTTCCCGCTCTCTGTGGTGAGGATGAGGCATAAAATTAAGGCTGAGCCATCTGAAAGCAGATCATCCTGTATAGGATTCCTGGCTTGCTAACCCTTTCTATGTGATATGAGGTGCAAATATGGCTAAATAAATATAGTCTACCTGGGGAGTGTAAGGATGCCCTCAAATGGCTAACATATTACTATCCTTGTAGATACAGTAGCCTATTACTATCCTTGAAGGTAGCATGCATGGGATGACATTGTAAGCAGGTTGTAACAGCTATTATGTATGTAATAAAACAGGCAACTAAGGCAGAGCTGTCTGCTCAGAAAGCATTTGTCTTTGTGAGGGAGGAATTACAGTGATAAGAAGCCATGCAGATGATTGCCTTCCACACTAGCCTCCATTTGGCAGGCAACATGGGAAAGGGGGAGAAGTCATGCAGATACTGGCTTTCCATTTCCAACAGCCAATGGGAGGCCAAGGAAAGAGCAAAAGCTGGATCCTGCTAAGGAAACATTCCTAGGAGCCTGAAACTTGGACACTATGGGAAAGGTCAAACTCAGAAGAAGGAAGAGAGGCAGCGCGTATAAAATGACCCCTCTAAAGGAAAGAGGAAATCCATGATCCAACATGAAAATGGGGGGCCTGAAAAACAGCCTGCCATGGGACACAGTGACAATCAGAGAATGCTTCACTTCTGAACTGCTCGTACTGTGGAAGACTCAAAAAGGAATGAAAGCTTTTCATAGCTGGCATCTGGGGCTGAGGGACATAGGGGTGCATGGGATATTCTGAGTGCTGGGTAAACGGAGAAACTGAGTAACTGACTACCCATCATTCTTTGATGAAAAGGCTCTATATACAATCTGAAGCAATAGGACAGAAACAAATCCCTGGGAGACTGGCTCAAAAGAGCCATTAGGAATGCTAGGTTACACACAGTAGAAATTTCCATCAATATCAGCATCAGAAAGACTACAGATGTGAGACCAGGGAGTTGTAGAACCCAGAGGAGCAGGCCTGGAGGAAGAGTAGGTATAACCAAACCCAAGAAATCTCATCCTGAGATTGACCGGAGTACGATTGCTCCCCACACTGTACTGGCCTACATGTTCCTGTGTATGTAGCCCCCTGTGTCCACCACCTCTGCCTCACCAGAGGAGGTCATATAGCTGGTAGCCAGGTTAAACTTCCTTTCCTCTTATAAGGTCATGTCTAGTAACACCTGGAATTCCTTCTCATGCAAATGGCAAACCCAGCACCCTGGCCCCAGTCACTTATGTATGCTTACCCCAATAAATAGCTCCTACTTACCCCTATTGGTTTAAATAGTCCCACCAATGAACTTAGCCAATTCTCTGAAGCTGTTCATGTGTATGTTCTTTGCCAGAGCACTCATCAGCCACCAAGACCTGCCTGCACCCACCTGCTCCAGCTAAGCTTCCCTCCCTCTAGTCTAGCCCAGTACACAATAGGCCTGGCTACCCTGAGGGAGAAGCAGATCCAGGAAGGCAAATACAGGAGATATGGGCATTGCTGAAATAATTGGGTGTATAAAGGATGGTGCTCAATGTCTGGTTCATTGAGCCTGATCGAAGTATGTTCACAGGAGACTTAAGAAACTGTTTGAGGTCTGGCAATGGTGGTGCATACCTTTAATTCAACATTCAGAGAGGCAGAGGCAGGCTGATCTCTGAGTTTGAAGTGAGCCTGGTTTATTTAGTGAGTTCCAGGACACCCAGAGTTACACAAAGAAACCCTGTCTTGGAAAACAAAAAGAGAGAGAGAGAGAGAGAGAGAGAGAGAGAGAGAGAGAGAGAGAGACAGAGACAGAGACAGAGAGACAGAGACAGAGACAGAGACAGAGAGACACAGAGAGAGACAGAGAGACAGAGACAGAGAGACAGAGACAGAGAGAGGGGGAGAGGGGGAGGGAGGGAGGAGGAGAGGGAGGGGCGGGGAGGGGAGGAGAGGGGAGGGGAGAAGAGAAGAGGAAAATGTTTGATTTAGTAAAGCTAGTGTGCTGCTTTAATGGATTTGCTGGTCCCCACTGCAGAGTGTGACTCTTACCAAGCAGATAAAACCTTGGCAGATCCAGATGACTTAGACAAGTGAATGAGTCAAGTTCATAAAGTACTAAAACAGCCAAGAGAGGGCAAAGCAAGTCAGAGGTCTGTCTGTTGGGGACACATGAAGGCAAATGTGTGATTTTTGTCAAGTCAGAGTTCTCAAGGAAAATGACAGCTGACAGAAAGCCAAATGCTGTGCTAGTGAGATTCTGAAGGGCTGTGAAGCCTGAGCAGAAATTCTAGAAAGTCAGACATGAGGAAAAGGTACAGGTGAGAAAAAGGAACCTTGTCTCTTGGATGAGTAATGAGTTCTTCAGAATATGCTGTGTACATTTCTCCCTTATAAGAAAGATGCATGGGATAGACATTGTTAATCTAGCCCGAGCCTTTTCAACATGGTTGATAGAAGTACAAGGGCCATCCTAATGCCCTAGAGCCTATCAGAGCTGGAAAGCTGGCACCAGCAGCAGGCACAGAAGGCTAGACCATAGCCTTGCTCCCCTTTAGACCATTGTGGGTGGAGTGATGCACAGAGGAGAGGCAGCAGCAACATCAGCACCCAAGATGAGTAGGGCAGATGACTCGTGGATGTGACTGGAGGAGTAGGTGTGCAACGCTTCCTATACTGTCCAAGATTCTGTACCCAGCATTGCTCTTCTGACAATGGCATGAGTGACAGGATCATTTAAAGCTATGCTCAAGCTTGTTAATGTTCCTTTATAACCTCATAAAAGTGTTTTCTTAGCTTTTCAAAATGAATTCCCACTTGCTTAGAACACACATCAGCAGGACTTCATAAATCCTGTTCACCTTCTAGAAGATGATTTCATTATATAGTGGCAGCCCTAAAGTATCTTACAGATTTAGAAAAATCATCTTTATGGGCATAAAAAGTTACAGTGAAAGAACAAGAGATAATTGATAATTCTAGTGCCAGGGGTGGGCCACTGCCCTATGAGTTGTTGACCATGGAAACCCTTTAAGTCCCGCACAACAGAAAGGCCATGGTCACTACTGTTGATTTCATACCAGAACTGTGTTGTAAGCTCATACCGTTGAAGACATAGCACACTTTGGCTGTGTTACATGGAGAAAACTAAGCTGAAAGCCCAGTCGAGACTAAGCTGAAAGCTAACTCACTGTGGGCTGGGCTTTGCCATATCAGAAAATTATAAGGGCTGTTATCCTGCTCAGTTATGGACCTTGCATGCTACTGCTGTTACCTTTGTCTTAGTCGATCTCAAACCCCTCTGGCCCCACCGTGGCACATTTTCTCCAACAAGCCTACACCTCCTAATCATTTAAACTGTTCTAGTCCCTGGTGACTAAGCATTCAAACACATGAGCCTACGAGGACCATTCTTATTCAAACACTACAACTACCAAAACACCATATAGGATGTGCCTTACACCTCTTACACAGTGTGTGCAACAGTGGTACAACTGTTATAGATCATACTAACTGCTTTTTGAGTAACTTTCAGACCCTTTCCACAAGAAGACACCTATATCTGGTAGTGTAATTCAGACTGTGTTTCTAGAAAGCATACTGAGAGAGGAAAGTACAGGGAAAGCTTAGGAACCTGGGGCTCAAATCAACTTGATCTATACACAATACCTCTCCTAGCAATGCACTTACCTGAATCAAGCTAGATTTGTATCCTACTTCATTACCAACCATTAGTAACTTCCATTTTATGGTTAGTCTCCCTCTAGGAATGTAGAAGCCCGGTTCAAGCTAGTTTGACCAGTTTTGCATGTACACATAACAAGACAAGTTGGGTCCTCCCAGTCAACTCTTAGGGAAAAACTTGTATTTACCATCGTACACCTATGGATGTCTAAATAGGCTTGCCATTAAAATTAAATACATCATTGGAAAGAACACATGTAATGAGTGAAAGCCTGCATAACCTAAGTCTATAACTAGGGTGTACTAAGTCGACCACTAGTACTGTTTTGTTAAATGGACATGTGGTGTGCCTTTCTAATTGTACATTTATACTCATGCATCAGTGCTGCCCCTAGCCATCTTAATGCAGAAACCCATAACTGGCCAACAAGCAGAGGATAGGTGATGGCCAAGTCCTTGTCTCTGAATGGGACAGTTATATATCATCTGCTTCTAGGCTCAGGGAACACCAAAAGGGAGGAGGAAGGAAAAAAGGGGGAAATGAGGATGGGGAGGTATCTTCTATATATGGCAGCTTCCTGCACAAGGCCCACACAAGGAAGGGGCAGGACTCCCAAGATGGCTAGCAAAATGGATGGCCACTGATTCAGCAATGTAGCCACTGATCTGTTGTCCATACTCCAGTAAATAGTTTCCCTCCCATTATCCTTCAGTAACCTTAATTAAGCTCAGTGGGACAACAACACCACCACCACCACCACCATCACCACCACCACCACCACCACCACACACACACACACACACAAACACACACACACACACACACACACACACACACACACACACCATGAAAACTATAGGGAGACTTTTTGTAAGAAGAAAGGTTTCATCAGGAGAAGGGGGAAGATAACAGAGGCTGATGGAAGAGATGTGAAAAATGTCTAAAGTTCACAATATACGTTCATGAAGCTGTCAATGATTTTTCTAAATTGGGAAAGAAAAAATAAGCCTACTTGCCTAATTATGCCTCTTTCTAACCAAAACCAATCAGATTCTTACACCTAGGAATTTGAACACAAACTCATAAACCAATTCCTCATGCGGTCTCAAGACCACTGGATCCCAAGGCACTCTTTATACTGTATTCCTGTTCACATTGCCTGAATGGCAGAACAGCCCCAGATCTGACCTGCCTGAGTCTCACTTCTGTCCTATTTCTCCATCACCTCTCATTTATCTCTTCTAAATTTCTTCTCTTTTTTCTAAGTATGCTAGTTTGCTTCCACAGCTTAAAACATTCCAATGTGTCCTACAAAATAAAAGTTGGAGCTCCTCATCTAACACCGAAAAGATGGGTCATGAGACTTAGTGCTCAAGCCGCATGCTCTCCACACCCTGGACACACCTCTAACCAGTTTCTGAAGACGCTAAAGTGTGGAAGACACAGCTAAACCTCTTGGCCTACAACACCTGCTCATGTTCAGGACACATTCCCAAAGTCAGCAAAGAGATAAGGGCTTGGGTGGAGTTGGTTTGTTTTAAGGGTCAGCAGGAAAAAATAGAGACTGCTTCCTTCAAATTTCTAATTTTAAATCCCAGTGGGACTAAGGGTTCATCCTCAACAAACTCCCCACAAAGACCTAGAATACTCATGCACAAGCCTGATGTCCTGGACCACCTGATGGTTCCTCATTAGTACAGATGGACTTGGATCTTTGGCTCCAGCACACATCAGAGGACCTGCTTCCTCCAAAATAATAACAGCTGAAAATAACAGCAGCAGTGAGCCAACACATGTTGGCTCTTTAATTTCAGAAAAGTCATTAAAGAGAAGGCACTGAGGAAGCCCACACGGCAGAAGTACTGGATGCTTACGGCACAGCCCCAGTCAGAGTGTTCCAAAGACTCTCATGCTGTACTTTATTCCATTGGATGGCTTCTCTTAAGTGTCTTCAGGAAACAAGGGCCCTGCCACCAAATTTGGGGCAACTTTGCTTCTAGAGTTGGCTATTTCATGAGACAGCATATGGACCCCAGGAAATCGCACAAGCTAAGTCTGTACTGTTCTATTTTAGAGACCGGAGGCTCCAATTTAAGAGTTTGAGACAAGTCCATTCTCAATGTGATTTTTGATTGGAACATTCCATCCAAAGGATATGAGAACTTGGCTATGCTGATTACTAAATCAGTCCAACCAAAACTTTGCTCATCACAGGAAGCCCTCTAAAAGCCACTTCTGTCCATTTAAGGGTCAGAATGTCAGAAACACTGGGTATATTAGCCTATTAAGAGATGGGGTCATTTAATATAGAACAGGGCAGTCCCCCAAAAGACTCAGACTCCTCAGAGTGTCTATCAGCAATTTAAGGAATCATGAGTCTAAGTAATTTGAAGAAGTCTAATCATGTTCTCAAAGTGAGTATCTTGGAATTTATAAATCCCTGTGTTAGTTCATCCTAAGAAAACTTCCTGAACAAAGTCAAAAGGGTACAAGAGAATCCTTGAAACCCAATCCAGTTCAGGACATTTAATCTGCCAAGAAGTCAAGGGTACTTTAGCTGTTCTGACATAGAAACCACTCCAACAGAGGCTTGACATACTGTCATACCTACCAGAGCCTAGACCTATTGCCATACCTATCACAAACATATTCAAATCCTTTCTCCTTTAAGTTGCTTTTTCGGGGCATTTCATCATAGCAACATAAAAAGTGCCACCTTTGGACCTTTATTCACTTACTTCTCTGTAATGGAGATGTGTCCCGAGATGCCCCCATAGCCCTACAAATGCCAGTTTTTGATTAGAGCTTATTTCTTCTCTTGCAGCCACAGAACTTTAATAGACTCTAAAAAAGCTAGCCCTCACGATCTCATCCCCTTCCTCCTTGCTAAAAAATGCCTACAGGCATGTGAACTCCATCTGAAGAAATGAAATGTCTCCAATTATGTTTCCTCACCCAAACATCTGCATGGCATTTCAGCCCACAGTTTCACACTTTCATTAATGGAGGTAGAGTCTTCAAACACATGCAAAGTTAAAAATAGAGAAGACTGTTGGCTTTATCTCAACTATGAAGAGAAGAAACAGAAGGCTTCTGAGATAAATGATCATGTCCCAAGATATCAGAGCTCATATGATGTACAGGAACACAGAATTAGTTGTGTTTGTGTCTACTCTTAGAGTTCAATACTCACTGTCAGTCTTGGTGCCTGCAGACTGTTTCTAAGACTGTGTTGGAATCTAAAGAACTGGATTCTGATCAGGGAAACTACTATGACTTTGCTATATGATCTTGAGCAAGTTTCCTACTTGTTCTGAATCAAGGTTAGTATCCATAAATTAAATAGCAGCATCCTATTCTCATTAAGTTACCACATTGACGAATTCACAAAACATTATTAGGGAAGAGGATGTAGGCTTGACAAGGTCAAGGAGCATTGTTTCATGGAGAGAGATGCAGGGAGGGAGGGGGAGAGAGAGAGAGAGAGAGAGAGAGAGAGAGAGAGAGAGAGAGAGAGAGGAGAGAGGAGGAGGAGGAGGAGGAGGAGGAGGGAAAAGAAAAGGGAGAAAAGGGGGAGAAGGGGAGGGAAAGACAAAGAGAGTTTCTCACAGCATAGAAGGCTGAAAGCAACCATATAGACCCAGAAAGCCTTGGCACAAAACAAAGAAAGTAGATATTAGGAAGCAAATCAAAGAGCCAAAGCAGCATACTAGAAAGAGATATGGTGCATGGGAGTTTCCTAGTTTTATTCAAAGAGATAATCACTATTCTATTTTCAAGTTCTATGAGATAACAGTTTTAACTGATCTAAACATGTTTGTCTTTCTGTGCCTGGTTTATATCACTTACCATAATGTTATCCATCCTGTCAGGATTTCATCTTTACTATGGCTGTGTTTGTGTGCGTGTGTGTGTGCATGTGCGTGTACATGTGTGTGTGTGTGTGAGAGAGAGAGAGAGAGAGAGAGAGATATTATTTCACATAAACGTGAGTCAGAACATTACATGTTCATACGCATGTATATCATGGATCAATCAAAAGTCAATTTTTTAAAAGGAGATGAAATCAAAAGAGCCCTGTGGGCACCAAGAGAGGTAAACAAAGAGGAAATGCTGTGATTGATGGGGGCAGTGGACCTCATTTGTTGACTCTGGTTCCTCACATGAGGATACAGGTGGATGGAACATGATCCTCTGGAAGCAAACACAACTCAGGAGACAGAGTCTTGAATGTGTGGTAGGTACCTCCCTACTATCATGGTGCTCAAATTGGAAAAAGAATGAAGCATAGAACCAGATGTTCTCAGAAACTGGGCCAGTTATCAGAAATTCCATCCCTCTCTCAGCTAGAGTCACTCTGTATCTGAAAGCTGATCCTTCAGGAACTCAATGTATTATTTCTAGCCCTTTAGGGCCCAAGATCCTCTCTGTCTCTGTCTCTGTCTCTGTCTCTGTCTCTCCCTCTCTCGCTCCCTTGCTCGCTCTCTCGCTCTCTCGCTCTCTCACTCTCTCCTCTCCACATAAATCAACAGAGAGCCCTGCTCCATCCCAGGTGATAAATGAAATCCTTCCCTAAAGAGTTTGGCCCAAGCCCAAAGCAGCAGCTTGCTTGTCGATTTATTGTCCATTTAAATCATTCTTGCGTCTCCTGACAAAATGTTAATGACAAAATATAGGTGATCTTCCAAGAAATGGAAAAGCCATATTTTTGCAACTGGAAATGAGAAATGCATTATTAACAATGAGCATTAATTATATATTTGAATGCCCACATGGGAGGGGTGATAGGGCATAATTTGCAGAGAGGGTGGGGATGTGGAGGCCAAAACTTATCACGATCATTTTATTAAGACACTGATCCTATTTCCTGCATCTATGAATATTTCATTTGGAATATTTATTCCATCTTATTATTCAGCCATTGCTTCTCAGCTAAGCCCTGGTTTTAGACAAGTCTCTTTTTCCTGATCTTCTTCATGAGAGAGTGATCCTTTTGCAGAAGTGATATATGGTTCTGAAGAAGAGAATCCTGAAAACAAATTAAAATCTACTCAGACCCTACAAAGATACATAAGTGATGGTGAGCTAAGGGCGTGAAGGACAGTGAACAGTTCTGTGCACAAGGCTGGCATCCTCACTGCTGCAAAAGTCTTCCTCATCCTTACAACAGAATCCCTGTCCCAAGTCTAGACAGTGCGCTGTTAGTCCTCCATCCCATGTCCTGATTGTATGGGCCAGTACTGCATAAATTCTGCAAACATGCATTTGAGGAACTGCATAGCTCATTGGATACATAGACAAGCACAGACATAAACACATATGACCCATAACACAAAGAAATCTGAGCTGAACACATAGGACTCACAATAGGTATATAGGCAAACATGTGATTAGTGATGCTCAGATATGCACATCACAAAGCTCACCCCAGGACATGTGACCTGGTTCCTTGATGGCATAAATGACAACTATGTATCTATGTCCCCAGCCTACATGTGAGACCAATCCTATGATTTCTGTATATGAATACTGTGACTACTTTCAGACAATGACCTTATGCTACTTTTAAAGCTTACAACAAGAAAGTCTTTATGATGTGCACTTTTGTACCTTCACGGGGGCTAAGAAAACAAACCAAGAACACACACTACTACAGGATTGAAAATGAAGACTGAAGGGTCAGAGAGGTGCTCAGTTAGTTTTAACCTTTAGCTTGACACAACCTACAATCACCAGGAAAAAAAAAGAGTCTTAATAAGGACTTATCTAGATCAAAATGGCCCATGTCCTTAGCTGTGGGAGGTTGTCTTGATTGCTAACTGGGGTGAGAAGACCCACCATTGAGTATGGCCAGCACCATGTCACAGACTGTGCCCTGGACTGCCCAAAAGCAAAGAAAACTAGCTGACTACTAACAAGAAGGATCCAGATGTTCCTCTCTATGTGACTGTGATCTGATGTTTTAAGTTCCTGCCTTGACTTCCCTGAAATAACAGACTGGAATTGGAAACCATATAAACCCTTTCTTCCCAAAAGTTGCTTTGGGTCATAGTATTTTACCCCAGCAACAGAAAATGAAACCAGAATGTCTTGCAGACATGAGGACTGGAGTTCAAACCTGAGCCACATAAATGCTCAGTGGGGGTGGCAATGGGCTGACTGTCATCCCAGCATGACTAGGGTTGCACATGAGATCCTTGGAGCTAGCTAGTCAGAGTGACCAGATTAGTGAGCATCGTATTCAGCCTGCCACCATGAATAAGGTGGAGCATAGTGGAAGAAAATTCTCCCGATTCAGTCTCAGGCTTCCTGTGTGCATGCACACGTGCACACTCACATTGATGTAAACATGCATATACACATTCACACCACACACATTTACACACGACAAGACAAATAACACAGATGTCAAGGCTGTTGCATTTAGCCACTGTATACATGACTGCTGGGCATCACTGGTGTCCTACTTAGGGTTACTATTGCTGCAATAAAACATCATGACCAAAGCAGCTTGGGGAGGAAAGGGTTTGCTTGGCTTATGCTTTAATTTTGTTCATCATTGAAGGAGGTCAAGACAGGAATTCAAACAGGGCAGGAACCTAGAACCGGAGCTGAAGCAGAGGCTATAAGGAGTGCTGCTTCTGCTCATGGCTTACTCACTCAGCCTGCTTTCTTATAGAACCCAGAATCACCAGGCCAGGGATGGCACCACCCACGATGGGCTGAGCCCTCCCCCCATTAATCACTAATTAAGAAAGTGCCCAACAGAACAGTAGTAGTTTTCAACCTTTCTAATGATGTGACCCCTTAATAGAGTTCCTCATGTTGTGGTGACCCCCCTCCCAACCATAAAATTATTTCCATTGCTACTTCATGGCTGTAATTTTGCTATTGTTATGAATCATAATGTAAACACTTTAAAAGACAGAAGCTTGCCAAAGAGGTCCTAACCCACAGGTTGAGAATCACTACCCTACGGCTTGCCTGCAGCCAGACCTTATGGAAGTATTTTCTTAATTGAGATTCCTTCCTCTCTGATGACTTTAGTATGTGTCAAGTTGATATAAAACTAGCCAGCACAATTGGTACACTTAAGAAAGACAGTAGCAGGCCTGCGCTTAAGCAGCAGGACCACATCCCATGACCATTGATGAATCATAGCTCATTTCATTCTCCAGTGCTCATAGAAACTAAGTGTGCTTATTTTCTCTAGTCATCGATAAGAGAAGTTAAGCCACTTACCCACACACACAGATTGTAAGTGTGAGTAAGAACTAAATCCTTTGCCTCTAAGGCAGGAGAGTTCTCTCTTTGAATCTCAGGCAGCAATGCCAAAGGCTTAGAACACTTTTCTTGCAGCTGGTATTCTGTGTGATGTTTTCTTGACTGTTACGTTTCTGTCCATGTTGGGCTCCAGACCCCAAAGGCCTGATTCTGAGTTCTCATGGGTCTCTGAGCTGTTAGGTCTCCAGAACTTGCCTTTCCTCTTAGCCCAAAGACACTCTCTGGTTTTGGAGTTTTGTTTTGGATGGGAAATAAACTCCAGTGGAAAAGATGGGTATGAAACTTGACTGAGGATTTTTTTCTTGGACATATTCTTCAATGAATGATCAAGGCCTCAGAGGTTTCTGGGTAACTACTAAGAACACTTCAGAAGTCCATTCCTCAAAACCCTAAACAAATGAGATATGCAAACAGAACCATACAAGGTCCCTGAATTCGAGTATAAAGTTTAAAGGATTATTCCCATTTCATAAAGAGCATTTGGTGACATTCTCATGGAAACACATTAAGGACAAAAGAACAGCAGGTTTTGAAGCTGTGTGAATCGTGCGATCATAATTAAGCAAATTATCTGGGAGTGTGGCAGGGCACAAGGAAAGGCTGAGGATGATACATAGAAACGCTAACAGCATTCGCTGCTAAATGGACACTTCAATTTTTCTATTCTTAGCAATTGATTTTTTTCCTCCCAATTCTCTCCAGTTTAATAAAAAAGATAGTTGCCTTTGTCATGGATGGAAATAAACATTTAAGAAACTACAACACATTAGAGGTCTAGTGTTAAAATCTACAGGGAGGTTCAGGACCATAGACTTAGGAGTGAACTTGCAAGATTCTACAGTGTTTACTGATGCTCGACCAGACAGCATTTTGTTTACCCATTTCCTCTGCTCCTCTCCTTTCCGAGATAACAGAGTATATGTGCAAAGCAAAAGCACCCAGAGGCCTGGCTTCTGAGCACAAGTCTCCTCTCCACCCTGGGAGACAGCGCCACCCTCTGTGTCAGGTACATATTTGGCACTTCACCAAGCAACATTGTAGTTGCTCTTGATGGAGTGCCTGCTGCTGCCACATTTCTGTGTGCCTCATGGGTGTTCCATAGGTGTGGAAAGACTAAAGGGAAGAGATTGGGCGTTTCCTTACCAAAGCCTTCTGCAAAACTGAAACCTCCTGCTCACCGCAGGCCCCAGCCAGACACGCCAAATAAAGAAAAACCCATGTGCACAGTGAAGCATCCTGTGTTTCTTTGGGATCCCTGGGTCGTCCTTCAATGTCTCCCCAAACCTCCAGAAGCCATGGCACTGACAAAGAATAAACAAGTTCTGAAGAGTTTACCACAGGTATTGTTTTCCTGAAAATAGCCACAAGGGAAACATAATTGTTTCTTTCAAACTTGGGGTGAGATTTAGACTCACTTGCTGGGTAATACACCTTTACAGTCTGCCTTAATTCTATAGCAATGAAAACTTGATTTAAAAACAAAACAGAAAGAAATGTGATCTATCTGTCTATTTTCTAAGGGTGCAGATTTCCTCCTTCAAGGCCAAAGCTGTAGCTTTAATATTAAAATATATGTTCATCATGGTCCTTACCAGCACCTATTAAGCCTGGGATGAGGCAAGATTCCGAAATGATCGACAGTATATTTTCATTCAATCTCTCCTAAAATAATGGCGCATGGAACTTTATGTCATTACTTTCTAATGATCTTAACCTAGTTAATAGCACAGTAATATTCCAAAAAGGAGTGGGGGAATTATTTCCACATTTAATTTTCATTGCAAAAAATTGAAAGGAGCTCTCTTTATTTTTTTTCCTTTGTGCCAGAGAAGCTGTCTGCTGCCTGTGACTGCATTAGCTCTGCCACATTAGAGCTGAGCTAATGGGTCAAAACCGAGTGATTAGTCTCCTAAGCTTCCAAGCAGGTCCAAGCACCAACTGACTGGCTCCAGGAGACATGGACATTTCTATGACTCTATGAGATTCACTTGATTTCCCATCAAGTTGGGCCCTTTCCTCCTTCCAGATCACATGACCTGATGTTTTGTGCAGCTTTGCATGTTTTGGCCACACAGATTAATCAGGAGAGAGGATAGTGGTACAGTTCCTATAAAGTGTCCTCTACTTCAGCATCTTTCATGCTCAGTCAAAAGTGTAGATGATCTGACGTGGCTCAGGCAATGACCCGCTAGCCATTCATGATTCATTCCTGAGCTGTTCTGTTCATTCAGGAACTGTCCCAAGCCATTATGTTCCTTAGAGGGTGTTCCCATGACAGACTTGGGTTTTGTTCTAATCATGTTGGTTTCCCAGTTTCAAGAGGCTCGTCATATGTGTGCAAGCCAGGGGATAATTTTAGGATTGTTCCTCAAGTACAGCCCACTTGTTTTTCAGAGAGAAAATTTCATTGGCCTAGAATCCTCCAAGTAGGCTAGGCTATCTGGTCAACAAACCCAAGGGATCTCTGCCTGTCTCTGCCACCCCAGCATTGGATATATAAGGCATGATTTCATAAACAATCTTATCTTCTTAAAAAACAACTTAATATTTGAGACATGGTCTAACTATATACACCGACTGGCTAGAACTTACTATGTAGACCAAACTGGCTTTGAAATCATAAAGATACTACTCCCTTCTCCCTCCCAAGTGTTGGGATTAAAATAATGTGCTTGATCAGGGCCCAACTTTTTGACATGGATTCTAGGGTTTTGACTCAAGTTCTCAGCAAGCATGGTGCCAACTGTGGCAGCACTGTAGATGTGGGATGCTCTTGACTGAATGAAAAAAAAACAGACATTGATAAGTTTGGAGGCTTACACATGTAACCAAGTAGTTGGGAGGTATATAGGACAATTGATGCAAGTTTGAGGTGAACCTGGTCTATACAGCAAAGTCCAAGTCATCCAGGGCTACAAAGTAAGACCCTGTCTCAGAAAATGGGTGGGGCAGTACAACTGACTTATAGGAATGCTTGTAGATGAGGAAGAATAATAGGTAATAACCCAATTTAAATAGCTGAATGCATTGTGCAGTGCGCCCAAATGGTATTAATTTTTAAAAACAGGAGTATGTCCTTGGACTACAATGAGATTACAATGTGATGCCATCTCATCGATAGAATGGCTAAAGTTAAAAAGACTGCCTTGTGGAAATTTACAAGTTCAAAAGCTAATTTAAAAACAGAAATTTTAACAGAAATACCCTGCATGAATAGACAATGCTGCTCCCAGAAGCCATGGATTATTAAATAAAAAAAAAACCCTCAACTCCAGGAACAGGTTACCTACTTATTAGGCAGAGACCCCAAAAGTACCCAAAACAACATATGTTATTGTTGTTGCTCTTGGCTACCTATCATAATTATATTATAAGTCCCCATTGCTAAAGATACCACACACTTTAACTGCAGGACACAGAGATATAGACAAGTCAATCTTGAACTGAAGGACACTTTCTGCCTGCTGTCTGGCTTCCATAGAGTGAGGTGTCATGTGGGTTTCTTCACAGAGGCCCACATGACACCTTGTCCAGTGCAGGACCTGACATGCATGCTACAGTATACACCTGTCAGATGAGGTGTATCAACTAATGGAACAGAGGTATAATTGCTATGAGGTAACCAACTGCTTTCTTCTTGATTTTGAAGCCTCCTCCACAGGTGGAAATCCATTCCTAATATTGTAAACCTGATCAAAATTCTATGTCTAGATAGGCCATGGGCCCTGGGAGGTGGGGGTAACCTATGCTACTTGTTTTGCTTTATGGTCACATTGTCAAACTGCTTTCTAAATATTTATGCTTATACCAATAGATATATTCTGCTCTCCACCTTAACTCTCTCTGCAGAGGCTAGTGGCTAATACAGAGACACTCAACTGCTCAAGGATCTGAGAATGAGTGACCATGAGTGCTCATCAGGAAATGGATCATCTATGTCATTCTTTTACAGGGAACATTTGGCAAGAGGGAGGGAATGAATGTAAGAACTGGAGTACACTGAGGGAAGCTGTGAAATGCTGTCTTTTGTACAGGATATGGCCATTGTATACATGAATTCACAGTACCTGTGGTTTATCTGCACAAAGTCAAGCCAGTCAACATTCCAAGGTGGATGGAAAAGGTTTCATGAGGCACTGCCAGTTGAGATGCTATTGGCAGCTGATGATAGATGAAGGAAGATTTATTTTTTTTCTTTTTGGCCTGTGACTAAACTCAGTGGGTTAATTTTTTTTTTGAAGAACATGAAATTGGGAAGGAGATACATCGAGGGATTCCAAAAAGAGCTAGAAAGAGGTATGGGGTGTAAATGATCAAGATACCTTGTATAAAGTATTATCTTTTGCAAAGAATAAATTAAAACATTGTTTTAAAACACTAGCACCACAATAATTTGCAAAAGTGCAGAGTAAGAGTGAACCTCATACATTTTTGTTTTGAATGTAAAATAAATGGTCCAAAGAGTTTCTAACAGAACTAAATCCACTCCTATCCTTTGAACTCAGCCCTCCACTCATAAGGAACTATTCCTCCAAAGGTGAATGGGAGTCTTACAGAAGATGTGTATCACATGTGCAGTAGCAGCCATATTCATTAACAGCCAAAGCTGGCACAAAGACCCAAGAATGCAAGCATTAGTAAAGAAACTAGAGCATCTTCAACCAACGAGTACTACTCAGTAAGCAAAGAAATAAAGTCCTGGCCCCTGTCTCTACAGAGATCAATCTCAGGCACTAAGTGGTGGGAATCATGATAAAGAAGTAGAAGTACCAGGAGTCTGTTAATATCAAATCAATAAAATCAAACTGTAATGGGAAAGGTGTCAGATTGATCACAGGAATGGTCTATGGCAATGTGTAGGGTGACAGTCATATCCATTGGCTTGGTAGGTACTTAGGGTATGCAAGTATCTTCAATCAAAACTCATTAAATGCTACATTTAGAATTGTCCATTCCATGGCTTGTGAAATGTATTTTGAAATAACTCTGGATTATTGGCTCTAACCTTCAAGGCTCAAGAAACACCATGGAAGAGGAAACAGAAAAGCATTAGACTGAGGACAAGTAGGTGAACAGGGATGTGATGGTTTGGATAGTCTCGGCCCAGGGAGTGTCACTATTAGAAGTTGTGGCCCTGTTGGACTAGGTTTGTCACTGTGGGTGTGTGCTATAAGACCCTCATCCTTGCTGCCTGGAAGTGAGTATGCTCTTAGCAGCCTTCAGTTGAAGATGCAGAACTCTCAGCTCCTTCTGCACCAAGGCTGCCACGTTCATGCCTTAAGGATAATGGACTGAAATTCTGAACCTATAAGCTAGCCACAGTTAAATTTATAAGACTTGCCTTGGTCATGGTGTCTATTCACAGCAGTAAAACTCTAATTAAGAAGGGACAAATCATATCCAAACACAATAGAGACATTGTGTGCATGAGCTCTTTGCAGCCAAACCTATATGCACAAGACCATGCCCCTGAAAATGTTATCATGGCTGGAGAAAGGCCCATGGGAGTGAGGGGCTGCTGGCAAAGTGTTGGCTGTTGGGGCAAGGCCATCGCTTTTTTCAGTAGTGTTGTGATGTAGACACTGATAAATGTCTCTACTTCCACAAATCACCTCCCACCCATGCATAGGCAAGACATAATTGAACTCAGTGTCCATACACAATGGGAAGACATGAAAATTGAAGAGAGTATTGCCAAGAAGAAGGGTTCCAGCAGGAGAGAGGGTATATGAAAGAGAAGAAGGAGTGGGGAAATTATTAAAATTAATTTAAAAGTAAAAAAGATCTGAACTCTAGTTAATGATACATATGTCAATTTTTGAAAAAGCTGTTCTGAAGTGTATCAGTAATATTAGATGGATGGGTGGGTAGACAGACAGATAGATGGATGAATAGATGGATGGAAAAATGATCCAGGCCAAATACAAACAGGAGAAGGAAGCCAGTGAGTGCCAGTGAGCTCCTAGGTAAGGGTGTGAGTCTGCTAACTGCTTCCACCATTGCCTCAGGACATCAGACTTCTGCTTCAATAGAGATTTTCAATAGAGAATCACACCAGGGACTAACCAGAGAGCTGCCCTGCCTTCAGCCTCAGACTAGGGTTGTCCCCTTAGTTCCGAGCCTTCTGATTACAGTGAGTGAATGCCTACAGGATTCTCTGGCTTCCCAGCATACTAATGTTCAGTTTGGGCTTCCCAGCTTCCAGCTATGGAACCAATCACTGACTCCCTCATAATTATTAAGCAGGGTCACTGTCACATGAGCCCGAGTGGTGGAATGTGTTCATATGTTATCATCTTTTACCTTGTTTTCTAGTTTAGGAGTCATTGTACCTTGTTTGCAGGCAAGGACACAGATCCAGGCAGTTTGGCAAATTCATAAAGGGAACACAGCCACTATGTACAGGGTAGTATCAACCTTAAAAATGGAGGGTGTCTGGTTTTAAATATTATGTTTTAATATGCCCTGAGATCAGTAGTTACACAAGACATTCTTTCAGATTCTTTCTCATTCCATAATTCTAATTCTTTAGGGGCAGGAATTATTGTTGATTATAGTCATTAAGTTTAAAGGGTTTGCTGAAGAAATTAAGTATATGTTAATAAGTAGCTGATCCTTTCTCAGACAATCTAAAGTCCCAGCAGACTCCAGAGACGCAGCACAAATGAAGCTAAACAAAGCTGGTGACACAGATCTGGGGAGAGAACCCAGCTGGTCCCAGGATCCTAGGATGAACTGATTGCTGTGGTGGAAGCTGAATATTTTTCTGTAGCTGAAGTAAGGAGCAGGCGGGGGTGTGGAGGGGACAGAGACACAGGCACTTACTTGGTGGCATTTGTTCTCAGAGCAAATGAGTGAATCACTTTTTTCTTGAACAACTTGGTAAGAATGTGTCACACCTTAATCAAGAAGCATAGTTCAACAGTGAAGGGTATCTGACATAAACAGAAAGATAAGGAAGTACCATTCAACTAGACACATCCAGGGCACTGGCTAAAGGCAAGACAGAACCTCCCATGGGAACCAGGTGAAGCTCTACTCAGAACTGAGAATTAGGCCCGTGAGTTTCGTTTCATGCTAATCTCATAAATTATTGATTTAGAACTGGGAGAGCCAGGATAAATGATGACACTAACTGGTCTTTCAGTCAGTATGGGGCTGAAATAGATTACTGTCTGGTTTCTAACCGAGGTTTACAGGTTTGACACACTTGGGGTTATTGTTCACACAATTAACTTTCTGAAATTAGATGGTTCTCACCTAGGTGATGGTTAAACTGGGGCCACCTCCTCTTTTATAAACAGCATTTTTTTTAGCTTTCAAAGATGTTCAATGCCATTCTCACTCTCTCCTTCCTCTCTCCCTCCCTTCCTTCCTCCTCTCTCCTCCTCTCCTCTCTTCTGTTGGCCCCCTCTTTTTCTCTCTCATCTCGGTAGTACAGACCCATGAGGCACTCATTTTTCCTTACCACATATCAAAATAGAAGAACAACTGAAGCATGGTGGACGTGACTTTGCCTTCCTTTAATCCCATCAAGACAGTAATAGGAACACCGGAAGGAGTGAGTTGGCAGTTGTCCGCAGGGCAGATTCCCAGCAGAAGATTGGAAGTTCCTGAGCTCGCAGAGGGCTCAAGAAAGGAAAGTGTCTTATTTTGACCACCATTTTGAGACTCCTTGCCTCCATGAAATGGAAGGTTTTTCCTAGGCTGGCTCAGACTTCCTAAAGCACCCCAGAAGCTGGCAACTATGAGAAACTCACAGGGGAATAAAAATTCACCCTCTCAATCTTGGTCAAGTGCTGAGACCTGGGACTTTGAGACTCACCTATTGCTGACATCTGTTTGGTCTCTCTTTGTAGAAGACATGAGTTTAGATTTCCAGGTGGTTTGGGGAAACATGTATTCCTCCTTGTTCCTTAAATGAAAGCTGGTGGATGCCGAGAAGGCAAAAGTGTGTGCTTTATGGTAAGACTCATCGACATGTTCTCGTGAAAGTGCTTCATGGCACAGGCTGCCACTCCCAAGCTCTCTAACCCAGCCTGTGAGATCACACACCTGCCTAGGAACTAATGAAAAGTTGCAATGACCTTGTGTGTAAAATTGAAGTTAACATTTCAAAATTAGCTTTGTTCTTTGTCAACTTTATCCATTTAAATAATGCACTCTGTTCTCTTTCTCCCACTCTCTTTTCTTCCTCTCATTCCTATCGACCCTCCTTCCCTCCCTCCCTCCTAGTTCCTTTTCCAGATTCAGGACACCTGATTCTGGTTTTTGATGACTTTAGTTTAACCAGAGCCATCTATGTGACCTCTGGATTGGGGCTATCCACCAGAACCTGTTAGGGCCATTTTATAAGTGAGACTCAACCTTTGACTTATGGCTCCACGGCAGCTACAGATGTTCACACAAGGCCTGTGTTGATCAGTTTTTTTGTCAACCTGGCACAAGCTAGGGTCACCTGGAAAGAAAGAATCTCAAATGAGAAAAAATGTTTCCACCAGATTGACCTGTATGCCAGCTTAGGGAACATTTGATTGTTGATTAATTGGGTGAGCCCAGATGACTGTGGATGGTGCTTCCCCTGGGCAAGTGGTCACCGGGTATATAAGAAAGCAGACTGAGCGAGTCATGAAGAGCAAGTGAGTGAGCAGCATCTGTTTATGGTTTCTGCGTGAGTTTCTGCTTCAGGGTCCTGCCTTGATTCCTGCCCTGACTTCCTTCCATGGTGGATGACAAATGGAAGCTGAAATAAATCCTCTTTCCCAAAGCTCTTAGTCATGGTGGTTTATCACAGAAATAGAAAGGTAACTAAGAGAGGGCTTGCACAAAAAGGGACCCATCCATTCTCAAACATGAAGAGAGGGAGGTTCTGTGGCTCTAACAACATATTTATAACTTGTGTGGAAATATTTTTGGTAAAATACAAGAATGCGTAGCATTCCATAGACACCTGTATATACACATATAAACAAGAGCCATTTGTTTGTTTGTTTGCTTATTATTTAGATACTACCAACTGAGCTAAAGGTAACAATGCTGGTATTTGTAACGTGAGATCACTGCTCTTCTCAGGCTCATGGGAAGTTCGGTTCAGTGTTTGTGAAGAAGTAATTGAGCCATTGGGAATTCATTGTGCCTCTTCTCAAACATGGTTAATGTTTCATGTTCCATGGGCCTTACTCAAAAATAATCTAGCGCTGAGGAGGTGATTCAGTTAGAAAACAAAAACACTTGCCAAGCAAGCATGAAGGCCTGAGTTCAGATCTGCAGCAAGCATGGGAAAGCCAGGATGTTGGCATGCTCCTATAATACCAGTGCTGGAGAGGGAGAGACAGGGGTGCCTCTGGGGCTTGCTGGCAGCCAGTCTAGCCGAGCCAGAGTTTGAGTTTCAGTGACGAGACCCTATCTTAAAATACAAGATAGGAATTTAGGAAGATACCTGATGTTGACCTCTGGCCTCCACATGTGTGCACACATGCATACACACAAGCATACACACAACTAAAAAATGATTCAGTTCCCACACAGGAATAAAAGAAAAAGAAGGAAGTGAACTACAAATGGCCACCAGAATCTCTGTCCTAGGAAAATTGCATGGCCTTCCCCAAGCTCTTTATTTCCTGAGTGTAACTGATTCACCTTCATAATGTCCTTCTAGTATTGCCACAGGACAGCTCACACTCTTTAATTGAATATTGCCAACTAGGTGAAGTAATGAAGGGGGGCAGGGAGACATACCTGCAGCCTGTTGAAGTCTACAGCAAATCTTTTATTGAGATCAAGGCTGCTTACTAGGAGAGATGATTTATATTAAGTCCCAGCACATAATAAATGCTCAATAAACACCATGCCCTCTCAATCCCTCTTCCTTAGGAACACAGTTTATTTTCTACCTGGTGATTAATTAGTAGAAAGCTGCAGAGCTGAATGATGTGCCATTCAGACCATGGACAGTTGGTTCATCATGAATAATGTAATGTCACATTTTGGACTATTTATATTCAGATGAACTATATGTAATGTGCCACCCATGCTAAAGAGGAACATTAATATTTAGCATTCTGTACTAACCATGGTGATTAATTTGACCTTAACTTTGTGTCTTCTTTGCAGAATTCTAAGTCTCCTCTTTTCTCAAAGGGACACCACAAGATATATTTGATAAATATGTAAGCAGGCTTTGCTGAGGCACTGCTAAAAGCAGTTGAGTAGGATGCTTCAAGAGCCTTAAATGTTCTCTACATAGCTGTTCATCCAGATGTCTCAGCTCTGAGACTACCCTAAACAGAAATTCCAAAGCATGACAAGACAGTAGTAGGGGGCTATTTATGCACAAGTGTATAATGATAGATGATTGGTTGAATCATTCATTCATCTTGCGGAACATTATGTAGTCATTAAGAATGATGTATACAAAATACTAACATCCCAGGAACATATTTCTGTCACAGATTAAGTAAAACTAATGAACACAGACTAAAAAATGGAAGGAATCACCAATGAGCACATAGTGACTGGGGTTTTCGTTTTTGGCAAATTCTCCTGGTATAAAACATGTGTGCTCATATTCTTTCCCTTAATTGCCTGTGTATATTCTCCTCCTCTTGCAATTGGTCTCAGCAACTGTGTTCATCATCACAAAGTCATCTATTTAAATATTTATTTACACCCTTAGACCTGTACAACACTCTGTCTTAGTCACGAAAACCTCCTGGCCTGGAGTGACAGTCAAAGCAACACTCACAGACAATCAGAGTGTCAAGAGCAAGAAACTGTTCAACCCTCAGCCCTCACTGGGGTTCCTGGGGTACAGTGAATGCTTTGAAGAAAAACCTGATCTGTCGATTCTTCTTTCAAGTTGCTAGGGATGAATTTCCCCATTTGCTTTTGTGAAAGAATCCTTTATAAATGAGCTAAACATCCCCGACTCTAAATTCCACAAGGCCAGAGTCCTTTTCTCCTAAGATGTTTGTGATTCTTACCCAAGTACAGAACCACCTGTCCCACCAACAAGAGTGGAAGAGAATTGTCTACTCGAGTCTTTGACAATAGCTTTTGTTGCCTCACTTTTCCTCCAGCATAATTTCCACTGTTCATCATTGTTGTATGAAAAGCCATGAACAACTGGGACAGGAGGAATGGCAGTATATTGAGCAGCTCTGCCATGCTGCCTATGCCACCTACTCTAAACACCTTCTGTCTAATCCTGCTAACAACTTTACTATAGCTGCCACTGTCTGTGCTTTTCACACATGAGCTCAGGCATACACGGGAAACTGTGGAAATAGCCAGGGTTCTGCCCCACAGTTGTGTAGGAATAAACCAAATCTACTGCCTCTTTCCTGATAGGGATCACCTAGCTATTTGGATGATTATTGATTATAGCAAGTGCTATAAACTCTCTTGATACAAAGGCAGAACTTTTTATTCATATAATATGTGTGTATGTATTTAGGTAGGTATATGTGTGTGTTTGTAAGTACACACATTTGAGACAGAGTCTTGAATATTCTAGGATGGTCTTAAACTTACTTGTTGCATAGGATGCCTATGAACAGGATTCTCCTGTTTCTACCTCCCGAATACTAAGATTACAGAATGGTTACCTCCATGTCCAGTTTTATGTGATCCTGGAGCTAAAGCCCAGAACTTCAGGCACCATGTGAATTAAGCAACACCTCCACTTCTAATATTTTAGTTTCTCATTGCAGGCTTTCCTTACAGTTTCTTGTGAGGACACATAGCAATGGTCTACATGTTTAAAGCAAAGTATTAAGTGATTAGAACTGGTGTATTATGCACTCTATTAGTCACATCCATTCTGATGCTTGTACTAAAGCATCAGGACTTGACCTTGAGACTCTTGGCTCCCTGGCTAGACCTTGACACATCTTGACCACATTCTTATTTACATCTGCTGAGACTTTTGCTTGTTGGTTTTGCAGGATGGGATCCTACGACCTCCAAAGATCCATGCTTCTTTCTGCCAACCCTCATGAGGCTACAGCTGTGCTAGGATATGCTAATCACTAGAGTTAAGTGCATCCAGACCCAGGCCTATCTGTAACACACATATGTGTATGGTCAGAATCATACATAGATGCATACAGACCTCTCTGCCTGAGTTGAAGAATGCACGGAACTTTTACCAGAGCAAGCTTCCTGAGCTCAAGACCACCAAGGGCACCAGTCACTGACTTGTATGTGCAGATTCCTTCCTGCAGTGTAAAGATATAATGTCCATATAATACATGCTGCAAAAGTAATCCTGGGCCAGCTACAGGGCTCAATGGGTGAAGACATTTGCTGCTAAGCCTGATGACTTAAGTTAGATCCCCAGGACATACATGGTAGAAGGGATAACTGACTCCCAAAAGTTGTTCTTTGACCTGTGCAAGTCTTAGCAGGTTTGTATATGTGCATTTTTTTATCGAACTTTGTTTCCATACAATATATTCTGATCACAGCTTCCCCTCCCCAAATCCTCCCAGATCCTCTGACCCAAATCTATGCCCTTTCTTTTTCTCTCTCTTTAGAAAACAAACAGGCAACAGAAAACTTTTTTATAAACACATACACAGAGTTTTTTTTTTAAGAACCTGTCTATCCCTCCTACACCCTCTCAGCAGTGCACTGGAATAGTCCTTGTAGTTTCTATCACATTATCAGTCTGCAACACTCTGTGGAGGCAGAGATCATCTTTGTTTATACATAGTTGTATTTGCATTGGTACCAACAAGTGTTGGTACATGGAGCCTTTCTACTCACATTTACAAAGTGACATCTCTCGGAAAGCCTACTGTGTCGGGTATCTTTCTAGCTCTGTCATGGCTATGAATTTATCAGATTCTTGCATTCACCCCTTTGCAACAGATTCTACAACCATCCTCTACTCTACCAGAAAACTAGAGAGATAGGGAAGGCTGGATAAGGGGAACCCGGTTATATAACTATATAGCTAGTGTGTGGCATCCTTGGGTTTCCTAGTCCCTGATTTCAAGCATAGCACTAGAATATATAATAAAAGGAGGGATGGATGTGTCATAACCACCATTTAATTGTGTGTGTTAATGGCTTGGAGCAGTGGGCTGCAGCACCCACCACGGTGAATACACTCACAGAAAGTAGTCACAGCAGTCCCTGGTGGACATCATGATACATGTGGACTCTTCAACAGACTAACCTCTGCAAATTACCACTTACAATAGCCAATGACAAAACCCATTGCTGTTCCCTTAGCAGCAATCAAACTAATGGGCAGGAAGTAGCTAAGAATTAAACTCTAGCTAAGCTGAAAAAAAAAGTCCCTCAATCAACAGATTAATTAAGCGCTTACTTCCTCTTCCACATCCCAATCCCAACATATTTCTGGGCTCAAGACCTTGCCAAAACTCTCAGGTACCCCCCACCCAGTCTTTCCTTTCTACTTCTGCCCACAATATTTGTGTCTGCTCTTCACACACCACAACTCCACTGAGGCTGCTGTGACGAGGATAACTGAATGATGGTGCTGTCACAATGGTGTCTCTAGAGCCCTTTACCCCTGAGATTCTGTATGCAATAGTATCATCTTCTTGGATAGCACCCCTGTTAAGCACCTCGGACAGGGTTACCTACACTTAAGTGCTCAGTGTACCCAGGGTCAAGCACCAAAGGTTCTCTGTATTTCTAATCTCTCTAGGGCCAGGACTGGGGGAGTCACACAACCTCTTTCCCCTGAGTTTTAACCCTCTATGTGCTGCTCGGAGATTATGACCCACATTTATCCCCCATTACCCGCTTTGTACTCTGTTCCCTTTCTCTCATCTTCTCAAACCGCCATGCTTCTACTTTACACCATAAGGAGTGTAATCTTTGTTTTTGTTTAGTTTGATTTATTTTACTTAACGTAATGATCTCCAGTTCCATCCATTTTCCTGGAAATGACATAATTTTGTTATTTGTGGCTGACTAGTACTCCACTGTGAGCCACATTTTCTTCGTTCTTTTATCATGTTATGAACATCAAGGCTGGTTCCACATCTCAGTAATTATGAAGCAGCAGCAATAAACATGGGTAAGCATGTGTCTTTGCAGAATGAGTGTCTTTTAGGTGAACACCCAGGAGAACCTAGCTGAACTGTACTACCCTGATATACTGTTGAATTCTGACAGTGGCATCCAGTAACAATGGTGGCTGACTTGACCTATGAGGCTGAATTCTTTTCTTTCTTTTCTTTCTTTCTTTTTTTTCTTTCTTTCTTTTTCTCTTTTTTTCTTTCTTTCTCTCTCTCTCTCTCTCTCTCTCTCTCTCTCTCTCTCTCACTTTCTTTCTTTCTTTCATTATTCTAGCAAAGAATTTCCTTCCAGGACACTAAGGTTCTGTGCTTCAGAAGAGTCTTGTATCTCAGAGGTGGAGAGGTCCTTGTAGCTTTAATAAAATAGTAGGGTGTGGGACTAAGAGCTAGAGTACTGATATTCAATATTCTGGATGAAATTCCAGTTCATCAAATCCCTAGCAGTGTAAATCAGTATGCCCACTCAGAAGCATTCAGAAGCCCAATGCCTTTGTGAGAGAAACAAGGATAATTGAAAAGGCTGAAGGAAAAACAAGTGGATATATGTTGGCCTGGCCATGCAACCTCCTCTTGCCCAGCAGATTCTTGACTTCAAGTCTCACCATGGTTGTGGTACAGATCTGAAGTTTCCTGCAAATGTTCATGTATTGAGGATATGGTCTCTGTATTAGTTAGGATTCTTTAGAGGAATGAATACACACAGGGGGTAGAGGGGGAATGGAGAAGATAAGAGTGGAATAGGGAGATGGGGGAGGGATTGAGAGAGGGAGGAAGGGAGGGAGGGAGGGAGGGAGGGAGGAGGCGGGGAGAGCGAGAGAGAGATAGATCATGGTCTCCAGTGCTCCATTGTTTAGAGATGGTACTATGGGAGGTGATTGGGTCCATGATGACTGTGATCTCATCATTGAGCTAATCCATTGATGGAGTCATAAATAACAGGAACATGGTAGGAACTCTAGGAGGTGGAAGACTATAGATTACTGGGATGTGTTCTCAAGGGGCATATTTTTCCTCCATCCTTTCTGGGTCCTGCTTTCTTTGCTCCTTTGTCACTGTATGGTGAGCAGCTAGACTCTACCTTCCACCAGGATGCTTGGTCTCACCTCAGACCCAGAAACAGCAGAGCTAAGGAACCACTTACCAAAACCTCAGATGCTGAGACCCAAGATAAACCTTTCTTCTTTCAAAAGACTTGCCTCAATGCTGACATACCACCTGCAATTCCCAGCCCTGCAATACTGAGTAGGGCCATAGGACCAGCAGCTGGTGTGGTACAGGTCAAAATCCTTTGTGGAATCTTGGGGGTGATGCATTTGTGAGCCAAGGTCAGATTCTCCTCCAGTGTCTTCCACCTTGGTTGAAAGCCGTCTGTCACATTATCTCTAGCTCCTTAGTTTTTAGAGTCACCCTTGATGGCCACATGTACAGCTTTGTGACTTTTCTGGGTGATATATAAGCTACATGATTATGTAGCTAAACAACTAAGTTCTGGGTTGGTCCATTTTCACAGAACAGCTGAGCCTGCTCAGTTAATGATTCCGCTCACAGAGGTTCCTTGTAGCAGACATAGAGGTAAATCAGCTTCCTCCCTATTTCAGCCAAAGCCTCCATGATCTCCAGCTTCTCTTTTCTTCATCCTCACCTGTTCGCACCTGAAAACCAAACACCTTATTTTCACCTCTGAAGTCCAGAGATGACTTACTGAAGACCAGGAAGCTCAAACAGTAGTACAGCCAAGCCACAAATCTGGCATTCCCAACTCCAGCACTCCAGCCTTCCCCTCATCCCCTCAACACCACCTCCCAGAAGCTTCTGACTCTGACATTAATGTTCTGAGCTTGCCATACCTTTCGATCACTCTAAGTGATGCAGTCCACGCTACATTAACACACTAATTGCCAGCAGGGCACATTACCAAGCTCTAATTACTAACAAGAAGGATTGTCAATCTGCTATCATGATCAAAGATAGTCCCAAGTCTCTTCTCAAGGTTGGGCATAAAGAAAGGAGGTGTGATGCAAAAAACGATTCATTCAGGTCCTACTGACAACCACGCAGAAGATCCTCCCAGGGATTGCCTTGGAGACTAATAATTAAAATCCTACAGATCCTCAGAGGAAGGGGCTTGTGGAACCAGGTCTAAGGGACTGGCAGTGTGATGAACTCTGGGTCCAGAACTGCCCATTGGTGTAGATGCTGATGGGTCCCCTCTGTGTCTCCTTGAGTTATTCAGTGCCTTGACTATTTGATCCTTGAATGAAGATAAAAGCAATACCTATCTCATATTTTCATTAATTAATTTACTTATTCACTTTGTATCCTGATCACAGCTTCCGTTCTCCTGACAACCTTCCCCATCCCTCTCTTCCCACCTCCTCTGAAGGTGGTCACTTCAGGCTCTATATTCCCCACTGCTAGACGTTTCAGCTAGAATCATCTCCATAGACTTCCTTGAGCTTCCCCCTGTCCCAGGTCTCTGGCACGTCCTAGAGAAGCACCCATTGCCTGACACCAATTTCCCTTCTCTCTCCACACGTCTCCCAGATCTCCCTATACCTGATCCCTCTACCCCTTTCCCCTCCCTTTCCCATATCTCACCCAGTTCCTTCCCTCCATCCACCTCCAATATCTATTTTATGTCTCCTTCTGAATAAGACTCAAGCATCCTCCCTTGGGTCTGAATTGTAGTGCAACACCTACCTCTTAAGATTGTCCTGAGAATTCAGCCATATGTGGCCCACCTGATTTCATGGTAAGACCTAACTACCATGGTATCTTCTAATCTTGTGATAGAGATGGGAAAATTCAGGCTCAAAGACACTATCTTGTCCAATGCTGCACAACTGGTAAGAAATAAGATGTGGACTTCAGTGTAAGGCTGCCAGATTGTTTTTGTTTTGAGACAGGGTCTTGCTTTGTAAGCCAGGCTGATGTCCACCCATGTGTATATATGTTCATGTGAGTGAAGGTGTGTGCACATGTGAGCAGTGTATATGGAAGAACATAGGCTATCTGTAGAGGTTGTTCTTCAGGCATTTCCCACCTGTTTGTTGGGTCAGGGTGTCTTATTGGCCTGGACCTTACCAAGTAGGCTATCCTGGCTGGTTTGCGCCACCACACACAACTTTCTTTCTGTTCTTTCGCTTTACAGAAGTGTACTAATTGAGCATCATTCTTTACATTCTTCTCAGTCTAAATATGCTTACAGGTGTATATTTAGGGACATCCAAACACAATCACACTTGAAGCCAAGATAAGCATATTCTAGGGTTGGCATTTGTAATGTATATAGTAGCATATACTTATTAGACATTTACCTTGTGCTCATCACAGTATTCAATCCTGGCTGTTACAGATAAATAAAATGTGATCCTTGCCTTCAAGCCCCTTAGGATCTAACAGGAAGAAAGATGCAAGTAAGTCAGTTACCACACTCCTAGGGGCTGGTGCACAATAAGCACAATCACACAAAGGAGGGATATGCAGGAGGGAGTTAGAGAAAACAAAACCTAAAGCTAGGCTTAAAAAATTCATGAATCCCGAATATAGATTTGGGCAGAGGCATTGGGGCTTCATAAACAGCATCTACTAAGGCATGGAGGCACTGACCAAAGCATGATATCCACACACCAGATAGCAGGTTTTGCTCTGGCTTTGAAGGTATCAGAAGTGTCCTTGGCTTTTAGACCGTGTGTGTGTGTGTGTGTGTGTGTGTGTGTGTGTGTGTGTGTGTGTGTGTGTGTGTGTGTGTGTGTGTGTGTGTGTGAGGGTCAGGGGGATTGAGACGAGCCTCAGCATCCATCTCTCTGTACTACATTGAGCCAAGGCAGAGGCAAACTCTAGCAGCAGGGATGATTCACCAGGGTGCATTAAAAACATCCAATGCCAAGTCCTTGCCCCAAACCAATTAAACCACACACTGGAGGTGTTGTCTGGACACTGTTACAGTTTAAAGCTCAGAAGACCACTGTAGCATCCTGCCAGGCATCACACTATTGGTTAGGCAGCAGGAGCCTGGGGAGCTCAGGCTAGAGAAACGGAGACTGAATAAAGAGAAAGGATCTGATTCAAAACAACAATATTTTAGGAACTAAAATTGACCACTGTGATTGATAAGCTGTGGGAGTTGAGAAATCAGGTGGAGAAGGGTGAGTGGGTGAGAGGAGATGTTCTGGTTTCCATCCTCACACACACGTGCACACGCTCAGTCACATATTGTCACAGATTCTAGCAAGTCTGTCAGCACCTGTCGATGCCTCTCCTTCCTCGTAACAGTTATAGAGGAATGTCCACAGAGACTCCAATAATTCAGGAAGTCAGACCCTGTGAAGCACCATCTTCTATATTCAGGGATCCATAATCATTCTGATTACCTTGAACCATCTCCAAGGGACTGCCGGGGCCCCTCCTGGCCTGTTGAAGAGGTATGGCTAGGGAACTCCAGAGGCTGAGAGCAATCACTGTCTTGTTAGGGCATTATTTACTGTGATATAGAATTCTAGCAACTGTAGCCCAGGCTCACTGTTCACACGGTTGGGCAGAATGTGTAATGGGAATACCATTAATTTGATGGTTTTACAGGAGGTGATTTCCAATTTGAATTATTCTCAAGTTGTGAAACGAGTCTGAACCAGTTTGTAAAACAGCAAGGAATCAATGCACTCCATGACCTTGGTTTTTTTTAATCCCAACACCATGAAGGAGAATTGCCCCCCTTCCAATACATTGCAGGGGTTTAAAAAAATAATAGCAGCACCATCCTCCCACCCCCTTAGGCAAATTATCAAGATGAATGTTAGCACAAAGCTCTGCCGACATACCAGTGTTTACAGAGGGGAGAGGGAGGAAGATGCTACTAGATAAATCATGCTGACAGTTCAATCAAAAAAAAAACTCAGAATATATTATTCATACCTCTTCTCAGAAGCTGGAAGGAAAATGGACAGGGAGAGCCAAATATGGACCTGTGTGTTTTATTTACCCATAATAGCGATGGGAATTCCAGAAGTCCCTCTAGCTTGATAAAATCTGTATGCTAACCTGACACAGCAGCCTCGTTCAGTGTTTGGCATTTCAACTCTGACTCAGCCAGTACTTGTCAAGGGACATAAGCAAGCCAAGGGATACCTGCTGCTTGAGAGGTGAGTTTCAGTGGTGAGTGGGGTGGTCGGACAGAGAGTGGGTGTAACAGTGGGCTGTGCTGCATGCCCTGGGAGCAACCTAGCAAGTGGTATTCTGAGGACCATCTAAGGGGCTACTTCTGATTGAATACTGGGAAAGAATTGTATACAGGTGACATTTAAATTGAATCCATAGGGTCAGTCTAGAGAGAGTTCATACAGATGGATCCCATCAATGCAAAAATGTTAGCCCAATATAGGATGACAAACAAGCCTATAGTCCAATAAGCAAGGCAATGAAAGTTGGGAAGCTTCCTATAGATAAGCAAGGCCCAGCCAAAGAAGGACCTGAGAAGTGACTTGTCCTCCATCAGTAGCCATAACTGTCAATATCTCTGTTAGAGGTGGTGTCTCAGGACCCTTCATTCATCAGTGCCAGAGTATTGACTGTCCTTGTGCAAGTCTTGTATAGGTAACAAGAGCTGCTATGGGTTTGTGAGTTCAGCGGCAATTGTTACGTCCAGAAGACAGCACTTCACAGTTCTTCTCCACATCCTCTGATGCTATCATTCTTTTTGGTCCCGCCTTGTTTGAGGGATGGGTTTATATAAGGGTTCCTCTCTGACTGAGCTTTAAAAGTCACTTATTCTGAGCACTCTGAACAGTTATGATTCTGCATTAACCGTTTTCCACTGTGTGCGTGCGTGCGTGTGTAAGGACACTGAATTTTGGAAAGGGGAGATGTATTGAGGAGGGTTAGAGGAAGTTTTGGGTAGATATGATCAAAATGCATTGTACATATATATGAATTTTCCGCAGGACAGATGGTCATGAATCATAGATCTGTAATGACCACTACACCAAGAATAAGAACCTATCAGTATCACATGGCTGCTGAGTACAAGAGTCCGAGATCTTAATACAAAGCTTGTGAAAGTAGCCTCCCGGAACCTCAGCCTCTGTGTCTGCAGAGTGAACATCACAACTCTACCTTGCCAAATTATGATCATACTCAGTACATGGACCAGGGACAGGCAGACACTAAGAGCATAAGACAAGTTATGCAGTGGATTCACAATGTCTCAATCGATGGAACGAAGTGGGTGGTGCTATGAGCTAGATATCAAAAGACTGAAGGTTGGATCTGGGCTTCTGCACATATGGGAATGACTTTGGAGAAGGAACCCAGTCTTCTTGTTCTGGACACACACACACACACACACACACACACACACACACACACACACACACACACACAGGCTTCTCAATACAGAAACACATCTATCTGACACCTGCCTCATTAAGAGTGTTCTGTCTTAGTTTGTGTAAGTGGCTGTAGCAAACTAACACAGACTCAATGACTAATAAACCACTGACATTTATTTCTTATACTTTTGGAGGCAGAGAAATTCAAAGCCAGAGTGCCTGCAGACTCATTACCTGCCCGGCTAGGTCATAGGAGTTTGTTTTCTTGGTGCTTCCCAACATGGAAGAAGGTATGAGACATATCTCTACGGCTTCTTTTATACAGACACAAACCCATTCGCATGTTCACTTTGCCTCCTCCAAATCTGGGCCCACAATCACACACACACACACACACACACACACACAGAGAGAGAGAGAGAGAGAGAGAGAGAGAGAGAGAGAGAGAGAGATTAAGTTTCTACATGGAACTTTGAGGGAGACACAGACTCTGATCACCTCTGGTTTCCATCCCATCCCACCATAGCAAGTATCTTCCCCACACATGGCAATCATTTTGCTGGCACAGGTGGCTCCATGTTACATCTGGAGATGGGTGTCCATTCCACTCCATAGAGGTGCTAGTCCTGTAGGAATTAGTTGAGAACACTGCCCTCTTGACATTGATGTTTGACACAGAATAATTCTTTGTTGTGTGGAAGTCACAATGCATTGTGATTGTGTCTGGTGCATTGAAGGACACTTAGCTACGTCTCTGGCCTTTATCTTCTTGTTTGGGTAACCTCTAGTTTTGAACCATGGAACTACCATGATATAGAAAAGTAAAATTATGTATGTAGACAGACAGAAGTGGGACTCAAACTCTTGCTCTTACATTAGTAGCCATGTGGCTTTTGGTAAGCCACTCCTTATGTGTAGGATTCTGTCTTCTTAGGATATGATGTGTTATTCCTCTGTAAGGTGAGGATGACTCCATGTGATGATCTTAGCAGCAGGCTTAGCACATAACTGGTTTGAACAAGATTCCTATTGCTATTTCTTGTCCATGTTCATGATAGAAACTTAGACACGGAGTCTAGTGAGGATCACTTACCTAGACCCCTAGAACAAAGTTTTTCTGTGCCCATTCTTGGTGTTACAAATATATATCAGCCTTCCATCATTGTGACAAAATACTCAAGGAAAACAAGTTAATAGGAAGAATGATATTGGGAGTTCAGGATTTTCAGAGGTTCTAGTTCATGGTCACTTGCTCCATGCTTTGGGGAAAGAACATGATGGAAGGGCATCTGTGTTAGAACAAATCTGCTCATTTTCTGAAGCCTGGGAAGCAGAGAGGAGAGAAAGTGCCAAGGACAGAAATATACGCTTCAAGGTGACCCACTTCCTCTACCTAATAATGAGATCAGAACCTTTGTGATCCAATCACCTCCCAGGTGCCACACCTTTGAACCCAACTGCTTTGGGGTCTAAATCTGGTAGGATATTTTAGTTCTAACCCCTAATACTGCTTCATATATGATGTGACAAGTATTATTTATTAGTATAGACTACAGCCAGGCTAGGAGGAAGCTCAATCAGTAAATGGCCTGCCTTGCAAGCTTAAAGATCTGAGTTTGATTCCCCAGAACCCACATTTCCTTTTCAAAAATCCAGGCCTGGTAGCAGGTACCTGTAATCCTAGCACTGGAGAGTCAGAGACTCTCAGATTTCTGGAATTCACAGGCCAGCCAATTTCACTCACTACCTGGTGAGTTCCTAGCTGGTAAGAGACTGTCTCCTCTTTTGAAGATTGCAAAGTGGTGTTGGGGATTTAGCTCAGTGGTTAGAGCGCTTGCCTAGCAAGCGCAAGGCCCTGGGTTCGGTCCCCAGCTCCAAAAAAAAATAAAAAAAAAAATAAAAAAAGGGAAGAAGATTGCAAAGTAATGTGAAGACATAATCAGTATGACCAGTAAGCTCCAATCTGCCACAAGTATGTTAGGAGATGGACACCACCACGAGATCCAATGATACATTTGATATAACCTGTGTCTGGAGTGTTATGCAAGTATCAAAATACCCAGAGTCCCTGAGACCTGCTGTACCATGTAGAAGAGGACTGCTAGCTGATGGTTCTCAGATGACTTCCACCAGAGAAGAGTATCCAACAGTGTTCTCTGTGTGAAAGACTTTACCACCTTTTTCCAGAAGCATCCTGTGCCCAATAAACAATGGGTGCAATCGTAAACAGTAAGGGTCCCTTTTGCCTCATGGGAAAATGTCTACATTCAGTAGATACCACAAAATTAGGGTCAGCAAGCTGTGTCTAGTGACGTTACCTGTTAGAGATTCAACCCTGAATGCCTTCAGGCTCACCTGCAAGAAGGCAAAGGGTAAATGATAATTGGTTACCAGGGGAGTTACATTGGGCCTTGAGAAATGGGTCCCATTGGGCAGGGTTGGGAGCAGAGAATTCTTTTGGGTCTTCCAGCACTCCATGTCATAGGAATCCTTACACACAGTTCCATTTTCCAGCTGTGTGTCCCCCTACCACATTCTCTGTGTTTCTTCCTCCTCCAGACTCACACTGGAGAGATCAGACTCCAGACTGAGTTAATTACCACCACCAGAACCCTGTTCCATCAAAGAACCCTGTTAACCACATGGGAATAATTCTCCCCAGTAATTATTAATCCTGATATTGATCCCTGTTTCTCCTGCTAGCATGCTGGCTTTGTGAGGGCAGAGAAGAGCTGCCTTGAACGCTCTGTGACTTTAACATCTAGAGAACATGGGGCCTGTCGCATGGGAAATCTTCAGAGTAGCATTTCAGCAATCATCTGGCTACATATGTAATAGAAATATGTCAAGGAGATACCTATATTCATTCCCATATTCACTAAAGTCCTAATAGCTAACTCCAACATCTACAAACAGATGAATGGATACAGAACGTAAGGTGTATGTATATACGTAAGAGAATATTATTTGCCCTTTAAAGAGAAGGAAATCACATCATTTATGATAACACAGCTAAACCTGAAGGGCATTTTATTAAGTGAAAAAGCCAGACATAGAATTATAAGACCACACGACCTTAATTAGCTTTGGAAACTAAAACTGAACTCTGCCAGACACAGGGGCACACACTGATAACAGCTGTGCTTTCTTAGGAAGCTAAGGTGGGTAGATCACAAGTTTGGGGTCAACATTCACTCATGGTGAGAACAATGTTGTGAGATAACGCCTATGCTAATAAGCTTTCTTTTTCCATTCCTTGATGTGTACATGAGTCAACAACACCATGCTGCACACTATAAATAGACACAAGTGAGACTTGTCAATTGTCAAAAGAAAATTCTGTTGATGTTTTGACTCTATTTTCTTTCTTCCCAGTCTTCTTATAAACTTTTCAATCATGCAGAGAAGTTGAAGGTTTTGTGTAAGGAACAACACTGAGGTTTATATCTTGACCTTACATGTCACACCATACATGCTTTCAGGCATTAACAAGCATTCCTTGGGCATTGATTATATGTCAAAATATAAACTATACACACTTGTTAGAAGTTTTGCATATTTAATCATTTACTCCTGATAAACAGCAAAAAGGAAAATCCTTACTTCTTTTATGAGGAAACTGATGCTTTAAATAGTTGCAACAATGTGTGAACCAAAGCATTGGTGGTTCAGACCATCCTCAGTTAGATGGACCTGTGTGTGTGTGTATGTGTGTGTGTGTGTGTGTGTGTGTGCGTGTGTGTGTGTGAGAGCTCAAGCCTTGAGCTAGAATGCTGTAGTTGAATACTCCTGACTGTTCAGACTGTTTCTGGACTCCACAAATGTGGGGTCTACTGGGATACCCCCAGAAATTGTGAGATTCTGCTGTTTCTGAAGAGTTGAAGGCCCCAGTGGGAGGGGATACTGAAGAGCTACATCTGGAAGGCAGAGAGAGCCACAAGAAGGAATACGTTGCTGAAGTGAGGCAGTCAACCATCAGAGATGTTAACTCCAACCACATCTGTTGGGGCCCTTTCTCTCTCACCATGTATTTCTGACACAACTATTATCAGTCTGGCCTCAGTCACCTGCCACATTGTATGATCTGAATTGGTTCAATTAAGAATTTTCTAAAAAGCACTAATCAGTTGATTTATAGTCTGATTTTAGTTGCTGTAGATTCCAAGTCAGACATATAACTGGGGAGAGGAGACAAGAAACCCCTACTCATGTGAAATCTAGGCAAAGGCTTCAGTATCAATAGAGAAGTATGGCTGGCTGGGGAAACTCATTTTTTTTTAAGTTTACAGCTACCACTTCTGCTTTGAGGTTGCTATAGCAACAAAGGGCATGGGGGTGGTGGGGCTCTGAGGATCTTGAGATAGGGACTGACAGCTGATTGATAAGTCTCCCAAACACTGTTTAGACACTTCGGTGCTAGGAGCCAGATAACACTGGTTTGTTTAATAAAATACGTGTTGAGACACCAGTCATTTCTGCCGCCTGCCATTTCATTGTAATCGCTGTTGTTAAGGGGTTGTTAACAGCCTCCCAATAGAGCTGGGAGGCAGAGACCATTAGGGAGCAAAGGAGCATTTTGCAGGGGACAGTTTGTGCAGGTGTCTGTGCCTGGTGCTGGATGCCTGATGAAGTTAATTTTGGCATAATGGGTTACTTCTCCATCAAGACTACCAGAGTTGTGAGATAGTGAGAGGCATGGGCTGATCCAAAGGAAAGACACTTGTTTTTAGCTGTAAAGTACCCCATGCAAGGCTCTAAAGCTCTGTCTTTTGAGACATTGAGTTGACAATATGGCTGGCAAGGGTGGCATCTGGGACCTGAGCAAGGCAAGTATTGTTGGATTCCTGTGTTTAGACAGTCAAGAGGTGTCACAGCTACTAAGATGGCCCACAGTTGTCCTCAAGACAGGTTCGGCAGAAACCCTGCTTGCTAGATTTGAAATTGAAAGAACTTTTTAAGTTCCCTGCTGACCTGGCTGGAAATAGAAATTACTATGGTTTGAATGAGTAGTGTTCGCCCTCCTCATAGCTAAAGGGCTCCATCCAGTGTTAAAGGCTTTCCTGGTATAGTGTTCATAACTAGGGTTTTAAGGAAGTTATCAGTTCATAAGGGCTCTGGCCTAATGGATGGGTTAATTAATTGGCAGATTCATCATTGAATGCTATTATCGGGGAGTGTTGGAAACTATGAGGTGGGGTCTAGTTGTAGGATGTAGGTCACGGTGGATATCTTTGAAAACTACATCTTGCTACAGCTCCTCTTCTCCTCCAGCCTCTCCTCCCAACTCTCTCCTCCACCATCTCCTCCTCTCTCCACCCCCACCAGCCCCCTTCTGCCTCCCTGAGGAGAACAGCTTTCCTCTACCTCATGCTTTTGCCATACTCTACCTGATCACAGACCTGCTAATAACCAAGGGCTTAAACTTCTAAAAAGCCACAATCCTGAGACAGATCTCCTCTTCTATGCTGTGTCTCACAGGCATCAGTCACAGAGATGAGAGATCTGACTAACCCAGGGTGGGTTATGGTGACCTCACCACCATAGGGTGGAGTATAAGTGAGACATTCATCCCACCTTCCACAGGGATGAGCACATCTAACCCTCACAGCCAAGGAGACAGGCATGAGTTCTATTTTCGTTAGAGAAACCTGAAGCTTAAGGAGGTATAGAAATGGGGAGGACAGCATAGCTGCCATGGCCTGGAGAGGAGGCAATGAGGGAACCTGTGAATCACATGGCAGAGAAGAGGTGAGTTTATATTAGTGGTCATAATAAAACCCACATTCCATTAGAGTGTTTACTGTTAACTGTAGTTGTCTTAGTTAGGGTTTCCATTGCTGTGAAGAGACACCATGACCAAGGCAACTCTCGTAAAGGTAAACATTAATTGGGGCTGGCTCACAGTTTCAGAGGTTTTAGTCCATTATTATCAAAACAGGAAGTATGGCAACAAGCAGGCAGATATGGTGCTGGAGAAGGAGCTGAGAGTTCTACTCCTTGTTCTGAGGGCAAGCAGGAGAAGACTTTATTCCAGGTTAGGAGGAAGGTCTCAAAGCCCACCCCCACAGTGACACATTTCCTCCAACAAGGCCACACCTCCTAATGGTGCCACGCACTCCCTGGGCCAAGCATATTCAAATCACCACAGTAGTTTACTTGGTGTTGTTAACAGTAGGTTGTATCACTACTGCAGTTGGTGACTTAGTTATATCTGTGAGAGACAGTGACACACATTCAGTGTTTAGGGTATGGTTAGAAGCTACCCTAGGTTAAGGAAGTGGCAGTGAGGCTTTCGTTCCTAATCTTGAAATGGGATAATAATCATAGGAGCTATTTTTCTTGTTGCTGTGACCAAACGCATGACCCAAGCAACTAAAGGGACAGATGCGGTGACGCACAACTTGAACTTCAGCACTCGGGAAGCAGAGGCAGAAGAATCTCTAAGTTCAAGCACAACCTGGTCTACATAGTGACTTACAGTCTAGCCAGGGCTACACGGTGAGATAGTGTCAGAAGAAAAGAAAGGAAAAGGAAGGCAGCTAACGGCAGGAAGCATGCGCTTCTTTTGCCTCACCTTTTAAGGACGCAGTCCACTTTGGCCAAGAAGGAAAGCGGGCAGAAGCACGGAGGTGAGCTGGTCACATGATATGAGCTGGTCACATGATATCCTCTGTCAGGAAGTAGAAAGGGGTAATGAGAGCACTTAGCTCATTTTTTCGCGTTTGTACTCAAGCAATGGAGTGGAGACACAGTTACGATGGATTTTCTTACCTCGATTAACCCAGACTAGAAATCGTGTCACACGTATGCCCAAAGGTTTGTCTCTTAGATTCTAGAACCTGTAAAGTGACATCGGTATTAACCATACTTACCTTAATCTATAGTCTTGAGTTAAAATGTGGGACTAAACATTTTCTTTTTTTTAACTAAACATATATGATTAAAACACATTTAGCAAGTGTGTGTCCTTAGATGGGCAATGATATTTTCATGGAAATTTTTAAATAATGTTTTAAAAAGTAATTTTAAAGGACGTATCTAAATCAAAACTGTTGATCAAATCTTAACCCTAATGCTTTTTTTATTCTAATTTTGTTGTTGTTGTTGTTGTTGTTGTTGTTATTGTTGTTACAAACATAAGTCAGAGGAAGAAAAACTGAATTATGTCATGGCTTAATTTCTTGCTTTTGTTACTCATTAAGTATGGAGAATAAAATGAGCTATATAATTAAAAAAAAAGAATATCGGAGAGCTTGTAATCAGCTTAGAGAGAAGGCAAAAAAACCTGGCAAATCAGTTTGATGCAAAAGAGTGATTATTTATTTGTAGTTTGTTGCTCCTGAACTCCCCTTTCTCTGAGAGTTCTCCATGAAACTGCATTCTTCATGGTGTCTACCACTGCCTCTCCTGATACCCTATTCCCTGTTCTACTGGTTCAGGACACAAGGATTTATCTAATGCCTATCCTAAGGCTTAAGACTCTCCCCTTTTCTGGTATGTGAACTTGGTAACATGACAGACTGCCTGTGACTTTCAACCCTAGAACTGAGAACACCCAGACAAGCAGACTCCACTGTCATCTGAGGGAGACAGGTCTAGTGTCCCCTGCTTATTCTCCGGTGGACTCTAGACACAGATCATTGAAAATGGACCATAATGAATTATTTCTTACAGTTCATCATGGACACATTTGCCTTAGAACATAAGCAATCTCCAAGCAGACAGCCAACATTTATCATCCCTTATGATAGCACCAATCCTGCCACCACCTGCTACAAGATAAGCATCCCCATCTGAGATCTATACACTAAAACAGGAGACCATCAGGAAAAGTCAGAAGGTCCACCTTGCAGGAAGCACTACTGTGATTCAAACATGTGTCTTCAGAACTCTGAAGGTATAGGTTCTGTTGTGGGGTCAGCTACTTGGGAGTGCGAGTTTCTGTTGGTAATTTATGAAATCTGTATGTGATGCATAGGTTGTTCTCTATTATCGTCTCTGAGCAAGAACTCTAGGTTTGGCTGGAACAACCCGATGCGACCTACTGTTTCACTGAGGGTGCACTGATACTTAGAAAGGTTTTCTCTGTAAAAACCTCAGACCCCAAGCATGATTTCCCTCATTTATGGCAAAGGCACAATACATTTCTTTTTGACATGGGAGCCAGTGCACACTTGGGAGAAGCATTCTGCCACCCACTTTCTGGAGATCTACCATGGGCACCATCTATTCAGTTTCTTACTCACTCACATCTAACAATTCACAAATACTTGTTGAGGTGCCATTGAAAGTCATGTGGGAGGTGCTGGGAGAGAGTGCTGAGTGGAACAGGCCCATGGCAAAAAGGTTTGAGGAAGTAACTTTAATATTATTTTATCATAGATCTTAAGAATTAGAAAGGAGAAATATGAGACTCCATGTAGCTACCTAACCAGGACAAATACCAAAGAAGACCCTTAAAGACAAATGAACCAGGATAAAGCCAAGAAGAAGCATTCTAGGAAAAGCAAGCAGCATGTGCAAAGATCCTGAGGTAAGACAGAAAGTATGAGGTTGTAAAGAACAAAAGCATTAGAGAGTTAGTAGAACCTCTGATGCTTGGAGAGCTCAAGCCACCTAGTTCCTTGTCTCCTTTTAGCTTTTCAATAGCAGTCTGGAGAGATGGGTCTGAATTGAGCCTACATGTAGAAAGTGTCAGGTTCATTAATACTTCCTAGAGATTTCACTCCCTGAGATGCTGATGGCTAAATGTGTTTGTGTCTGCCACTGTCATTATATGTAAGCTCACACCTGTTTCCCAGAATCCCTTTCTTTATACTTTATTTATTTATTTATTTATTTATTTATTTACTTACTTACTTACTTACTTACATATTGCTTCTCCAGATAGGGTTTTTCTGTGTAGCCTTGGCTGTCCTGGACCTCACTCTCTACACCAGATTGGCCTCAAACTCAGAGATCTGCCTGCCTCTGCCTCTTGAGTGCTGGAACTAACACCATGTGCTGCTGCCACCTGGATATTATTTTATTTTTTATGTTGTCATTTAGAAAGGAAAGAAGGGGATCTTGATGGTGGAAATTAAGCTGCAACCACAACCCTCAGGAGGTCGTTGTTTCATGGGTGAGGGAGAGTGGTACATGTCCTCTGGGGACTCCAGTTTCTCCTTTGTCCCCATGTTGCTACTTCAGTGTTCCAGACTGCTGGCTTTGATGAGCACCATCACTGCTGAGTCACAGCCACTGCCAGACATTGGCTGCAGACTCACAGAGATGCTGTCACACACAGTTAAGGGCTCACAGCAGTTTCCTTCAAGGCTCCTGCCCCACTGCTTCATCTGCTGAGTCCGGAGTCTTGCATTCCCCATACAGCCCAGGGTACCAGGTGGGTAGGTGGTGGTAGCTCTGATGCTCATAATCACCTCTGCAAACCTCTTTACAAATGCCCTGCGTAGGTACGTGAGGTCTAATTCTTACAATGCATCTGTGCCCTTGTTACCATTATCACCTTCATCCTAATCATCATGATCATTGTCGGCACTGATGGCTTCATTGCCACTGTCATTGGCATCTTCTTTATCATCTTCACTTTTGCTATCACTGGTATCATCGTCACCATCATTACTATCATCATTATTATCATCTTTATTGTCATTATGATAATCACCATCATTATGGCTTGTTTCTCTTACTGAAGCATGAACGGCCCGATGAATGTTACGGAGAAGAGGGGAAGAGAACAGAGGAGATGGGATGGGAAGGGAAGGAAGGAGAGTAGAGACAGCAGAAGAGGCAGGAAAGAGAGAATGGGGAAAGGGGTTGAAGGTCCACCCTCATCACTCCATGATGGAGACCCATCATGGTACCTAAAGCCTGATGCTATGCTCAGCCACTGACTTGGCCACTTTCTAAATGTGACCTTATTCAAGTATCTCATCTCCTATTTCTTTATTTGACAAAGGAAATGACAGTGGTGCCCAGAAGTGTCCATGATGCTAAGGGTAGACACTCAGCACGTTGTCTAGAAGATAACACCTTCTGTGTGGCTTCAGGGATGCCCAGGAGTCTGACTTTTCATCTCTGAATGAGGTGACATATGAAGTTAGTTACCTTTTATGAGATTTTTGACATTTTTTTGTGTACATCATATTGTGCTCATGTTCTGTTCTTTCATCATCCCTCATATTCCCTCTCCCACAGCTCTTAGCCTCCTTCTTCTGCCAAACTTCAGCCTTCGTGACTCATTCTTGAACCAGTTTTGTATAGGTCATCTCAGCTGCTGTGTTCATGGCACCAGCCACTGAGTTATGTCAAGAAGACATTTCATAGTGCCCCATCCTCTGATTCTTGGGGTCTTTCCACCCCTTCTTCAGTGTTTTGTGGGCCTTCGTGTAGGTGGCAATGATGTCCCATTCAGGACTAAGTGTTCAGCAGTTTCTCCTTCTATAAAAGTTGGGCTGTTTCACTGTTCCATCTCACACGCATGCTTTTTTTGGTCCTTTCTGCTTTTTTCCATCTTTTGTATATGTATAGATATGGTTCCTTGTGACATTTTATGCTTGTCTATCACTGGACTTTGCTATTCCTCCACTTTTTGTCCTCTACTGACCTCCTAGTATAAAGAGAAGAAAAAGGAACCATATTTTCATTCTCCCTACAATTCCAGGTGGATTCTGACTCTGCTTGGTCCTTGAGATGTGAAGGGGAAATTCCTATAGGAGACTGTTTAGGAAGGGTTTGCTGCTTCTTTGAGAGAGACAAGTCACACTAACTCATTCTCTCCTCTTCCTTCCCACTTTCATATCAGTGTGATGACTGGCATTGTGACAGTCATTTTTTCCACACGTGAAGATGAGACGCATTAGCACAGTAGGGGGCCTACATCCTCCATTGCACGCCTGCATTAGTGAGCAATCCTTGAGACACATATGTAGGTTCATGCTTGAAGCCTCTTTTGTATCAATAGCCTGCTGCCTGGATGAAATTTTAAAGATGTTTTTTAACTATGTGTATATGTGAGGGTGTGTGCATGTGAATGTGTGTATAGGTAAAAGAGAAAGGTGTTGGACCCCCTATAGCTCTAGTTAATCCCAATTGTGAGTCACCTGACATAGGTGCTTGGAACAGAACCCAGATCCTCTGCAAGAGCAGTGTGTTCTCCTAAGCACTGCACCCCATAAGAACCATTTTAGTAGATATGGAAGTCTTAGCTGCATCATTTGCTCACACAGGCTCAAAGGGTTCTAAAACGTCTCCCAGTTAAGTTGCAGAGGTGGAATTTGGACCGTAGACTTTCTGGTCTCAATGATCAGGCTGCACACAAATATCATTTCTCTGTGACCTGAGAATGCAGTCTCCCTAACCGAGCATGCCCCATTGTAGATTTAAACTCCATGTTTATTTCAAATCTGAGCTTGGACCCTTGATAGTCCCTCTGCCAGTCCTGGGCCTAAGGAGCTCCTGTTTCAAGGACTCCTATGACAGCATGAAGGGACCACCCAACTTAATAATGTTCAGTAGCTTTAAGTGCCTCAAATGCATGGATCCGCTTACAAAACTCCTCCCCTCCCCCACTGTGTCACATGTCCCTAAGGCCACAGAAGCCAAATCAATTTGGAAGCCCCCTAATCAGGAGATTATGAGATTAGACAAATCTTGTCTTTTCTCCTGTTGGGTGACTTTGGGAAAGATAAGAGGTTCATCCCTCTATACCTCATTCTGAGTGCTGTGAAAGTCACAGGATGCATGTTGCAGCATCTCGTCATGGGATGGAATGTTAATGAGAAAACTGTTGGCCAAGAAGCTCATAGAATGTCTGACCCAGGACATACATGAGAAAGTGAGGGGCTTCTCTTTCATTGCCAAGTGTTAGATATCTCAGGTGCAGTGCTGGTGTAAAGTGCCAGTAAGTTCTACAAGTTAAAGCAGATTTGCAGAGTGGCGATTGACTATTCCAGTAAAAACACAGCGGGCTGCCATTTTATCCTGGAGAGCATACTTAGTATCCAACTTTAAAAGTTTTTTAAACTAAAATAAAAACCTTTGTGTTTGACATAGGAAGAGATAACCATGACTCAGTGAAGCATATCCAATAATAATAATAATAATAATAATAATAATAATAATAATAATATCAATAGTAATAATAATAAAGCCCGTGGCAGGTGTAGGACTGAGGAGATGGCTTAGATGGTAAAGCATTTGCCATTCAAGCAGGAGGACCTGAGGTTAGATCTCCTGCACCAATATAAAAAGGCAAGCACAAGCACCCTGGCACACCTGTAATCCCCTGTAGTAAGTGAGTGGAGACAGGAGCATCCCTGAAGCTCATTGGCTAGCCAAGCTAAATAAATCAATGGGTTCCAGGTTTACTGAGAGACCTTGCCTCAAAAAAGAAAAAAGGTGGAGGACTGACAAGACATCTCAGTAGAAGAGCTTGCACAGGCCTGAAGGCCTGGGTGTGATGGGCAGATCCCATATGGTGTCCAGAGAGCCATGCTCTGATCTCTACATAGGCATGTGAGGTTGCATGACAGGTTTCTCCCTGTCCCCATGGTCAATGGGCACGTGGGCACGCGGGCACGCGCGCACACACACACACACACACACACACACACACACACACACACACCACACCATACCATACCACACCACACACAAATAAGGTTGAAAGACACTGAGGAAGGCAACTGACATTGACCTCTGCCCCCCACACACACATACACATACACATGCATACACATACACACGTGTACAAATGCAGAGAGAGAGAGAGAGAGAGAGAGAGAGAGAGAGAGAGAGAGAAGAGGGCTATAGAAAATAGAAAGGTTTTGTGGAGAACTTAGAGGAGAACACTAAGTCTAGGAAGGCTTTCAGGAGGAAGTTCCACATTGACTATAGTCAACAGACTGTGAGTCCCTCTCTGGCCATTAGGACAGTCATGTTTGTGAGATCAGCAGAAGGCACAGCCTGTGAGCAGAGGGGGGTAGGGGTTGGGAGTGGGGACTTGCACTCCTGTTTAGGTGACAGCTTAGCTTCAACAGCCCTTGCCTTTTGCCTGCGGCTCCTTTGTCAGCCTTACTTCCACTTCTCTTCCTGAGTAGTAAATGTGCATCCTGCTCTTTAAACTCCCGTGAGTTCCTTTTAGCAAAGGAAGATCTTCATAGTCCTTGCTCTGTGCATGGGCCAAAGACACAGACAGGATTTGAATGGATTCCACTTTTTCTTATAAAGCCGAGGAGAGGCTCCGTGGGCCCTTAGGACAGACTGCCTTTAGTAAAGGATGCTCTCAGTTGGAGGCCTTCAGTTGTGCCAGTCTGGCCACGTGCAGGAAGCCGTGAAGTCAGTGGGCAAGAACAAGGCTGGGGTGGTGCTGACATGGGTCCCTGGGGATGGTGCATTTATGAAATAGCAGAAGGGCACACGGGTCATTTTCAATTGGCTACTGTGCTACTGAGGCGCTATTGTGCTCTATCTCAGAGTCTCTGACTGTCCAGTGCCAGTCTGTAAGGACACAGGAGGGTCAATCCTAAAAGGCTCTCCAAGGATTTCTTTGTATTCTCAATTAGCACCCTGCTGTATAAGATGGGTGGGGGTGCGGCTGGCACTCTTGCAACACCTCTCTCACTCACCAGCTACTGAAAATCCACTATGCGCTGAGTAATCCAGCAGCAGTGGTCGGATAGGGTGAGCCCAGACGCTAGTGAAGTTCCTGTACTGTATAATGGAAGACAGGAGATGCTCACTCTCTCAGGCTGGAAGCCATTCAGCTCTGTCTGTCAGTCACTGGGGTGTGACTGACAGAGCACCTCTTTGAGCAGGACAATGTCCCCTAACTTGCATGAAGGTGCACAGAGATCCCTTGAGGCTAGTTTCAACGCCTCCCCCACCCCTCCATTCCCACCCCCAACCCCCAACCCTGTGTGCAAGAAAGACAGAGTGCATCCCTCCCTGCTGTTTCTATCCTTGGAGCAGAAGCAGAGCCTGGCATGGTAGCCCATACTTAGACCCTCAACACTCAAAAGGCTTATGCCCAGATTTAGCTACTCAGCAAGACCCTGTCTTTAAGTACACACACACACACACACACACACACACACACACACACACACACACACACCGAATGTAGGAATGAGAACATATAAGAAGGTAAACAGGTAAAGGGCAGCCTAAAAATATTTCAGACGACTTGAACTTATGGGAGATGCTAAGGAGGAATTTCCCGTGTGGTGCTAAAGCAGTGATGTGTGGGGGTGGGGGGCGGGGAGGATGCTGCTGTCTAGGCCCAAGTAATCCCTGTGGTGTTAACATGTCTCCTTGGCAGGATTTATTCATCTTGGAAAAACACCTGTGTGAGTGTCTCTGAGGGCGTTTTCTGAGAGAACAGACTGAGAAAGGCTTGCCTTGAATTTGAGTGGCTCCATATCCTGGCCTGGAGTCCTGCCCTGAATAAAAAAGGAGAAAATGTGCTCAGTCCCAGCCGGCATCCATCACTCTGTTTGGACTGTGGGTGCAGTGTGACCAGCTGCCTCGTGTTCTTGTCACTACAGCTTCCTGCCAGAATGGACTTATTCCCCTACTGTGAGCCGAAATCAACTCTTACTTCTTTCTTTAGGTTTCTTCCTGTGGGGTATGTGATCAAAGTCACACTACCAACAAAACCCAACAAGTTCAACTCCCTGGATGTTTAGCCCCTAAGTAGGCTGGGGCACAAAAGACTTAGGGACTGAAAGTTGTATGTCACAGGGGCTCCGAGTCCAGCAGTCTAACAGCTGGAAACTGACCATGGATTTCTTAGGATGTCTTTTGAGAGAAAGTCAGCTTCCCATAATAGGATCCCCGATGCCACCTGGGTCCTGACATTGTTCTTGTGCTCCGAGTCAATCAATTCTTTGCTATTCTCAGTCGGCAGAAAGTCTTTGCAAAACCCTGCTTTCCTCCAGCGTTATCGATACAGCTAATAGTGATGCTGTCAGAGATGTTCAACCATCATCGCCTGTCGGGAGCTCTGAGCTCTGTGCTCTAGGTTCTGAATCCTTTCCAGCCTTGGAATGTATCTCTGGACACTGGGCTGGTGGGAGTGAGGAGGGGAGAGAGTCTTTCTTTGTTGGAGATCAGTGTAGTGGCATAATGACTCATTTGACATCTAATATATTACAAGGGCAAGTGTGTATTGCGTTTGAACTATGGAGATCAACACTGAGTGCCTTACCTAATTGTTCTCCAGCTCAGTTTTTAAGAGACAGTTTCTCCCTGAGCCTGGAGCTAGCCAGTTTGGCTAATGGCTATCCAGTAAGCCTTAGGTATATTCCATCCTTGCCTCCCCAGGAGTGGGATTACAGATGTGTCCATTACAAGTGTCTTGATTTTCTCAGGTCCCATGCTTGCTTGGCAAGCACTTTATGGACTGGATTGTAACATCTCCCCACCCCTGAACACTTATGGTGAACCCCATACTGCTTCAGTGTTGAGGGCACATAGTGGTAATAATATGGAGTTAGCTCCTGCTGCAAATGCAGCGCACACATGCACACACACACACACACACACACACATGCATGTGCATGTGAATAATCACATGTACATACACACACAAGAACACACACACATACATGTATATACACATGAATAGTCACATGCACATACTCACACACATAACACAAAAATACCAAGTGTTCAAACAATTATTCTGTTTTTGAATGGTCCTAATAGTCCCATCCCAATGGTATGATGTTTGATACTTAACTGACGACATGGAAAGATAAGGAAATGCAAACTTGCATCCCTGGTGCTGATGACCATCCATACACACTGAGCAACTGGAGGTCAAACTTTACATCTGTCCATTTTGGGTGCTTTCTGTGAGACCGACCTACTGTGGCTTCCTAAAGGAGCTCTGTGCACAGAATCAACAAAATTTTATGATGTGTTCCCAAGTCAACAACCCAAGATCTCACTCTGTGATTTCTCCAGCAAAGTTTGTTCTTCCCAGATAACCTAGAGAATGCGCTGTTCTCTGATTCTGGCTTCCTCCTGAGCCCCGAGATGCACTATGGAAGAGCACCTTCTGTCACCTCAGTCATCTGTCAATCTTGTCTCTGACAGCCCCTGAGTTCTGTTCAATGGAGTGCTCACAGCTACTTCCTAGGAGAAAGAATGAGCACCACGTTGTTTTCTCAGAAGTGTTTGGAGGATAATAGATGTTCAGTTAATAGTGAATGGAAGCAGCTGTGGCCCTGTGCAATCAGTGATATGGAGGGGAGGAAGAGGGAGGGAGGAAGGGAGGGAAAGAGAATTTAATCTTTTTCAGGCTTCCTCAAATCCACTGCATTCTCCTGCTGCAGGGAGACATTGCTGAACCCTGTCATCACCAAATGGCAGTTTCCTCTGCCTTGGAATTGCCAAGCACGAGGTCACTATAGACCATTCAACAGCCAATGCCTTCCAAAGGTGCTCATGTTCTTACATATATAGGAATAAGGCACCTCTTTAAATCCCCTGGCCAGTCTCAAACACTCAACACTCACGCCGAATGCTGAGATGACAAGCGTGTGCCATCACACCTGGAGATGGACCATTTCTCTGCAGACACTTTGCAGCTTAGGAACCACTCAAGTGCCAAAAGCACTAATTAGGACCTCAAGCTAGTCACTACTCCCCAGATCTCTCCTTCCTAAAAGTAGTCTAAAGAAAGTTCTAATGTCATCTCATAAACCCCCTCCCCAGCCTCGGTCAACTGATCAGCAGGTGACCCTAGCAGAGCCAAGCAGCTTCTCTCCCTCCTGAATCTCTGGAATTGAGGCGTTAGGTGGAGTTGAAAGCTGAGCTGGAAGGTTCTGAAAACTGGCATCAGTAAGACTGAGGGGCAGAGGAGCTGAGCGGAGGGAGGGGCCAATCTAGATGGGGACATAGCCCAGGAGCGCCTTGTTCTTTGGCACTGCCTGCGGCATTTTATATTTGTTTTCTGGGATTTTCTTGGCATCTTTACTGCACCTCTCCTTTCGTCTGTCCTATTTTGTGTATCTCTGGCCCATAAACTACCCCATCCTGCCTTTTCCTCCACCTAAAGACAACCACCCCTACCTCTGCGTTTGAACTCCCCCAGGACCACACCAGACATTGCTTAACACACTGAACGGGAATTTGTCATTTAACGATTTCTTCCTTACCACTCTGAGCAAATTGAAGTCTGGGTCTATGGCTTTGTCCCTGGATCCCTCTCTAAGTCAGCACTAAGGGCACAGTAATGTTTAATAAATAGCTGTTGGGTCAAATTAGGAACAGTGTCATCTTCAGAATGCAACCATGTTCGTATCGATTTGTTCTCAGCCTCATGCACCACGGGAGACCAGGCTTCCATAGTCAGCTTGCAGCTACTCATCTGTAACATGCACCAATCTCAAGGTGATTTGAGGACTATTTTTATTTAAAAAAAAAAAAAGGCCTACTCTCACTGTCTCAGGTTTTCCAAGTAGAATAGGCAGGTAGACCAGCAAACCCCAGGGATCTGTCTGCCTCCACAGGGCTAGGATTACAAGCAAGCACCATCATGGCTGCCTTTAAAAAAAAATATTTTTCATTCCTTGAAATTTCTAAACATTTCCACAATGTGTGTTGATCATATCTATCTGTCTCCCAATACCATGACCTCTTTTAATTGTCATTAATAACCCCTGAGTCTGATTACTGCTGCTTAAATGCACACAGGTGTGTGGCCACCCACTGGCGCATGAGGAACCTGCAAGTGACCATGTCCCCAAAGGAGTGTGACCCTCCCTCCCTCCCTCCCTCAGCACCCATAAACTGCCAATAGAACTTCACAGCTCTCTGCCATATCCTGTGGCTCTCACTCACTCACTTTTAAAATACAGGTTTAATGGCGGAGTTGTGTCTTTATGCTTTTAAGGCAGTTATTGTACTGACCGAGCTCTCTCTCCAGCCTCCATCCCTCATTATCAAACAAGTACTTAGATCCATTCCTTCTGACAAATAGAGTCTTACAATTTTATATGCTGATCCCCCCCCCTCACTGAGAAGAACAATTAAGCAATTGGAAAGTCTCACATTTGGAATACGCAACACCTCACCACCTTACTCAGGCCCCTGTTTTCACGATTTACTTCCTGGCTATTAGTATGACTATGGGAGGTTCTGGAAACCTTAGTAGGACAGCTAGAGGAAACAGGTCACTGGGAACATGGCCTTTTGTCCTGGCTACTTCCTGTTTCTTTCTGCAAAGAACCCCCTCTGTCTCAGATACCCACAACCATGATGTTTCACCTGACCATGTGGGCAGGAGATCAATGGCTGAAGCCTCAGAAACTGGCAATCCTAATAAATCATTCATCCTTTAAAGTTGTGAATGTGACACATCCTGCCACAGTGATGGGATAAGTACAGAGATCCTTCACAACTGCAAGTGATATTATGGTAGTTCTGCCGTCCACCTTCTCACAACAGTGTTCCCTTGCCAGCCTGGTCATTCTGCCCTGCCCTCCTCCCACTTCACATGAAGCTGGTAGCATATGCAAGTGTGCAATGAAGAAGGCTGTTAAGGTTTCTGACATTACAAAATGTTATTATAGGAAAAGCAATGGATAACTCCCCATGGTAGTCTTTACAGCTCAGCAAAACAACACTTATACACTCTGATAAAAAAATCTGGCTGAGACTAGCTTAGCTCAGTAAATAATTAGAGACAGTAGCAATTTACCTGTGTTTCTAAATAATAATAATAATAATAATAATAATAATAATAATAATAAATCACAAGCAATGCTGGAAACTGGACACCACTGGTGAAGGTAACTATGTCAATATGTATGTCAATTGTAGAAGGCTCTACAAATATTGATTCAAAATGGGACAAACACCTTAATATGAGACCTGAAACACTGAGACCAATAGAGAAACACCAGATAATTTTTTTAAGATATAGGATCAGGTAAGAACTTTCTGTAAAAACTCCAGAGGCAGCACAGGTTGACAATTAAAACGCTACTGTAGAGTAAAGGAGATAACAGATGAAAGGCACAGAGTCTACAAATGGAAGGAACTCTTTGTTGGACAAACACTAGCAGAGGACTTTTATTTACAATATAAAAAACAACTCAACTAAAAATGAGCACCATAGCCCAAACCACCCAATCAATAAGTATACTAACAAAATGAAGCAAAGATAAGATGCAAATGAACAGTCGACGTGTAAACTGCTCAACCCTCTTAGTCAATGCAAAGTAAACTCACATTGAGGGTCCGGTTTATTCTGTATCTTCCAACTCTATCCTGAGAGACAGATGTTTTTATTACCCATTTCAGTACTGAAGAGACTGAGGTCTGTAGAAGGGTGCAGCCTTGTCCTTTATAAAAAACTGTCAAGGATGTGAAGGGAAGAGACCCATTGAGCAATGCTGGTGGGAAGGCACATTGGCCCAGACACTGTGGAAATCAGTGTGTAAGTTCTTCACGTAACTCAAAACAGAACAACTATGTGACCCAGCCTTACCACACCTGGGTATTTACCACCAGGATCCAAAGTCGTCTCAGAGACAGCTGCATATTCATGTTCCTAGCAGCACCCTTTGTAGCAACCATAGTCATGGGATCAGCTTATGTGTCCATCTACAAATGGTGGGTAAAGAGGCATAGAATATATATACGTGATGGGGTTCTTATTCAGCTGTCAACAAGAATAGAATTCTCCAGTTCGCTAGAAAATAGATGAAGTCATCATATTAAACAAAATAAGTGGTGTACAGAAAAATAGATAGGTGTGTAGGTGTGCCTTAGAATCTTTCTTTTCTAAAATAAGTATTTTTAAATATTTTTACAAGAATTTATTTTATGTGGATGTGTGTATGCATATGTATGCTTGTTCATGTGAGGATTATGTGTGTGTACATGTTATGGCATATGAGGAGGTCAGAGAACTATTTTCAGGAATCAGTTCTCTCCTTTACCTGGTGGCTTCCAGAAATAAGGCTTGGTGGACGGCACCTTTAGCTACTGCCTGAGCTACTGTTCTATTGTGGAGAGAGTCATCATGACTGACGACTTAGGCCATAATCAGCACAGCCGGAAACAGGAGGCCTTGCACTGAAGCAGTAGCTCATAGCTTTACATCTTGTTCCACAAGGAGAGAGAGAGAGAGAGAGAGAGAGAGAGAGAGAGAGAGAGAGAGAGAGAGAGAGAGAGACTGGGACTTACAAGGGCTCTGTAAACCTCAGAGCTCACTCCTGGTAACATATTTCCTCCAACAGGACCACACCTACTAATACTTTTCAGACATTTAATTAACTAGGACATACACATATATGAACCTATGGGGCCATATTCATTCAAACTACCACATTTCCACTAAGCCATATTGCCAGCATGATTCTGTGTGTGTGTGTGTGTGTGTGTGTGTGTGTGTGTGTGTGTGTGTGTGTGTAGAGGTCAAAGGATGACTTTGGCTATTCTTGCTCAGGTACCTTCCACATTTTTTTGAGAGAGGATCTTTCTCAAAGACGCGTATGCCTGCACGTGCTGACTGGTTTTGTGTGTCAACTAGACACAAGCTGGAGTTATCACAGAAAAAGGAGCATCCCTTGAGGAAATGCCTCCATGAGATCCAGCTGTAAGGCAAGTACAATTAGTGAGCAAGGGTGAAAGGGCCCAGCCCATTGTGGATGGTGCCATCCCTGGGCTGGTAGACTTGAGTTCTATAAGAAAGCAAGCTGAGTGAGACAGGGGAAGCAAGCCAGTAAGTAACCTTCCTCCATGGCCTCTGCACCAGCTCCTGCTTCCTGACCTGCTTGAGTTCCAGTCCTGAATTTCTTTGATGATGAACAACAATGTGGCAGTGTAAGTTGAATAAACCCTTTCCTTCCCAAGTCTTGATTGTGTGTGTGTGTGTGTGTGTGTGTGTGTGTGTGTGTGTGTGTGTGTGTAACAGAAGGAAGACTGAGAGAAATAAACTAAAGGAAAATGAAATGAAGAGGAAGAATTAAGGGAAGTGTGTGGGAGGATCATGATTATGGTTATAATGCACAGGATGTATTTGACAGAAATTGTCTTTATGAAATGCAACATAAGGTGCACTGAATATCCATGAAATATTGTACACTGTAGTTTACTTCTTTGGGTGAACTTTCATGTGTATACATGAGAAGTGAAATACACCATGGATTTTATAAAGATTTATGAAAGTTTAGCCCTAAATGAAATTAGGTAATCTGAAATCAGATGCCCGACTTACTATGCAATTAATCCATATCTTTCTAGGATGATAGTTTTGAATTTGAGTGCTCAGTGGAGCTTTTACCATATTCTCCCACAATGCTCAGTTTAGAATCTCCAGGTATGATACCAGGCCTATAGCACCTTTATAAATCTCTGTGGATAGTTTCAACAAAGAAGCTAGACAAAGAGCCATTGTCCCCAGAAACATTTGAAAATGTTAGTCATCTGACCCTTTTAAATAACAAACCCTCACTTATGAAAACATTTCTTAAACCCCTTGATTCATACAAGCAGAACTCAGGCATGCTAGGCAGGACCAGAGTGGGCGAAAGGACTATGATTTTGGACACCTAAGCAATTCTCTGTGAGGTATTTGGCCCATCCACATGAGTCAGGCATCTCAGTGAGCAATCTCCTCTTTGCAAATGAACAAGGCAAACTTTCCAAACCAAAAGAGTCAGGATAAAGGTTGCAAGCTGACGTGCTATTCATTCAGAGGTCTGGGGGATGGCTCATTGGTCCCCTCAGTAGCATTTGTTAGGCCTGATTGCCTTAAATCCTTTGACTTGCTTGTTACACTTCTTGAGGGATCTCTTCTGAAAGAGCAAAATGGTGCCAGCAGCCCTTCAAACAGAACAATCAAGGTATACAGAGGCACAGTTAGGACTTATGCTCTATCATACCATTGAAGTAAAGAAAATAATCCTGGCAAAAAGCTGCTGACTGAAATGGTACAATGATGTCAACCAATCTGTGTCCACCTTTTCTATATGACAGTTTGAAGACTGCAAGAGGGTTTTCAGCACCCAAACTCTCAGATGCCACTATTTTTAATTATATCTTGAGCTTACATTTCTTTGACCCATCTGCAGCACACAAAACCAAAAACCCAAAAAAATCTTCCTGGTCTATGTGGTGGATTGGTAGTATTTCAATACAATCACACAAGCAATTTTCATGGTGGAATTGGGGCAGAACTAGGTCTGAGAAGCTAATCTCACACTTCCATATCTAGACAGACAACCCAAACATCGACCCCAGGCAACTTAAAATGTGTTCTAGACTGAATACCAAAACATATTAGTTGGAGCACTTGGGCAAGATCCCACCCTTCTACAGGCCACAGTTTCCTAAGCACTGAAATTTATGGAGTAAATATTTGACTCTTAGGATAATTTGGAAGGTACAGTGAGGTCATTGCAGCTCAGCAGATTGTCTTGTTTTTCTGCGGAAGATTGCATTGTAAATGTTTTAGGCTTTGCAGACCACATGGGGTCTCTGTTGCATATTCTCAGTTTTTATAACCCTTTAAAACTGCCACAACAAAGAAACAATAAAAGCAATATCATGGACTCACAAACCATACAGGAATCAGGGCTCAAGCTGTAGTTTTTCCATGGCTGATCAAGACCCTGTGCTCCATAATGCAGGAACTAGTCATGTGTCACATATTCAGCACCAGGGACAGCACCAACTGTGTGGAGTTTGCTCAGTAAGTACCTGAATGAATAGCTTATGTAAAAGGCCTGGTTCCGAGTTGACATATAAAAATAATGGTGTGTTTATTTACTATTAGAGCAGTTGTTGCTTACATAGCTCCAGAACTGTGAAACAGTATGTGATTACATGAAGGTATGCATTCAGGGAGATTGACTACATCATCTAACCTACCTGGTAGAAGGGTAGGGAGATAGCTCAGGCAGTAAAGTGCTTACCACATAAGCAGGAGGACATGAGCTCAGATCCCCAGCACTCATGTATAAAAACAAATGAAGGAGCATATGTCTCACGTCCTAGCACTGCAGAAGCAGAGTAGAGGGGTCCTTGGAGCCTGCTGGTCAGCTAGCTCTTGTCAAACCAGTAAGAGACTCTATCTTAGAAAATCAGGTGGAGAGTGATGTAGGAAGACGCCAGACTTTAGTGTCTGCCCTCCACATGTATGCACACACATGGCCATGCACACACTTGTGAACACAAACATTCAAATATATACAACGTACATATGAATGCACATGCACTGTACATACCTGCACACACAAACACATTCACATGTGTATAGCCCGCACACACACACACACACACACACACACACACACACACACACACGTGCACTCTCAAGTCTGGTGGATGTATGGATAAGTGTGATCTTGAATAGGTAGGAAAGCTTTAACTGAGTTCAGGGAAGCACTGGTTTAAGATTGGAAAGATGGAGAATTTTTGGAGAAACAGAGAAATGAAGGTGATAATTACCAGGATCCCTCAAGGGAAATGAAGATGGAGCTGTGCATTGCCTTTGTGTTACAAGGTCACTGGTTCTGTTTGCAAGAGAGGCTGCTTCTTTCTGATTCCTTGGGGTTGTGGAACTCGGTGGTGGGAATAGGACACTGGCACATTTCCTTCAGGAGAATCAGCTCCTTACCATTTTGACTTTCAGTGACCATCTGTGGTGGCAAATTGGGCTTGAGCAACTAGTGAACATGCACACCACTCCTGCCTCGTCCAGACACAAAAGGAGGCAGGTTGTACAGGCCATGCCAGCTCTACAGCAAGAGCTCAACCATAGAAACTGACTCTGCAGAGTGTGTGGCTGAACCTGGAACACATCAGGACCTGAGCACCACAGGTCATTTAGGGATGATTAAGGAGGCACATACGTGGGAATGAAATGACAGAAGTGGCAAACTCATGCCTGGAATGGCACGGTGCATCTAGCTTGTGTGTCTCGTGAGGGATTCTGTTTTTTCCCACTATGTTCACTGTCTAACACACACTCAGAGCAGCGATGGCCAAGTTGACATTGGGGCTTAAAGTGAAGGTCAACCAGATCAGTAACTGAAATGTGACTTGATTTCTACCTACAAATTGTGAATGTGTACCTTTATCATAGTAACCCCTCATCTCTCTTACCAGATGAGGATGTTTCAATGATAGAGTCATACAGCCAAGATGCTGGAGTTGTGCCTTTCTGTCTTGACTGAACTGTATGCTTTACCTTTAGAATGAATTATTTATTTTATGCATATGAGTTCAGACACACCAGAAGAGGGCATCAGATCTCATTACAGATGGCTGTGAGCCACCATGTGGTTGCTGGGAATTGAACTCAGGACCTCTGGAAGAGCAGCCAGTGCTCTTAACCACTGAGCCATCTCTCCAGCCCCCCTAGAATGAATTATAAATGCCTACCTTCAGCTCATTTCCCAGGAACAGAATTTATATGGACAGAGATTTTGTGTCTCTGAGCAGAGACTTGAGGCTCAGACGAGAAAGATCGACTCAACGTTCTTTTTCCTTTGGATAGGGAACCCTAATTATCATCCACCAAAGAAGAGTTTCTCAGGCCTTACTTGGGTGCTGGTTCTGGGTGATAGCAGCACTAAGGCCAGTCTCGGGCCATTGGTGCCGTCGAATCCAAGGCACACAACACTCAGGCTGCAGCATTTGCTGGCATTGAGCATGATAAAGACAAAGGCACAGACCAAAGGGACAAACCAACAAGCCGCATCCATTCCCTTACTGAAGTATTCGGCCGTGTCTATTAAACATAACCTCCTCTAGCTTTACTACGCTACCTAGGGTATTTCAAGAGCAGATGCAAGCACTGGGTCTATTTCATTCAAGTCTTCCACGCTGATCAATAAAAAGATGTATACGGTGCCTGTGTGTCTGGCTTTGGAAATAAAAAAAAAAAAACAAGTGAGCAAGCGAGCGATGACCTCAGTGAATAGCAAACTGCTTGGATTTCTTAGTGTGCCTAAGAGGCCCTGGATAAACAAGCGGGTTTCAGTTTCTGATGGATTACTGCTGTCCAATTTAATATTTAATATTTTAATATTTAATCCTAAGCCTGTGTGTTCCTTAAGTTACAGAATATTAAAAAGTGAAGCTATTAAAAGCACTAAGTGTTTTGGTTCGGCGGAGTCTTCCCTAAGTGACAGGTGACTCTGGGTGTCTTGGCGGATTTGTTTTTGAAAAACACAGATTTATTTCTGAAATATTTATTATTAATGCTACCCGGTATTTATGTTATACCCGGTCTTCCGTGGAGTACTCTGGCTGAATAGCATCGTCTGTCTCTATGAACTCCACTGTCAGGCAGAAAACTGGACTGTCTTTTCCCTTCTAACAGATAAAAACCGAGACCCTGGGAGATCAACTTTTCCTAAGCCAGAGAGTGACTCTGTTGGATTTGCTCACACGAGCTGCTGGGAAGTATGGTGGAATCTCCTTTGCACAGTGTCTGAGCCACACTCTTCCCTCATTGACTCATTCTCCCACTTTGACCTGCAGAGGCTGCTTGCGTGTGTGGAGGAGCAGGCAGGATTTACTGCCTGAAGGCTTGCCTGCTGAGCTCCTGCTGTGAGCTCTCCCGGTTCTGGGGCTGTGTGTTCACTTCCTGCCACTGCTGTAGGACTCAGAAGGTCTGAGACCAAGGTGTCAGCAGGGCTCTGTTCCTCCTGCAAGTGTGGGGGCAGGGCGTCTAACTGCATTTTCCAATAAATGGAGGCTAGCTGTGTTTTCTTCCAATGGCATCACTCTAGCCTCTCCTTTCATGATCACATTTGTCTTTTTCTCAGTGACACCCCGCCCCCCCCCCGCCCCCAGGACACATGTGATTAAATCAGGTCTATCAGGATAATCCAGGACAGCAGTCAAGTCCTCAGCTTCATTGTGTTACCCGGGTTGATAGTGTGATGCAAAGTCACACAGCCACAGGCAGACTTACCTGAAACAGGGGCATGCTTGGAAACTGGTGAGCTTCCTCTACTTATCACAAGCTATGAAGGCATGGAAGAGTGGATCAAGCCCATTACCTAGAGCTGGAGCTTCATTTGGGGGAAGCAGACACACAGACAATGATGAGAAACCTCATGGCAGGTCTCAAGAGGCGGGGGGTGGGCTGGTGGATGTCTCACCAAGAGCAGTGTGTGTGAGAAAGAAACCCAGAGAAGATGCTTGTCAAATATGAGATGTCCCCCAATTCCTCAGCCAGGCTCGTATGTTTGAATACTCGATCCCTAGCTGGTTGTCCTGTTTGGGAGAGTGTCAAAATATTAGGAGGTGGAGCCTAGACAGAGAAAATGGGGTCACTGGGTGGGGAGGGGAGCACCAAGCCGCTGTTTCCTATCTGCTGCCCAGGAATAATGAGCCATGTCACAAGCACCTACTGTCATATGCTCCCTGCCATGATGGACTGGACTTCCTGAAGCTGAGAGACTGAATAAATCCTTCCTCCCTTAAGTTGTTCCTGTCAGGGGTTCTGTCACAGGGATCAGATAAGTACCTAATACAATGTTAGATAAGGCTTTTCTCAAAAGACAATAAGAACCAAACATATAGGAGAGCCAGACAGTTCTTGCAAGTTGGCCCGGGGTATGAAGATGTTCTAGGAAGGGTGGTCCAGGGTGTAACGATGCTCCAGACAGAAGGCATAATATATACAGAATGGAGGCCGATTGTCTAATGTACTTGGCTTCAGTGTTACTTTCAGCTGGGCAGATTTTACTGAGGTAATTTGACTGACAGGTGAAAAAATGGGCTACATTAAATAACAGGAGTGGAAAGCTTGAGGTAACAGGCCTGGGCTTCATCTAAGCCTTGATGTTTTCTGAAGTGTGCTTAATCCCTCTGGTCTTTAATTCTGAAGTACTTTGGTTTCTCAGTTTTCTCATCTGTCAAATGGAAATGATATCTTCAATTATCTTGTAGTACAATCAAGAAACAGGAGATTTTGTTTTGTTTTTTCAAAATTGTCTTATTTTCTGTGGTGTGGTATCTTCGTTTACATGAGTGATATTTCCTGGGTAGGAACAGGATCTGTGTACCTCAGATCAAACACTGAGGACAGACAAAAGAAATGATTCCAAGTCAGGCTTGGTCAACCAATGAGTTCTTTTCCATGGGAGTATGGGCTACTCAAAGGCATCTACATCGTTTAAAGCGTGTCTCCTTTTCCCTCAGCAATGTTTACTGCTCAGTAATCCCAGAAAGGAGCTTGCAAACCTTCTAAGTTTCCTGAGTGTGATGAGCTTTTCTCTTCCTTCAGGAGGGAATGCTTCAGTCTGGAAGAAGAAAAAGACACAAGTTATGAACAAGACCATAGAGTGTGTCATTTATAAACAACAGAAATATCTTGGTTACAGTGCTGGTGCTGAAAGTATAAGAAAAAGACTTCAGAAGATCTGGCTGAGGTAAGGGTTCAGTGTCTGCCTCTTACTATATCTTCATGAGGTGAGAGGGAAAACAAGCTCTTTGAGCCTCTCAGTAGCCACACTTAGAGGGGCTCAGCATTTATGACCTATCATCCCCTAAAAGCCTACTCACTAAAGACCATTATATCAGAAATTAGGGTTAGAGCTGGGGAGATGACTCTGTAGGTAAAGTAATGACCATGCAGACATCGGAACCTGAGTTCGTATCCAATCCACGGCACCCACTGAAAAGCAGGATGCTTTTTCACACCTATCTGTAATCCCAGCACTCTGACGGATATGGGAGGCAGAGACAGGAGAATGCCAAAAGCTCTAGACGCAGATAGCCTAGCACAGGCACCAAGAACAATAAGAGACCTTGCCTAGAGCAATTTAAGGTGAAGACTGACCTCTGACCTCTGTAACACACTGTGGCATGGATGTTCTCTCAGTCACACATGTGAACACACAAAACGAAAGAAAGAAGAGAGGATTAAAGTAATGGAGGAATGGAAAGGAAGAGAGGAAGGGAAGGAGAAAGGAGAGGAGGGGTTATATTTCAATACATGGATTTTGGTGCCACAAACATTTGGGTCAAAGAATGAAGTTAATGATCGAACCCAAGCCAGGAGTACTGCAGATGACTGACTCCCCTCAGAGCCTAGGCCCCAAGAGAACACTAAAAGGACTTCTCTAGAGTGTTATGTGAGATACTGAAGATACTTCACAGAGAACAAGAGCATGGTTGTCGGACCCCAAAGCTTCAAATCATAGAAAATTCCCATTGTCGGAACGTCATGTTTCTCTAGTCCTGAAATAGCCAGGTGTGGTTATTCTCGGGAACGAACAAATGACTGTGATTTCTGCTCCCTCTTGGAGCCCGAGTTTCTTGTCTTTTCCTCACAGCACTGATGGTGTCTTGCAGACTAAAAGATGCAGCAGAGCCAGATCCAGTTCTACAGCTAATAATTGCTTACCTTAGCCACGAGATGCAACCTTCGTTCACCCAAAAAGCAAAATGGAGAGTGTTTAACAAATGTTTGGTAAGAGCCCTTCTAGGTCTAAAACACTACATTTTTATGGCAAATTCAGAGATCAAATAGATATCAGCTATACAAAGGATGCCTAGGCGATATGCCCAAAGTGACCTTGAGGTCTGACAAGGATGTCCTTGAACCTTCTCAGAGATTTATGCACAGGGTAACCTAACTTCCTGCACTCTCTGCTTCCAGAGTACAAATATAAGTTCCTCCATCGTGGGCTTGCCCTAGGGGCTCAGTGACTGAGAACTTATCTCACGCAGCACCCTTGGTTCTCCTTCCAGAACAACAACAACATCAAAAAGGGGCTCACCCAAAGGGCCGATGAGACTAAATGGGCTGCTGCTGCTCATGTAGAGTAAAAAAAAAGGGGGGAAGATAAAAGAGAGGGAAGGACAGAGGGAGGGAGGGAGAGAGGGAGGGGGGGAGGTGGTTCTAACTGAAATTCAAATTGTAAATTCCATTGGCAGACTACTCTGGAATGCATTTTTACTAAGTTTTATTGCTTTTATCTTGTTTTCACATTTAACTACTTATTTGAGAGAGGGGCATGCCAGTGTACATGTATGGAGAACTGAGGACAACTTGTGGGACTCAGTTGTTCCTTTCCATCAAATGGGTTTGAACCCAGGTTGGCAGGCTTGGCAGCAAACACTTTTTCCTGCTGAGCCATCTTGATGTCCTGGTTTTATGTTTTTTTAATATACTGTGTGCTGATTATTTAAAAAAAATCCAGAATAATCTTAAATGAATGTTTCACCATACATAGAACAGTTGGACTGAATAGAGCAAGCTTCTCCAATCCATCTTAACTGCTGCTCCTTAGAGGAAGTGGCTTTTTGGTTTTAGTCGTTCCTTCAAGAAGCTTTCTTCCACATTTTTAAACAATATGCTTTGATAGTTGCTTTTTGATTCACCTATTTTAACTTTGTTAATCTCATGGGAACATTCCTCCCCACCCCACAAGCATCATACACATGCCCCCTACACACACACACACACACACACACACACACACACACACACACACGTTTCGATATGAAATCACATTTTTCACTAGATACATCATCTGCAGGTGTGTTCCTTTGGCTCGTAACACAAACAACACAATAAGCTTCCTCTTCATGAAGATATAATATTTCTACCATTTTTCCTTCTTTTAACTTATTTTCTACTTCCTACATGATTCCAGGAAAGTCTACCACAACCCCATACAAATTCCAACAGAATAAAATCTGTAAGTATGATACTAGTCCTTTTCTGTGAGCCTGTATAACTGTGTGCATATGTGTGTTCATGGGTATGCACATGTGTGAACACTGGTGTATCAGCGCATCTGTGTACATGTGGAGGCCAGCGGAGATCAGGGCCTTCTGCAATCGCTCTCCACCTTTCTTTCCTTTTGAGACAGACTTTCTCTCTGAACCTGGAGTTCACCCATTGAGAGCGAGAACAGCTGGCCAGCAAAGCTGTTTTTGCTCACCCTCCGCTCTTCAGACCCTAGTGCTGGCATCACAGATCCTGATACATCTGGCTTTTAATTCCAGGTGTGCGATTCTAATCTCACGAGACAGAGGCGAGGCCTTTCAAATTTTCTTCCTTCTACCTCCAGCTTTGTAATTCAAGAATGTCTTACCTTATTGTAAGTTTTTACATTTAATTTCCTGGGGACTCAGGGATTCTGGATAGATAGAGTATTCACATCCTTCACTCTGGGTCAACTGATGGTATTATCTTTTAATGGCCATGTGTGCCCCTCCCCAACTTCTGTTTCTTCTCTCTGAAGTTATTCATTTTCAGATCAGCCTACTTTTCTCCATCTCTGTTTTGTTTCTGTTTGACTTCCATTTGTGTTTCCTGCAAACTTCCTGAAAATCTCCCTTCCACTCTGATTCTGAAGATAAGCCTTGTCATTCACATTTTAAAATGTACAGGAGTTCTTTCTTGCCACTTTTCAGCTCATTTTATATGTCTTTGTCACATTGCAAGAATTAACATTTAACATTTTCCCATATCTCTGTGAAGACTGTCACAGTCTGTGATCATGAATGTGAAGTTTCCTTTACATTTTCTTTTTCCATAAGCCCCTCTCTCTCTCTCTCTCTCTCTCTCTCTCTCTCTCTCTCTCTCCCTCCCTCCCCCCCTCCCTCCTCCTCTCCCTCTCCCTCTCCCTCTCTCTCTGCCTCTCCCTCTCTGTGTGTGTGTGTCTGTCTCTGTGTACCTATCTTTGTCTGTCTCTGTCTCTCTGTTTCTCTGTCTGCATGTCTGTATGTGTTGTTTTTGTTTTTGTCTGTGCCTATCTGTCTGTGTCTGTGTCTGTCTGTGTCTCTGTGTGTATCTTTGTCTCTGTCTCTCTCTTCTCCCCACCTCACGTGTGTGTGTGTGTGTGTGTGTGTCTGTGTCTGTGTCTGTGTTTGTCTGTCTGTGTCTGTCTGTATGTCTCTGTGTGTGTTTTTTTTCTGTCTCTGTCTCTGTCTGCCTGTCTCTGTCTCTGTGTGTCTGTCTCTGTGTGTCTCTGTCTGTCTGTCTCTCTCTCTGTGTATCTGTGTGTGAGTGTGCACACATGCATGTGTTTCCATATAAAAGACCCTTCTCAAGCCTTTGGTTATCTCAAATACAGAGGCTCTGCAGCCAGAGTTTATCATTCAGGAATGCCACCCATGTGGATTGTATGTGAAATGTAGCCCATGTTTAATACAGCTTTGAGTATTAAAAGGCAGGTTAATAAATGGGGAGATGGAATGGCCCCCATAGGCTCATAAATTTGAATGCTTGGACATTAGGGAATGATGCTACTTGACAGGAATTAGGGGGTGTGGCCATGTTTGAGTAGGTGTGGCCTTATTGGAGGAAGTGCGTCACTGGGGGTGGATTTTGGAGAGTCAAATTCTCAAGCCCAGCCCAGTGTCTCTCTCTTCCTGTTGCCTTTGGATTCAAATATAGAACTCTCAGCTACTATGTTTATCCACATACTACCATGCTCTCTGCCATGATGACAAGAGACTAAACCTCTGAAACTGTAAGCAAGCCCTAGTTAAATGCTTTCCTTCTATGAGAGTTGGTCATAGTGTCTCTTCACAGCATAGAACATTAACCAAGATGCTCAATAAGTGCTGATCCCAGCATCCTCATCAAAAGCCAAGTGCAGCACTGTATGCCTATAATCCCAGCACTAGGGAGGCAGAGGCAGCCAGTCTAGTTGAACTAGTAAGCTTCAGATCCAATAAGAAATATCTTTAAAATGAGGGACAGAGCAGCAAGTTAGTTCAGCAGAGTGAAGGTGTCTGCTGGCAAACCTGACAACCTGAGTTCAGTCGGGGACCCACATGATGGAGGAAGAGGACTGATTCCCGCAAGTTATCTTATGACCTCCACACACATCCCCACACATCCAAATGTACGTAAAATAATAAATAGCAATGTAAAAGATAGACAAGGTAAAGAGTATGTGAAGAAGACATCTGACATTAATCTACAGAGAGAGAGAGAGAGAGAGAGAGAGAGAGAGAGAGAGAGAGAGAGAGAGAGAGAGAGCCTAGATTCCTTAGCTGGTAGAACTGTTTGGGGGTTATGGAACATTTGAGAAGTGGAGCTTAATGAGAAAGTAAGTTGCTAAGAGAAGAGCCTTCCAAATATCTTGTCTCTGTCTCCTCCCTTGTGTCTTGTTCTCCATGATGGACAGCGTCCACCACAAATTCCCACCATGATACTCTACCTTAACATGGACCCAGAATCACAGGGCTACAGGACTATGGGCTGAGTCCTCTGGAGCCGTGAACTAAGAGAAATCCTGTTGCTTTGAAGTCTTTCTCTTGGGTATTTTGGTCTCAGCTCCACAAAAACCCTCTAATCTAAGACCCTGGGTCCAGCCATTCTATTGAAATAACCCAAATATTGGTATCCACAGTTACTTCTTCCTGTTTCTTCTTTCTTCAGTTTGGGGTGGGAAGGGTTTTAAACTCACCATTCTGGGAGTCATGGGAAAGGGGACAGTGGCCTTGCCAGCCAGCACCCTGACACACCATAGCCTCTCCTTGTCAAGCCCCCCGGGCCTCTCCTTCAATGTGCTTGTTAATTTTGAACACAAGGCCACCCCACTTCCCTTTCTTCAAATCACCCCATCTACCCTCTTCCTGATGTTGCAGGGTGCCACAAGGTGCTTACCCTCCCAATACAAGTGAACCTCAGTGCTCACGCCTAGAATGACCAACACTTTGTGAGGTTCTATTAGCAGAATTACTCTAATATCTTGGTCTTTCCCTTTATAGGAGTTGAGATTTTTGTTTTCTTCAATCGGCTGCTTTACTTCCTGTTCCACAACCCTGTATTGTGGCTCCTAACTTCATGGATACATCTGCCACCACTGCCGTTCCCTCACTCTCCTTCCCCTCTCTCTTCTGTCCCTTGTCCTATTTACTCCAGATCAGCCCATAAGTGCCATTTAAGTGAGAGTCTCCCCAGAGGAGTGGAGATAAATGGATGTGCTGGGCTGCAGTGTTTAACTGGCATCCAGAGGGAGTTCCTTTCAACAATAGATTCTCCATGCATGTGATGCCAGGAAACACCCAGGAATTGTGCTCTTCTGATAAAGTCTCCCAAGTGCCCTCATTTTGCAGAGTAGTGGAGGTTATCCCAGGCCAGTCTGTATCCTGAAGGCCTAGATGACCTCATAGCTCATAGTCTAGAGTCCCCTACCATTCTCAAAGCTCACACTTTTCCTAAACACTTAGGGAAGAGGATATTCTGTTATTTCTAGCTACTCTCACCCTCCAGAAACACACAAAGGAAATATCTTTGAAAGGATGCTACTCTGAGTCCAGGCGGCGAGGCTGATTTCCTATCCCTGCCGCATCACTCTGTCTGCCTGCCTGTCTGTCTGTCTCTGTGTGTGTTTATTTCTACAATGAACACAGAAACTGAAATAGTGTGGCCCTTTTGTGATACAGATGAGCATGGGAGGAAGAGGCAGGCCTGTGTCATAATGAGTCAAAACACCTCAGGAAGAAGGCTCTGGGCATCTTGGATTTGCTCTTGGTTTCTGCACCCAAAGTAACTACTAATCATTTCACTAATCTTTTCTATGAGTTTGTGAGGAATTATCCCTTCCCATTTTTCAGGCATGACAAGCATGAGTTAGAAAGGGACCACATCAAAGTTCACAATGCTTATGGGTACTGCCAACTCTGTGCATACTACACATAGATTTTAAGGTAGATGGATGGCTAGATAAACAGATGACAGATGATAGATTCTAATATATATATATATATATATATATATATATATATATATGCTAGCATATATGCTCTTTAGTCCTCATGTTTACAGATAGATTATAGATGATAAGTACTATTACACACACACACACACATATGTATATGGGCATATACACTCTCTAATCATTATTACTGGTAAATGATAGATATAAATATATACACATATATAAATACATGCACATGTACAGAGATTAGCATATACACATATGAAAATTTATACATATGGGCATGTACACATATATGCATATGAACACAGACATGCACACATATGAACAATGCAGGTAAGCTCCTTAATTCCCATGATTATTGTCTGATGTCCTTGTAACTGTTTTTGAAATGCAAAAACTAAGATTCAGAGAAGTTAAGAAGCATGCCCAAAGCCACACAGCTGAGACATGTCCACCTCTCTATCCTTTCCCGTCTCTTCACGAAGCTTTTGCTAAGTGGTGTCAAAGGTAAAGCTAGGTGTGAAATGGTGTGACTAACCGCCGCTGTTTGTATAAGCGACAGTGGTAACACCACCAATATAGACTGTGCTCCAACATCAGTAATGGCAGGGCTGGGAAGATGGTTCGGTCAGGAAAGAACCGGATGTACAAACATGAGGACCTGAGTTGTCCAGCACCCACATGAAAAGCTGGGCACAGCTGTGGGCACCTAATTCAGTGTTGGGGAAGAAGAAATAGGAGGATCTCTTGATAATACAGGCCAGCCAGCCTAGACAGGTGTCGCATGAGATCCATGAGAGACACTGTTTCAGAAGGTGAGAAGGAGAGGCTCTGAGAATGGCTCAGTGGTTAAGAGCCCTTCTGCACTTAGAGAGGACCAGAGTTTGGTTCCCAGCATCCACATTAAGACACTCACGGCCACCTGTAACTGTGGTCTGAAGATGCCGACATTCTTTCCTGGCCTCTAATGACATACATACAGGAACATGTATGCATGTGTAATATCACACACACACACACACACACACACACACACACACACACACACACACACCTGTGAGTGCACACACATAAACCACATGCACACACACTCACATGTTAATTGGTGTATACTTATTTTTCTTATTCTCTTTAATGTTTACTGAGTATTTTTTCTCTTTTGTTTTTTTTATTTTGTTTGTGATAATTATGACTATGGAACCAGAATGGAAAGGAGAACCATCGTGGTACAATTTTTAAAGTGTGTTAGGATTTGGCACTTTAGAGATCATTAGGACAATATCTGTCAATTCTAAAGTGTCCATGTACATAACCATACATATCCACAGAGCATCTTGTTGGGTGGAGGTTTGTTCTCAAACCCAGGGTGAAAAGAGCGTTTGGTCTCAAGCATGTATTTTGTGTTATTTTGGGAGGAGTGGGGTGATGTATGCCTGTATGTTCATACATGTGTGTACATGCCTGTATGTACATGCTGTATATGCATGCTTGTATATGCATACCTATGTGCGAATGCCTGCATGCACATGCCTGTCTGAATATTTATGTGTGCACATCTGTATGCACATGCCTGTGCATGCCTACATGTGCATGCCTATGTGCATGCCTGTGTGTGCATGCCTATGGGTGCATGCTTGTATATTCATGCCTGTGTGTAAATGCCTGTGTGTGCATGCATGTGGAGGCCAGAAGAGGATGTCATAATTCTTGCTTCATCACTCTCCCACATTATTCCTTTGGAATAGACTTTCACTGAGCCTATCTTGAGCCTAAAGCCAGTAAGCTCTCGTGATCTTCCTCTTTCCACTGCCCAAGACTTGGTCTTATAGGCACCTGCATGTCCAGTCTGGCTTTTTATGTAGGTGCTGGGCTCTAACTCAGGTCTGCAGAACATACTTTCTCCACTGAGCCATCTCCCCACCCACCAATCCAGAGCATCATGTTTGGCTAGGTCTGGGCTATCTCTGGGACCTCTCACAAAGGCCACTTCTGTCTGGGCTATCTCTGGGACCTCTCCCATGGGCCAGTTCCCAGTTTTGTTTCTATTTTATATATTAAGAAGGAACCCCAGGGGGTCCTGGGAGGATGTGGAGTGATTGATCCTTCTGTGTTATTGGCATCCTGAAAGCCATAAGCGGAGGCCAGCAAAACACATCACTGCCCTATGGTCTATATGTTCAGGAAGCAGAAATGATGTTCCTGCAATTAGAAATGAGATTTGCAATGGGCGTTGTGTGAACAGCAGACAACAGCCTTTGGCTTTTTCTAACAAGATCAGCCAGCCAGGCTCTTCAAATTGGCTAAATTTATATTGCACACTAAACCCTGTGAATAAATAACAAGGGGATTCTTTTGTTGGCTTGAAAATAATCCATACAAATTCCATCTTAATAACAGTCTGTCTACGGGCTGTGCAAATGCCAGAAGGCGAGAGTCAGATCAGGGGATCCCAGTCAGACACGGGATGCCGGGTGCAGAGTCAGTAAGATGATGCTACACAGGCTGCCTCTCAAAGTGGAATTGGTTAGGTAAAAATGTACACCCAGAGCCATCCTGTGTGTGAGGTTTTTCTAGCCTTTCAGTGCCCAGAGATTAAGGCTCTGTTTCTCCAGAGTCTAGAATATGCCTTGAATTTTTAGCAAGGCATGTAGAGGGCCGGTATGGTAGGTCCGCATGTGTCTGCAAACTAAACAAAGTGAGAGGGATGGTAACCCTGGCGCCTATTAATATTGATTTGATGTAACATGGACCCCTTTCCATATAAATAGAGGCAGAGGCACACATACCTTCAGGCATGGCTTGATCAGGAGGCTAATGTGGTCCTAGTTAAGCCTTGCTGTCTATGGGTTCAACAAATGTAAACTGACTTACTAGCTAAAATTTGTTCCTCACCCGAAAGTCAGTATGAATGTCACTTTTATGGTCAGTTATAAGCATCCTCCTGGGCAGGATGGTGACAAGTTTGAGCAGCCGGTGTACACGTTCCTAGATGAGGTCAAGCAAGGTCACACTCTACCCTCATGTTCCATTTCCCCTTACATAATCATAAGTCTAAGTGGAAGGTCTTTGCATGGTATATTAGTCAATGTTTTCTAGAGGAACAGAGTTGAGAGAAGGGATATATATTAAAAGTGATTTATCAGATTAAATGATGTGATAGGCTCAAAATAGTCTAACAATGACTGTTTTCACATTAGGCAGGCTAAGACCTCAGTGGCTTCTCAGTTCATGAAGCTGAATTTCTAAGAAGCCTAAATATAAGGCTGAAAGACTGGAGTATTCCCAGTGAGCCAAGATCTTCAGTCCAAATTGGACCATCAAAGAAGCTGAGTTCCAGTTGCAGCAGCAGCAGCAGCAGCAGCAGTAGCAGTGCAGATGTACCCATCAACAAAGACCAAAATCAGGAAAGCAGAAGATTTTCATGGGGACTTCTTGGTATCTGGGCTACTGATAGAAGTTGTTGCTTATCCTAGGGAAGGGGCTCCCTCCTCCTTAGCTTCCACTTAATGCCCTTACAGACCCAGCCAGAACCCTGCCTCTTAGCTGATTAAAAACCCAACCAATTTGACAGCCAAAATTAACCATCACACCTGCTCTGTTTAATCGTCACATTTCTTTAAAAGTTAGTTCCCTTTGCTTTTTGCTGATGATATAACTGTTCGAAAGAGCCTTGTCACCAAAAGCTTCTCTAGGATCCTTAAGCATGAAGGGTTGTGGTACTTTATGGATAAAATAAAACATGATAATGCTGTTCGGGTTTGAGCTGCAAGGCCTGGGTTCAATGTGAGTAGACTGACAGTAGCTAGTGAACAGGATATTCTAGACAGAAACACACGAATGGAGCTATGTATTGATTAGTTGGTTTAAAAAGAATGTGACCAGAGGCTCCTAGGAATCTGACCAGGTAATTTTCCTCAGATTCAGGATTTGCAAATACAGTGTTTGCAAGGACTTTCACAGGAAGTACATGTTGTGAGTAGTGATTTGCCTGTTTCTAGAAATACATAAGAGGTGTGTGTGTGTGTGTGTGTGTGTGTGTGTGTGTGTGTGTGTGTGTGTGTGTGTGTGTGTGTGTTTTATCAGAATTAAACAAAAACAGAGAATAGTCACCCAATAAAGGTCGGAAGGAAGGGTGAAAATTAAACTTTTCTGAGTGCAATCTCTTCCAACAACTTCACCTTCGTGCAAATATTCTGCCAAATGATACAACAAAATTATAGTGAGAAATTTAAAGCAATCCTTTCAAATATGAAATATAGTAAGTAATATAGATGAACTAAACTGAGTTTGATGGCTGAATGTGACAAAATATGAAATTATGTTAAAATAAAATATAAATATAGTAATTACAATATATGTATGTATGTATGTATGTATGTATGTATGTATGTATGTATGTATGTGCCTATATATCCCATTGGAATCAGCCTGAGATTTAAAATAACAATAAAAGTGCAGAAGAAATGGCTCACCACAGGTAAAATGCTTGCCACACATGCATAAGGACCAGAGTTTGGACCTTTAGAAATCCATGAAAGGCCAGATGAATGTCACAGCCCACACTGGTCACTGGACCTCAGGACTCACTGTGAAGAGAATTATAACACTTCAGTCTGACTCTCCAACCCTGAATGTGAGAAAAGTGACAACAAGAATGCATGTTGCAGTTTTATCTTTTAAAAGGTTCCTTTCCATCCAGCACAGAGTCTTTGAAGAGATGTGACGGGCGCTGGGGAGATGGTGCAGTGGGTCAAGCACTTGCTATGCAAGCGTGGCTTCCTGCATTTGAATCTGTAAAACCTCACAGAAAATCTGGGTGGAGTGATGTACTTCTTGTTAGCTTTCTGCTGCTGTGGTAAACACCATGACCAAAGGGGGGTTATTTCATCTCACAGCCCATCACTGAAGGAAGTGAGGGCAGGAACTCAAGGAACCTGGAGGCAGGAACCAGAGCTCAGGCCACAGGGGAAGTCTGCCTGATGGCTTATTCCTCCAGGATTTTTCAGTTTGCTGTACTATCCACCCAGAACCACCTGCATGGGCATGTCATTGCCCTCAATAGGCTGGAACCTCGACATCAATCATCAGTCAAGAAAATGACCACACAGGCCAGCCTAAGGGAAGAAATCTCAGCTGATTTCTTTCTTCTCTGATGACTGTAGTTTGTGTCAAGTTAACAGACAACAAAAACAAAACAAAAACAAACAAACAAACAAAGCCTAGCTAACACATCAGCAGTTCTGGCACACCTACAGTAAAATGGGAAACGGAAACAGAAGAACCCCCAGTAGTTGTAGTCTATATCCTGTTTCAAATGGGGGGTAAAGTAAGGGCTAGCACCTGAGATTGTCTTCCAATATCTATACGTGAGCGATTGCATGTGTGCACTTACAATCACACAAGTGCACATACACATGACATAAATACACAGAGAAGGCAAGAAAGAGTGGTGCACACACACCGTAGAGTCTCACACAGTTTAAAAGAATGAAATTATGTCACTTGCAGGAAACTGGGGGCAACTGGAGCTCCTCATGTAAAGGAATTTAGCTGGACTCAGCGAGACGAAGAATACCCATTTTCTACCCTGGTAGAACCGTGTGTGTGTGTGTGTGTGTGTGTGTGTGTGTGTGTGTGTGTGTGTGTGTGTGTGTGTGTGTATTTATACTCTCAATATCAAACTAGGAGACTGAGAGAGAGGAAATGACTACAGCAGCTTTCCTAAACATTGTCCACTAGGATCCCACTTCACCAGACCTCATGCACAGAGATCTATAGAGTAGGCATTCAAAGCAGACACATGCTAACAATACCTCACAGATACACAGAATAGGTGTCCAAGGTAGACATGGGCTGACAATAACTCACAGATATACAGAATAGGAGTACAAAGCAAACCCTTGCTAAAAATTAATCATAAATTTATTCTAAAGCAAGTAATGTATAGACAATTTTACACTTTATTAATGAGTAGAAGAAATTTGCACGCTGAAAGGGATGTGTTTGTGTATTTTACCTGAAGAATTAACTCTTGGCTGGTTAGCTGACACCACAGAGCACAGAACATCTTCACCAGTTTTCAGAGTTGATCAATATTTGATTTCTATAATCCTCAGTGCTGAGAATATCTTTCCCATAAATATTTAGGAAAAATTGGAGAAGTATGTTTACAGCCATTTCAGAAATTGTTGAAAATTTATCATGACCCCAAACCAAAACTCATTTAATTATGTTTATGATACTGAAGTCAGCAACTGTAACAATTTTTAAAAAATCAAGCATTTTAGCACAGTGCCAGCCAGAGATAAACTAATTTGATATCTACATTGCTGAGGAATGACAGTAGAAAGCACTACAAGTCTGTTTTCTTCTTTAATTAAACCAATTGCACTTATATGAGAAGAGCAGAAAATATTTTAGGCACCATGAAAACCCGAGGGACCATAATCTCAACTCTGAGCTAAGACATTCAGGTGCTGTCTGCTGGCACGGTATGGCTTGGCAGCATGTGCTCTACGTACGCTGTAACTCTGATGTGTTCAGGGAAGTCATGTAACACAACATGGGATTAATTAAGGTTTTGAATTAACTTGATTGTTGTGTTCCAAAACCTTTCACTGCTGCTGAACTTTCTGCAACTCCACATTCAGTTATGTGATCCCCGATGGCAGTGGCTCTCAACCTGTGGGTTGTCACTACCTCTGGGTGGTTGAATAACCCCTTTACAGGGGTCACCTAATGCCATTGGAAACCATAGATACTTATATTATGATTTATAACAGTATAACAATAGCAAGATTACAGTTATGAAGTAGCAATAAAATGATTTTAGGGTTGAGGGGTCATCACAACATGAGAAATTGTGTTAAATGGTCATAGCATTAGAAGGTCGAGAACCACTGTCATGCGGAGTTACAACCCAGAGTTAAAGATCAGTGGGAGGGGGGAGATAAGAGAGGGTAATGTTGGGAACAAACAAGAAATACTGTTTTCTCTATATGATGTTTTTCTGCTTGTGTATGTGTATCTTAAATATTTGTGTGTCCTATATATGTCAATATAACATATAATGCAAAAAGTCTATGATAAGACATTACTTTGTATGCCAACTTAAAAGAAATCTAATAAAGGAACTGAAGAGGTGGCCTGGCAGTTAAGTCTTAGAAAGGACTGGATTTCAGCTTGGTTTACAACACCTGCATCTGGTCATACACAAGCCCTTGTAACTCCAGCTTCAGAGGAACTGTCACTCTCTTCTGGTATCCACAGACACTGCATTCATGTTCTCATACCGCCCTGCGTGTGTGTGTGCATGTGTGTGTGTGTGTGTGTGTGTGTGTGTGTGTGTGTGTGTATGTGCACGCACATAAATAAAAACAAAATATTTTTAAAAGCTAATAATAAAAAAGTCTAGACTGCAGAGAAGACAGAAAGGTTTTTCAAGACAAGTGAGCTTTACCCTGTCATGGCTGAGCATGTGTCAATGTAGCTGAATATTTTAGCTTCATAAATCAGAGAATTTTCAAGCTGAGAGTGAGGGCTATTAATTGATTCATGGAGCATGAAGGACCAGGCAGGGGCCATACATCTCTTCATCAGAAGGCTGCCCGAGGCTATGCAGAGAAGTCTTTTAACTTCCTCAGCATCTAATTCAATTAAAGGATTACTAGTTTTGCTGAGCAGGACCCTGCAGATGAGAGTCTGAGTCCCGTTATCAATCCTGAGGGGTCAAGGGGCAGGAATGCTGACAGGACTGTGGCCTCTCTGCCGTCAGTGCACATGGGCCTGGAGTGAGCATGGCTCAGACTGACTGCCGCAGCAAAGAAAATGTGGCCATTTTCAGAAAGGGTTTGAAGACAGGGCTAAGCTGGTTTAGATGATAGAAATAAAAGTGTCTGTAGATAATTCAATAGTTCCTCAATTTCATGCCCTCTTTCTAGCATTGACATTGAGTTAGAGGTTTCTTCTAGAGTTGATAAGGTACTATAGCAAATGTCAGATATATATTGGATCATAGTTACAGCCTTGAGGCAGAAGAGGCAGCTCAAAGAACCAGTCACCACTATGAACTAAGAACACCCATGAGGAACTGAGCACAGGCAGGAAGCCGGAAGCTGTATTGGCCCTGGAAGCATTGCAGCCATCAGCCAGTGTCCTCCCTCCATCCTTCTTTCATCCCCTCCTTCTCCGCCTCCCTCCCACCACTCCTTCCTGAAGTTGAGCATTTTATGGCTCTGGTTGGAGAAGAGCACATTGAAGAGGGATCGAGGAAATCACTGAAGAGTTTAGCCACAACCTTGTCCTATCACCTGTAACTTTCAAGGACAGAAGCCACATGTCCCTTCTTGATTCTGGTGTGTAGAACTACTCTGCTTTGTTCTGAGTCTGAGTCCTGATCACCACATACATTCTAGGAGCTAAATCTGCTACCTCACATAAGCCTAGCAGACTAGCTGAGCAGATTTCAATCCACTGAGGTGGTGGGAGTGGTCATAGAGGCAAAGTGGAAGGAGAACCTATGGGTTGTGGAGGCCATGGAAGAGGTAGCAGTGGTGGTGATGGTCAGGGAAGATTTCCCAGAGAGACCTGGGAGTGTTGTAAGACTCCATGTGAGAACATGACATTCTCTTAAATAAATGAATGCAACCTGTGGGAGAAAGGACCCTAAACCTAATGGCCCAGGAATGGACCAGGAGGCTCTCATATGTGGGAAGGGATAGCTATGAAGATGATCAATGTGGCAGAGGAGGATATCATCTGGGCAGCTACTGGGGCTGATTCAGAGACCACGAGGTCTTCTAATAGGGCTGGAATGATGGGGACAGAGGCGACTTTGGCTTTAGCAAGATGGATTCCAGGTGTGAGCACAAACAGGGTCTCAGGAAAAGGATGAAGTAGCCTGACCTCTAAAGTTCTGGGACAGTTCTTCTTCCTGTACCAGTGTCACCCTTGTTATTTTGTAGCCTTCTAATACTCAGTTGCTCTTGGATTGTGTGCATGTGTGTGTGTGTGTGTGTGTGTGTGTGTGTGTGTGTGAGAGAGAGAGAGAGAGAGAGAGAGAGAGAGAAAGAGAGAGAGAGAGAGGCTACTATAATTGTAGCCTCATCTATAGTTCTTATTTTAAAAACCATCATTTTAGTTTAAAAAAGGATAAAAAGAATGCAGCCTGGGGATGGGGGGTATGTACTAAGTCTAGAAACATGGTGAAGCCTGACTATCATATTTATCTGGGCGTAATGGTCTAAGTGTTGGGCACATGGCTCATTTAAAACATTTGAGTCACCATCATGACTTGCGAAAGCCTACTCCCAGGTCACACAGTCTCTGTAATGCTGGACTTAACAGTCAATAGGGAGAAAATAGATGGGGAGAGAATGAGTCCGATGATGTCACTTCAGCCCAAAGTCACATTATGCTGGTGGCTCCATCCAGCCCTTGACTCTTCAAGTGTGTGACCCAATAAATCCTCCTTACCCAGCTAACAGTAGGTTATATGCTGCCTTCCTGTGACCCCGGAGCCTCTGTGAGGCTGTTAAGAGCATGTGATCTTTCTCTCTGTGACTCAGAGCTCTGTATCATGTGAACAGCCTAGTTGTGGTGCTGGAGTGAACACTTCTAAAAAGTACTGCCCATTCCCACATTTTCCATCCTGGGAAGGAAGCCCAGACCAAAGAACCTGCCTTCACTAGGACCACACATGTCTCTCTCATTGAGCTCTCTGGCAACATAGACTGCTTCAACTCCATGAGCAATTTCAGTAGCTAATTCCATATGAAACAGCCCAGCCAGCCCACCCTCCCAGTGTCCTTTGCCAGTGGTGATTGCTCTCAGGGAGTCTGTACTCAGGCAGACTCACCTCCATAGCATTTGTAAGCTAATCCCTTAAATGGAACGCTGCAGCTTGTGTTTATCAGGAAGCTCTTTTTGAAGGAGGTTTGCATAATATGTAACAGTATTAGTAAGAAAGAAATTCCCTTCGGTAATCAGTTCAGCAGGGACACTTTATATTTTGCTCCTTTCTATGTCTCATGAATCCGACCTGGAAATCCAAAGAAAGCTACCTTCGCTTTATGATTTACCATTCACCAACAACTGCAGAGGTTTGCAAGTCTGAGGACTGAAAAATTGTCCCTCCAGCTCAATTCTTTCAGTGAGAGGGAACAGGAAATTACTCCAGGGAAGAGGGCTCTTTTATCTCCCAGCTGTAGATGCATTTAGAATGAAGGGATTAAGGAGGTCAGAGCATAGTCCTCCCCTGACTAAATGGGGTTGATTTATTGCTTGGCGCCTTTATAATTCTTTCTTAAGTAAAGGCATACAATAGTATTTAACAGCTTGCGTTTGGAATTCCCCAAGCATGAATCCAAAATGTGCCAACATCTCTCACATGCGCATGCCTATGGGAAACACTGAACCATTTTGAACCTCAAACTCCCCTTCTATAAAATGGTTTGATAATGAACATCTCTGGATGGGATGCTTTTGAGAACTGCATAGGATAATGAATAAAATACACTTGGTTCTTGGGGCCTCATCAACACTCTTTTTGAATAGTATGTTATTTTTATTTCTTCTCATCCTCCATGGAATGGTGGCCATCAGACCCTGCTGTCTCCCTCCAAGAAGGCAGGTTCACAGTCTAGTCACAAAATTCAGGCAGTCCAGATGTCAACAGCCTTATTAGAAGTGACTCAGGCTGACTGGTGGTGGACCAATGAGCTCAGGTGTCCTCCCTGAGGAAAGGACATTTCAAGACCTCTTGGCATGGTGACTTTTTAAGTACCAGGAAGTTCAACATAGGAGATATTGACTCTTGCTTGTTGATTTGAGGAAGCATTTCACTTTCTTTACTGTCTCCCTTTGTTCTGACTTTTGCAAGTGTTAGAAGATGACAGCATTCAACTCTCTATTCTATCTCTGTTATATCCCACCAGGTGAGATGGTAAAGAATCATGATGTGATTCCCCTGAGCACTACCTGGAATGGTGACTCCAAGCTAGAGGTATGGAGGGAAGGATGTGAACCTGGGTTTACTTCACTGATGAATCAACCCTTAGGAGTTAAAGTACAGTTGTGTAACTGCAGGGTCCATGACAAAAAGGCTTGGAAGGGACACGGTGCCTATATATTCTGAGGACAAAGGCTTCTGCCGTGGTCATTCAAATGATGCATTTTAACACCTAAGAAGAGGAAAGGATGCAACAGAGCTGAGGTAGAGGATGGAACCACCTCCAGGAAGACATCTCTCTCTCATTAGGAGAAAGCCCTCCTTCAAGAGCCCCCTCCAGTGCAGGCACCTACTCTTAAAGAAGTTAGTTAGTTAGAGATGGCTTATGTACATACTGAGAAACAAGATATCTGCATTGGAGGACTTAATCCAATGTTGCGGCCAATGTTGTGGCCAATGTTGTTGTTGGAGAGGCCACAACACTGTTTTATAAAGGAGTTGATGCCGCATGTGTGAGGTTTTCCTCAAAACACATGCAGAAGTGGGAGTAAACTTGTTGAAAATGGAGATACTTGGGAGATCTTTAATATGAAAGAGGATTTAATTTTTTATTTCTTCTTCTTTTTATATTACATCTTAACTGCAGTTTTCCTCCTTCCTTGCCTCCCAGTACCTCTCACCCACCTAACCCTCAACCTACTTCTCTTCCTTTTCTCTTCAGAAAAGGGCAGGCCTCCCCCATAAATATCAACCGAAAGTGGCATATCAAGTTGCAGTAAGACTAGGCACCTACCCTCCTGTTAAGACTACACGAAGCAACCCAGTATGTGGAAAACCAGCAGAAAGGAGTCAGAAATAGCCCCTGCTCCCACTGTTAGGAGTCCTACAACACAAAGCTCACAACTGTAACATATGCAAAGGACCTAGGTCAGACCCATGCAGGCTCCCTGCATGGCTGTCAATTCAGTCTCTGTGAGCCCTTATGAGGCTCTATGGGTTTTCTTGTGGTGTCCGTGGACCATCTGTTTTCCTCATCTTAAAGGAGTAAATCTGATGCATCAGATGACAGCCTGTCTTTATGTTTTTATTCCTCATATGTATTTATTCAACAAATATTTATGCAAGATATACCTTGCTTAAATGTACATATATATATACATATACATATATATTATAAGAAAGAGAAAATGTTTATCTGTAGGATCTCCATACAGAGACCATCAAAGAATCGTACAATTAGATGTTCAATTATAGCACCAAGGAGATGCCTCAGTGCATTAAAGGGAATTGAAGAAAAAATAAAGTCTGGTAGCTCTTGCCTATAATCCCAGAGCTCTAGAGCTAGAGAGTCAAAGATCAGAGAATCCCTGGGACTCTTTGACCAGACTACCTGGCCAAATTGTCAAGGCTAAAGAGAGACAGTGCCTCAAAAAACCAAGGTGAATGGCTCCAGAAGCACAGTGCCCAAGGTTGATCTCTGGCATTCTCATGAACACTCATACACACATGCAGTACACATGTGTACCCACAGAGAAATATACATATTCACTGATAATCATGAAAAACACTCCCAAGAAAACGAAGGAGCACTCTACATGGACTATAAAAGAGTCTGCCCTAATCTGAAGGGACAGGTTTTCTTCAGTAAGTTGAGTTTGAGCAGTATACTAACAAATGAGAATCAGGCAACAGGTGGCATGAACATAGGAACCGGGTCCAAGGCAGAAAGCCTGGCACATTACAAGGCCCTGAGTCAGGCATGAAAATGAAAGTTGCTGTGGTTGGAGCTGGGAGAGTAAAGAAGAAGCCTAGGAAGCCTCTGGAAACTGTAAAAGGCCCTTGTCTTCCCTGGCTTGAATGTCTTTGTCATGCCAGAATTCGGGTGCTGGAATGAAGTCAGGGTTTCCCTGAGCGCCATGTTAGACAGTTTGGAAAAGTCTTTCTGGGGCTATTATGAAGAATGGGTTCCACAGAGCAAGAAAGAACATAGCCTCAGGAATTATTTATCAAAAACAACAAAAATGGTAAGTAGGAGGAAAAGCCAACAATACTTGACGATTCAGTGGAGTGGATGCAAAACCAATACATCATGTGATATGCTAGAGGAAAAGGTCCCTCAAAAAGTTCATTAGCATAGGGAGACAGAAGCCCACGAACTGTCTTTAGGGTATGGGGGTTACTTCTTTTGTTGCAGTAACCAAACATCTGACAGAAGTTACTTAGGGGGGCGTGGCTGTTGGTTTTTGTTTGTTTGTTTTGTTTTGTTTTGTTTTCAGATGTATACCAATCCATCGTGGTGGGAAAGTCTTGGCAGCTGGGAAGCTTGGTTGGTAGAGGCAGGAACTGGTGGTGAGTCACAACATAGCCACAGACAGGAAGTGAAGCTGGAAGTGGAGTCAGGCTATCCCTCCTCAAGTTCAGCACACTATGAGTCTATCAAGACATTTTGCATATTACAAAGTAACAGGATTATGGACATGGGATTCTGCAGCCTCCATGTGGATATTTGACCTTGTCCAGTAGTCTAGGTGCTTCTGTGGACATAATTGCTTCTTTGAAGTTCACCTCCTCATCTAAGAAAAATGAGCCTGGAGGAGTGTATGTAAAGGACTTCTTAGCTCACTGAGTGCTAATTCCCATCCATTCTTAAAGAAATGATGAAAAATATAACCAACTAGTGTATTTATAATGAAATGGTGGCAAAGGTTCCTGGGTGTATATGACATGTTCAACTGTTCAAAGGAATCCTATTTATTCTATTTTAACACACAACCCCAGGGAACATTCTCTGTCATTGTGTTCACAGATAGGAAAACTAAGGCTGCCCAAGTGAGTGGCAGAGCCAAGCCTCCAAACCAAGCAAACTGAAATATACTAAAAAAAATAAATAAATGTCCAAGACAACTTGTTGGTTACCAACATGCAGAAATAGTTGGAAAGCCTGGGCATCCAAAGATACACACTACATGCTTTAGACGTCCAGGTAGCTCTTCTTTGGTAGGGAGTCAAAGAATGTTGAGAATTCACACAGGTTCCCACCCATCCCTGAGGATTTATAGCCAGTTAATGGTTGCTGGGGAAGACAGAGACTTTCTTCCCTGGTATAGCCACTGGTAAGTTGTCCGTATGTGTTACCTATCCTCCTGTTAGTAGCCCTAATTAAAACCATGGGGTTCCAAAAAAGACATGATAGTTCAGGAAGTACAAGCTTGGAAAAGAAAAGGGATCAGCAGGTGTGGGAGGGGACAAAAGAGGGTAATGGGGGTGTGAATACATGTGTGAAAGTGGTGAACGTGATTGTGTATAACTATTATATACTATAAAAATTAAATATTTTTAAAAAGTAGATGTGGAAAGAACCCAGATGCTCTTCAACAGAGGAATGGATACAGAAAATGTGGTACATCTACACAATGGAATATTACTCAGCTATCAAAAACAATGACTTTGTGAAATTCATAGGCAAATGGATGGAACTGGAAAATATCATCCTGAGTGAGGTAACCCAATCACAGAAAACACACATGGTAAGCACTCATTGATAAGTGGCTATTAGCCCAAATGCTTGAATTACCCTAGATGCACAGAACACATGAAACTCAAGAAGGATGACCAAAATGCGAAGCTTCACTCCTTCTTTAAAAGGGGAACAAGAATACCCTTGGCAGGGAATAGGGAGGCAAAGTTTAGAACAGAGGCAGAAGGAACATCCATTCAGAGCCTGCCCCACATGTGGCCCATACATATACAGCCACCAAATTAGATAAGATGGATGAAGCAAAGAAATGCAGGCTGACAGGAACCGGATATAGATCTCTCCTGAGAGACACAGCCAGAATATGGCAAATACATAGGCAAATGCCAGCAGCAAACCACTGAACTGAGAATGGGACCCCCGTTGGAGGAATCAGAGAAAGAACTGGAAGAGCTTGAAGGGGCTCAAGACCCCATATGAACAACAATGCCAAGCAACCAGAGCTTCCAGGGACTAAGGCACTATCCAAAGACTATACACGGACTGACCCTGGACTCTGACCTCATAGGTAGCAATGAATATCCTAGTAAGAGCACCAGTGGAAGGGGAAGCCCTTGGTCCTGCCAAGACTAAACCCCCAGTGATCGTAATTGTTGGGGGGAGGGCGGTAATGAGGGGAGGATGGGGAGGGGAACATCCATAGAGAAGGGAGGAGGAGGAGTTAGGGGGATGTTGGCCCAGAAACCAGGAAGGGGAATAACAATCAAAATGTAAATGAGAAATACTCAAGTTAATAAAGATTGGGGAAAAAAAGTAGATGTGGGAGGCTAACAAGATGCCTCTGTAGGTAAAAGCTCTTGCTATATATGCCTGATGATCTGAGCTTTATCCCAAGTGGTCAGAACACTGACCTCTGACATCCATGTGCCTTGGCATACACATTCCCACAGCAAACACATTAAAATAAATTAAGTTGAGGTTTTTTTTTAATGAGACCAATTGGTGAGCATGCACAGCCTGTGGTAATCAATTATCTACTGAAAAGGCATTTCCTTCACAGCCCGGGCAAGGAACCCAGCTGGACTGTACAGAGTTGCCTTTGGAAGAGTCAGTCTTTCATGCCTTTGACATCCTAAGTTCTTGTATATCTGTGGCAATGAGGCTCTTAGTGCAGTGCCTGATTCTCCTGAGACCTGCATGGGACAGACCTGAGTCAGCCTGGTTCACAGCTACATCATAATACTCTCCCATTGGGATGGTGTCTATTGTGAGATGCTCACCAAACCTTCTCAGTGCTGTATCCAGAATTGTGAACTAGACAAAAACCATTTTTCTTATAAAGTACCCAGCTGCTGTCATTTCATAATAGTTACAAAATTGTACTAATGTAAATGGATATGATTACTGTCACATTTTAAAAGTAAGGAAACTGAATACTAAATAGAAAAGGCACAATTCAAACCCACATGATTCTAACTTCTGAGAACTCCCAATCTCTATACCAGTTCTAGAAGTAGATCAGTCCTTGAATTTAAGGCCAGCTGAAGGTACATCTTAAGACTTTGTCCAGGAAAGAAAGATGGATGGATGGACAGAAGTATAGAAGGATGGATAGATGAATGGATACATGGGAGAATGGATGGATGGATGGGTGGATGGATGGATGGATGGATGGAAGGATGCAAAGATAGACAGACAATGCTTATGGAGTAAATCAGTATTTCAGAGTTTTCAAGTTGTAGAAACAGTAAATAAAAACTTTAGGATAGTATAGACCCCAGGGGCCTTTTGAAGCCAACTACCCCAATTCCTAGATGAAAATTCTTGCCATGGTCATTCTCCTTCTAGTGGAGAGAGCTGTCTTCTCCCTCAAGCAGATTGGAATGGCACTGCAGATGCTGGTTGTAGACCAGTCATGTCTTCAAATCTGCTGTATACTATACCAAACTCAGAAGTTGATGATGGTCCCTACATTCATTCATGTTCCAACTTATCAATACTAAATAGAGCTGCTGGTGGAACCTGACCACTGTCACTTATTTTTATATTTTATTTTTTAATTAGCTTTCAAAGTAATGTTTCCAAATATGGTTTTCAGGCAAGGACCATTTTGGTTGGTTCTCCCCTCCCCACCTTTCTTCATAGCCCCCTTTCCTTGACACACACTCTTATCCCCTACTGTCCCCGCTCATGCTGTATTCTACTGTCTTCCTCTGTCCCCTCTCTTTAAGTCTCTTTTCCCCTTAAGTATCATGGGCCTCTTTCCAGTTTCCAGGCCTTTACCCATATTTCATCCCACCTGGATATGCATATTTATTAGAGCAGGCTAGGATCTATATATGAAAGAGAGTGTGTTTGTCTTTCTGAACCTGGCTTACCTTGCTTAAAAATAACATTTCCAGTTCTTCTCATTTCCCTAAAATTTTCATAATTTGATTTTTTATCTGAATAAAATCCCATTGTGTATATGTTCCATGTATTCATTATCTATTTGTCTGTAGATGGACATGTGAAAGAATTCCGTTTCCTAACTATTGTGAATAGAGCAACAATGAATTTCAATGTACACGTGTCTCTGTAGCAGGACACAGCACTCTTGAGGTATATGCCAAGTAGTAGTTGGTATAGCTTGGCCATATGATAGTCCTATTTTTGTTTTTTGAGACACCTCCATGCTGATTTCCATAGTGGTTATGTTATCTTACACTCCCACCAGCATTGGATAGGGTTCATTCTTCTTGCCTACATCCTCACCAGAATTAGCTGACATTTGTTTTCTTGATGGTGGAAAATCCCACTAGTATTTCTTATAAGCCACCCAAGTGATTCCAATATATAGTCCAGAGGGGAAAATACTGGTCCACTTACTCATCGGAAAGCAACAGCAATGCTTTGGCCATCCTCTTTCCTTTTTCTCAGATACTAATTTAGAAACTAGTATGAAGGGTTCTATGTGCTTAAGCTATTGGTTTAATTTGACCAAACTTTCATGAGCCCCATACCTCCTGGACATGAAGAGGCAAGGTCATCCCCAGAGCTTCCTGGCCAGCAAAGGAAGCCAAACTAGTAATCTACAGTTTCAATAAGACGCCCTGATCTGAAAAATAAGGTGTGGGATAAATGACTAAGTAATTTGGTGCTCTTTCTCAGGACTAGAGTTCAATTCCCAGAACCCAGGTTGGCCAGCTTACAGCCATGTAAGCTCCAGCTCCAGGGGATCTGAGGCCTCTGGCTCCCTGAGGTACTGGATGCTCACAATCCCTACACACATAAATATACATAATTAAGAATAAAAAAATAATAGAAAAACATGGTTGACACTATTGGGGAAGACACCTAACATTGAACTGTGACCTCCACCCACTCACCCATGTTCTCGAGAAAACTCACACACACCTACATATGTATCACACACCTATGTGCATAAGCATACACACCCACACACCCCCACACAGACACACAGCAGAAAATATCATAAAGAAATCTCACCTATCCCCTCTCAATCTTCCCATGTTGTAACAATGTGAATAACTGTGAGTGTACTGCATCATTTTGAGAATGAGCAATAGATTCTAAAGACAAAAAGTGTGAAGTGTCCTACCAGGTGACTTTATCATGAGGATGGGTTGACAATCTATTTCAAATTGTATCAGGGGACTAGCCTCAGCTGACCTTGGAAGGGTCATTTGTAGGAAAGAGGGATCTGGGATAATCCTTGATGGACAGGATACATGTAAATTGAACATCTGGTTAAGGAGATCCAAAGACGCTTGACTGACAGGCAGCTAAATGGGTGAGTAGAGAGCTTCCCAGAGTAGGTCTTAATCTTATTAAAGTTTAATGTAAAATTGCTTAAGCGTTTTATCACAAATCTTAATTTCCTCTCTAGTAGGAGGTTGTGAATTACATCATAAGAAAGTTTCTATCTCAAACCAGGTTTGGGATAATTTTTCTCTATCATAAACCTGGAAATGGAGTTGAAGCATGACAGACCACCCCTGTTCAGGAAGTAAAGGACACGATGCTAAGAACTAGAGCCCTGGGGAGAGTGACCAAGATGAGGTTCATGGGCAACGAAATGACAACATGAAAGTTTGAGCTCTGGGGTGATGAACGTGACATTTATTGTGCATTATTTTTGTTTCAGACTCTGATTCTACTATAAGTTCCCTTGATTATTATCAGGCCCATGGTTGACAAAGGTAAATATTGATTGATTGAATAGATGTTTATGTACTCACATAAGCAACTAGCATTGGTTATATAAATATGGATAGTTTAATCATGACCCCATATTATATGATACAAGGACAACTAGATCATACCTACAGTACAGATGACATGAAGATCGTGAGTCCATATTCTATATAGTATGGGAAGATTAAATCATAATTGTGTATTATAGATGTATGAGGGCAGTCCAATCCTGGCTCCATACTATATACCAGGTAGGGATGGTTCAGTCTCAGGACATGATACGTGGGGAGCACATGTCTTAAATCTGAAATACGCTTTACCATCTCATATTCCTAGGGCTTGTTCCCCAGAGGGTGGTACTACTGTGAAAGCTGTGGAGTCTTCAGGAGGTGGGGCCTGGTTGGTTAATGTCACTAGGGACCCCTGAAGGGTTCATCTCACCCTTATTTCTCCACTTGAGAATCCGCTGAGGTGTGGAGTGCCCGCAGCACACATCTCGGCAGCCATGAAACCTGCCATGTACTCCTCACATGATAGGCTGAGGCTCTCGGACCGAAAGCCAAAGCAAACTCGTCCTTCATCTTTTGCGTTGTTTCTTCGGAGTATTTTGTTATGGTAACAGAGAAGTAACTAACAGAGCATGTAAGAGTAAAGTGATAGCAGAGGTACTACTGGGGACCCAGAAGTCAGTCAACAAAAATGCACTGTAGCTATAAGGAAAAAATCCCATGGTCCCTGGGAGTTCTTTAGAAGCGAAAGAATATCATTACAAACAAAGTATGAACCCAGACATGAGTCACAGCTCTGTGACATAAGATCTATCCGTATGTCCACAAAATTCACAATACTGTACACAGTATAGCAATTGTTTCACATTTTTGCCACTAAAAACCTATCACATAGGTGTGTGGTAACTGTGTAGGAGTTGTGTGCCAATCAAAGTACTACTGTGCCTTTCTCTTAAACTAGCCCTTGCCTCTACACTTGAGTCGGCCTAGTAGGCATAATACTTAAACTGCAATGGCTTTCATTCCTATCCCTCAGGCAGTGTAAAGACACGTAACTTTAACAATCAAGGTTCTCTCTCCCACAGTATCAGAAATGGGAATAATATAATCTGTTGTGAACCAGCCAAATTCCTTCACATAGAAACAGAAATGGAAAGAACTGATGGCAGAGTAAGAGAGAGGCAAGAATAGGGGGAGAAGAAAAGAAAGAAAGAAAGAAAGAAAGAAAGAAAGAAAGAAAGAAAGAAAGAAAGAAAGAAAGAAAGAAAGCGGGGGGGAGAAGATGAGAAGGAGGGAGAGAGGGAGGGAGAGAAGTTAGATAGGGAGGGAGTATTAATAATGCATGCTGGATGTATTCTATAGTGGATTCCTGGTTTCTAATCATCTCTTTAAGGTCCCCCTAAGCTGAGTTGTAACTCATCTATAATCACAGCACTCTGGATGCCGAGACAGGAGTCTCAAGTTGAGGGTAGCCAGACCCTGCTTTTGTTTTTTGTTTTTTGTTTTTAAAAAGTGACCAACTTTGTCTTCTTGCTCGCCAGTGGTTTCTCTTAGCTCTCCCAGGCCTAACAGCCGATTCTTACTGATGCACTTGTTTAATCAACCCTTGTCCTGCTTCTCAAACATAAACTTAAATGAATCCATGTGTCTTGCCTTCGAGTCCAAGGCCTATCCCCTTTTGCTAGTGAGAGTCTGGGAGACTTAACCTCTTAATGCCTCAGTTTGCTTGTCTGAAAAGCTAGGATCATGGAACCTTCCAAGAAGCCTTGAGGATGAAAGGAGTCAGGTAACGCCGAGAGCAGCATCTGACGTGTGATAGGGCCCGAGTGCTGTTGCTATTGTGATTTCTCACACGGCTTTATTGGGATCTGCCTAAATCCCCAATCTCATTCCAGACCTGCAATAGCTGTCAATGTTGCTGTTTCAGTGGTAAGAAAACAAAACACAAAGAAGCATCGCATCCATTATGAGCACCCGAAGATGTCCCCAAACACACACACACACACACACCAAAGTCATCCTGAAACGAGAAATCTAACAGAATACAAAGTTATGAACATCAAGAGTCTTGCTTTATTTCCTTAAACCCTGGTAAGATTTACTGTGAAATTATACCATGGTGCCCAAAATAGAAACTCAAGGCCTTTAGAACCAAGACTGGCTTCTTTCCCCTTGAGGTGTGAATGCAGTGGAGACTCAAAGCTGACATTTTATATCTACTTTGTAATCTAGCGTTTACAGCACACTCTCTCATATTCTATTTTACTTTTAAATGTACAGCAACCTTTTGAGGCATGTTATCATTGCAATGCTATAGGTAGGGAAATGAAGACTCAGAGGCAACAATGTCACCCTGTCACTCGGCTGCTTCAGAGTCACAGCCAGGGTGAAGGTCCTCCAGCTGAGATCCAAGTCTGTTCACAGTAATCACTGTTATGCCTACAAATGAGTTCTGTCCAGAGAAACGTGGATGTGGCTATTTCTTCACCTCTCAGATTGTACCACCAACTTCCTTTGTTCCAGCCCTGTATATCAGGTACTCTCAGAAGTGGGGGAAAGGTTAGTAAACCATCCTCATTGTGTGGAGAATGAGACCAGGCATTCAATAATTCAATTCCAGGGTGACCCTCAAGTGTGTGTACCTGGGGAATCAGCCCGAAATAATTTTTAACTTTAAAATCTAGTATTCTCACCCATTAGATGTTACTGCTTCTTGAGTTACTTCATTCCTAACCCCAGAATTTGAGGTTCTCCACCAGGATGGGTGGCAGAGTCACATGCTCCACACAGTCAGATAATCATTAGCAGTGAGGGAGAAACACACAAACTTGCTTCTCCAGGGAAGGGGAAAGAATAAAAATAAGGGTTGGCAAAGAGCATGGTAATATTATACAAATGTGACACAAAAATTGTGTGTGTGTGTGTGTGTGTGTGTGTTGGATATTGTCTAAATTGGAGTTGCTATTGCTATGATAAAGACCCATGACCAAAGCAAAAGTGTTTATGTAGCTTACATTTCCGCATCATTGTTCATCATCATAGGAAATCAGGACCAAAATTCACAGGACAGGGACCTAGAAGCATGAGTTGTTGCAGAGGCCATAGAGGAATGTTGCTTGCTAATTTGCTCATTACAGCTTGATCAGCCTGCTTTCTTAAAGAACCCAGGACACAGAGATGCCACCACTCACAATGGGCTGGGCCTTCTCCCATAAATCACTAATTAGGAATATGACATACAGGCTTCCCTATAATCCGATCTTATGGAGACATTTTCTCAATGTTCCTTTCTCATGACTCTAACTTGTGTCAAGTTAACATAAAAGTAGCCAGTACCAATATAAAGATGTAATATGTGCATGTACATGCATGCAAGCATATATTATATACACATGCCCATATGTATATATGCCCAGATATAACACACATATATAAAACATATAAAAGAATGTATTAATACACATACACATATGTCCAGTTGGGTGTAGTGGTAAGTAGTACACACTTTTAGCAGTAGTACTTGGCAGGCTATGATGGTTTATATATGCTCTACCCAGGGAGTGGCACTGTTAAAAGGTGTGGCCCTGTTGGAGTAGGTGTGGCTTTGTTGGAGTAAGTGTGTCACTGTAGGTGTAGGCTATAAGACCCTCATCCTAGCTGCCTGGAAGTCAGTATTCTGCCAGCAGCCTTCAGATAAAGATGTAGAACTCTCAGCATCTCCTGCACCATTTCTGCCTGGATCCTGCCATGTTCCTGCCTTGATGATAATTGGACTGAACCTCTGAACCTGTAAGCCAGCCCCAATTAAATGTTCTTACATTTAATTGTTTAATTAAGAGTTGCTTTGGTCATGGTGTCTGTTCACAGCACTAAAACCCTTAGATACACACACACACACACACACACACACACACACACACACACATCCAGTTTGGTGTAGCAGTACACACCTTTAACAGTAGTACTTGGCAGGCAGAGGCATGAATATCTCTGTGAGTTTGAAGCCAGCCTGGTATATATAGTGAGTTCTTGGACAGCCAGAGCTTCATAGTGAGACTTTCTCATTTAAAAAAACACAAAATATATACATAATATATGCTTAATATGAATATATTATGCATATATATTATGTTCTGTGTATGCATGTGTACATACATAAATACTTTTCAACAATTTTGTGTTGGAATATGCTGAACAGAATGGTCATCTGTTTCCTTAAAATAAAAGGGGAAAATGAATAATGTACCTAGGTATGTAATAAGTTGGAGTGTCTCTGTAGAAAGCTGTCATCACCACAGGAGAGTCAAAGAAATGACCTTTAAGCCTAAGAAAGTGCTGAGGCTTCTATGTAAAGCCAGAGCACTGTACAGCTGAGAAATCTGTCTGGAGACATTGATAGTTTAGACATGAAGCACTTTATAAAGGAGCCTTGTGTGTTGAAAGCTTTGTCTATAGTCGGTGGCACATTTGAGAGGTGACTATATCCTGAGGGTACAGACTTCACCAATATGTCAAGTCATGGATGGCATTGTTTACTAGGAAGTGGAATCTACTTGGAGACAACAGGTCTTGGGTTGAGGAGCAAGCCTGGGCAGGGACTGCCCATTTAAAACTTCTTTAGTGTACTCTCTACCCCTTAACCACTCCACCATGTGTTACCTGCTACCTGCAATGATGTCCTGTCTTGCTGTGAGACCACAGCAAAGGGACCAACCACTATTGCCTGAGCCACCTAAATACACATAAACCAAAACATTTTGTTCCTTAAGTTTATTTGCTTAGGTATTTTGGTGTAGTGTTATAAAGCTAACTAGTACATCTGTCTCAATACCAGAATTTATACTGGTAAAATAATTGCAAGAAAGAGTGGGGAATTAAAGTATGGTGTGTGTGTGTGTGTGTGTGTGTGTGTGTGTGTGTGTGTGTGTGTGTCTGCCTGACTCTGTGTATACATAAACCATAAAATCCTAGGACCTACACCAGAAGCAGCTAGCTATGAGGACAGAAGTTGATTCAAGTGAGAAGACAAATGAGGTCACTATGTGTCTTAGCTTGAGTTTTACTGCTGTGAAGAGACTCCATGACCACAACAAGTCTTCTAAAGGGAAACATTTAAATGGAGATGGCTTATGGCTTCAGAGGTTCAGTCAATTATCATCATGGCAGAAAACATGGCACCATGCAGGCAGACATGGTGTTGGAGGAGTGAAGAGTTCTACATACTAATCAGAAGCCCACCTCTACAATGACATTTCCTCCAACAAGGCCATACCTCCTAATGATGCCACTCACCATGGGCCAAGCATATTCAAACCACCACATTAGGTTTCTACAGCAGTACAATGCCAGGCCATTGCTGACTTTATGCTAGAGTGTAAGGTCTACACCAGCTGGAAAACTTGTCCTTCAAGAGAGATAATGTGAACACAGTAACTACCACAGCCAAACCAGCATCACTGCCAGCCAACAGGGAAGGTCTCGGTACTAATTCTTCACTTTTTTCCCACAACAATGGCTTCTGTGAGAAAAATAAGCAGTTGTGGGTTGCTGTAATTGCCATAAAATCTGGGTCAGGGTAGGATATAAGACATGCTCAGGATGTGGTTTCAGAGATATTTAACTTATATAATCAAGGCAAATGACCCAACTTCAACTTTTAACTAGGACAGTGGCTCACGTATATCACACTTAATCTTCTGCCAATAATAGTTACCAAATCTGCAAAAAAGTATTAACACTGTTTGGAGACACTGAAGGATAAACCAAAGCAGTCAGATTGATGAAGTGGCATCACAAAAGATGAGTTGAGGTGAGTCCCTTCCCCTTGCTGTGTTTGCCAGTGGATAAGACATGTCATTTGGGGTAACTACCCTAGACCTTATAGCGTTCACACCCAGCTGGATGGGCTACGACTTAGGGTCAGGTGTAGGGGCACCCAGATTCCAAAGCCTAAGATCTTGGAGATAAGAGAGAATTTCTAATAATTAAGTCAAGGACTCTGCACACAATTTTTATGGAAAGAAATTTAAACCTTGGTGGAGAGGTCAGGGGAGGGAGAGCTGGGAGCGCAAGAAGAAAATGCTAAGAGGCTGAAAAAAAATCCAGAATCACAGAGACAAATATCGGAGCTTGAAGGATGCAAAAGGCAGCCAGCTTTAAGTAGGGGCACAGGCTTGGAGCTGATGCTGCCAGTGGGCATTACCTTTGGATCAGGATCACTTAGAAGTGTGAACAAGCAAGACCCAAATCATGAAAAATCAAGAACTTGACTCTGCTAAGATGGGGATCTACCTGATCTCCCTCTCCATCTGTAAGAAGATTTACATCCCTTATAGAGGAAGAAAGTAGCGTGCAGAGCCTCCTACAGAATAATAAAAATTTTTAAAAAATGCTGATCTGATGACTGTTCTTGGTTGTCAACTTGACTCTACCTGGAACTAACCAAAACCTAAATGGAGGGCTACACCTGTGAGGGTTGATTTTTATTACAACATTTGCAGTGGGAAGACTGACACTAAGTCTGGATCTTTTGAAGTGAGCAGATCCACATTAACTCAGGGCACATAGTTTCTGGAGGAAGTCTATACAAAAGACATATAGATAGGTAGATAGATAGATAGATAGATAGATAGATACATACATACATACATACATACATACATACATACATACATACATATATCAGAGAATCCTAACTACACTACTAATTCGGGTTAATCCTACTAATACACTATGAATGCAGACCTACTTAAAAACAGAATGGGGGGATGACTCAGTGCATAAGAGCGGGGATTTGGCTCAGTGGTAGAGCGCTTGCCTAACAAGCACAAGGCCCTGGTTCGGTCCCCAGCTCCGAAAAAAAAAAAGAAATAAAAAAAAAGAGCAGATATTCCTTTTGCAGAGAAGTAGAGTTCAGTTTCTAGTGACCACATGAGGTAGCTCACAACTGTCTGTAACTCCAGCTCCACATTATCTATTATCTTCTTCTGGCCTCTGCAGATACCTGCGTTCACATATGTGTTCTCTCTCTCTCTCTCTCTCTCTCTCTCTCTCTCTCTCTCTCTCTCTCTTTCTCTCTCTCTCTCACACACACACACACACAACAAAACAATGACTATAATGATAATATCTTTGAGACAATGACTATAAACACTGGAAAGAAACAAGAACAATAGATACTGACCTAGGGAAGATTCTATGACTGAGTTATCACATAAGTACTTTAATTTTTGTTTTTTCATTTATTTATTTATTTATGTATTCACGTCACATACCTATTATAACCCCCATCCTCCTAGTCCCGCCAACGTTTGGCTGTGGTCACCGCTAGGTGGAGCCTCTCAAAGGACAGTTATGCTAGGTTTTTGTCTGCTAGCATAGCAGAGTATCAGTAATGGTGTCAGGGACTTGCTCTTGCTTATGGGATGGGTCTCAAGTCAAGTCAGTCATTGGTTGGCCATTCCCTCAGTCTCTGCTCCATCTTTGTCCCTGCACATCTTGTAGTCAGAATGTTTTTAGTTGAAGGTTTTATGTGGGTGAGTGTCCTTATCCCTCTGCTGGAAGTACTGCCTGGCTACAGGAGGTAGCCATTTCAGGCTCCATGGCCCTCACTACTAAAAGTCTCAGCTAGAGTCACCCCCATGAACTCCCTAGAGACTCCCTTAATCCAGGTCTCTGGCATGTCCTAGAGATGCCCCATCCATTTCCATCCAGCCCTCTCCCCTTGTCTCTACCCCACCTGATTCTGATCCCCACTCCACCCCATTCCCTTCTCCATCCCCTGCCCCACCCAGTTCCCTCCCTTGATCTGCCTTCAATAACTATTTTATTTCCCCTTCTGAGTGAGATTAAAACATCCTCCCTTGGGCCCTCCTTGTTATTTGACTTCTTTGTGTTTGCCATGGTTATCCTGCACTTTTTGATAATATCCACTTATAAGTGGGTATATACCATGCATGTCTTTGGGGATCTGGGTTACCTCCCTCAGGATGATATTTTCTTGTTCCATCAATTTGCCTACAAATTTCATGATATCCTTGTTTTTAATAGATGAGTAGTATTTCATTGTGTAAATGAACCACATTTCTTTATCCATTCTTCAGTTGAGCGGCATCTGTCTTTCCCAGTTTCTGGCTATTACAAATAAAGCTTCTATGAACATAATGGAGCAAGTGTCTTTGCGTAATGGTGGATCATCTTTTGGGTATATGACCAGAAGTGGTATAGATGGGTCTTCAGATAGAACTATTTCCAATTTTCTGAGAAACCACTAGCTGGATTTCCAGAGTGGTTGTACAAGTTTCCATTCCCACCAGAAATGGAGGATTCCCCTTTCTTCACATCCTTGCCTGCATGTACTGCCACTTGAGTTTTTGATCTTAGCCATTCTGATGGGTGTAAGGTAGAATCTTGGGGTCCTTTTGATTTGCATTTCCCTAATCATTAATGATGTTGAACATTTCTTTAAATGTTTCTTAGCTATTAGATATTCATCTGTTGAGAATTCTCTGTTAATTCTGTAACCCATATTTTTATTTCATTATTTGATTTGTTGGTGTCTAATTTCTCCAGTTCTTTATACATTTTGGATATTAAACCTATGCCAGATATAGGGTTGGTGAAGATCTTTTCCCATTCCTGTAGGCTGCTGGTTTGTCCTATTGATGGTGTCCTTTGCCTTACAGAAGCTTTTCAGTCTCATGAGGTCTCATTTATTAATGGTTGATCTTAGTGCCTGAGGTATTCATGTTCTGTTCGGGAAGTTATGTGCTATACTAATGCATTAGACACAGAAGTAAACCCATATACCTATGGACACTTGATTATTGACAAAGAAGCCAAAATCATACAACAGAATAGAGAAAGCATCTTCAAGAAATGTTATTGGTCTGCATGTAGAAGAATGCAAATAGATCATATTTATCACCCTACACAAAGCTCAAGTCCAAGTGGATCAAAGACCTTAACATAAAATCAGATACACTAAATCTAAGAGAAGAGAAAGTGGGGGATAACCTTGAAGAAGCTCTTTAATTTAAAGATAGCCATTGTTTGAAGAAAATATAGAAAAAGGAAGAGAATGAAAGTTCCAAGAAAAACACAAGCAAATGGAAATTCTAAGATTGAAAACTACAGCAACTCACACTTCTAGTTCAGGAACACTTGTAACAGAAGGTGAGGTGGGAAATGAATCGGTAAGAGGTAACTGGACGGGATGAAAGGAGGGCATGGGGCACAAAAGAATGCAGTTAGTGGGACAACACGATGACCAAGTGTAATTAGAGCGAGAAAAACTGAAGAAATACCTGGGGAGATACGGTAGAAAAGCTTGCCCAAATTGATAGACAATGGGCACATAGATTTAAGAAGCTCTACAAACGAAGGATGAGTGGAAAACCTGGCATCTAGGCACATTACTGGAATACAAAGACAAGGGGAGGCTTTGAAGGGCCCAGACAGACAAGATGTAGGTGTTCCCTCCCAAGGGATGTCAGTAAGACTAGCAGATCGCTCTGCTTTAACAATCACAACCAAGTACAGTGAAATAACACCTTTGAATTATTGACGGGAAATAACCAGCAGCCTCAAGTTCTGTGCATCACACAGAAGCAATGGTTGAATAAATACAGGGTTAGGTAACAAAAACCTTAAAAATTTAATTATAGTAAACAGATGCTAGAGGGGAAAATAAAGAGACTTCTTCGCATAGAAGAAATCTAACAGGCAGGGTCCTGGAGGGAATTATGACCCACGTGGTTTAAATTAAAAATGTCCCCCACAGGTCCTTGTATTTGTATACTGCTCCTCACTTGTTGGTGCTATGTGGAGAGGTTGGATGTGCAGACTTACTGGAGGAAGTACATCATTGAGGCCAAAACTTTGAGAGTTTATAGCCTTGTCCCTATTCCTCCTCCTCCTCCTCCTCCTCCTCCTCCTCCTCCTCCTCCTCCTACTTCTCCTCCTCTTCCTCTTCCTCTTCCTCCTCTTCCTCCTCTTCCTCCTTCTCTCTCTCTCTCTCTCTCTCTCTCCATCTCCCTCTCTCTCTCCATCTCTCTCTTGTTCCCTCCCTCCCTCCCTTTCTCCTCCCTCCCTCCCTACTCTCACCCACCACCATGCCTGTCGCTACCATACCTTCTGCCATGATGAACTCTATCCCCCTAAAACCTTAAGTTTGAACAAACCCTTTCTTCTTTCTTAAGTCACTTCTGGTCATAGTGTTTATCACAGCAACAGAAATGTAACTTAAGAAGTGATAAAATGTGCAGGGGTGTGGCGTACTGCCAAGAATACATGAGCATGTGACTCGAAATGGATACTGACACTGGAGTATTGGTGCTATGTCTTATGCTGTGCTTAAGTCTGCTGCTGTGACGAAACTCCAACCAAAAGCCACTTAGGAAGGAAAGAGTTTTCAGCTTACAGTTAAAGTCCATCACAAAGGGAGGTCTGGGAAGGAGCCCATACAAGAACCTGAAGCAGAAATCATGAGAGGACACTGCCTGCTGAGTTGCTGACTCATAGGCTTATGCTTGTCTGCCTGGGGAATGGCGCTGTCCCTAGTGGGCTGGACTCTATTTCATCAATTAACAACTAGACAATCCCCATAGACATGCCACAGGACAATCTTATCTGAGCAATCGCTCATGATAGTTCCTTCTCATATTACTCTAGACTGCGCCAAGTCTAACTAGTACATACTACATCTTTAGAACTGAATTATTCAGCAATGATACATAGAAAATCTGATGTGCTAACTCTTCCTGAAGTTTTTAAAAAGTGACTACATAACGTTGCACATTATAATAGCAACTTAAACTAGAAAGTGCGTATGGATAACTTCCAAATGGGGCAAGATATAAACAAATATAATTGGTTAACCTAAACTCCAAAACACAAATAAACAAAAATGCGACGCTACATTTTAACATACATATTTTAGTTCTGAACATTAAATGGTAATTGACTAAGTTAACCTAATTAAAGAATATCTTCAAGGATAAAAAGACAAATGTGTACTGTTTATGAGACATTTAGTTTCAGACATTTTTTGTTCCTTTTTCCATTTTTAGTTGTGTACATTTGTGTGTGTGTGTGTGTGTGTGTGTGTGTGTGTGTGTGTGGTCATGCACACTTGGCACATGTGCACATCTGCATGCCTTTGGGTAGACGTATGAAAGTGTACCCATGTGAGTGTCCATGAACGTGGATGCTTGAGGTCGATGGTGGGAATCATCCTTGATCGCTTTTCCTTCTTAATGGTTGAGGCAGGGTCTCTCAAACAAACATGGAACCTGACCAAATACCTAGTGCTTGCTCCAGGGATCACCTGCCTCTCCCTTCAGAGGCTGAAATTACAGGCACTTGCCTATGATTCATGTGAGTTCTGGACATCTAAACTGCAGCCCTCATATTTGCATGATGAATACTTAATCAGTAACTCACTGCCTGCATCTCAGACCTTTATTATAAAATCACAGTAAACAACAAACAATAAACAAAATATACTAATGCCAGCAGAGTTTTCTAATGCTAATCAAAATAGAATTTACTTTAGGAAGTATTTTTAAACTTTGTATACACGTATTTACAAATGCATTTTTCACAATTGCCCAAAATTGGAACCTACTCAATTATTCAATAGTATAATAAATCAACATACGACAGAGTCACAGAATGGAACATTACACAGAAATTAGAATAGCAAGCTTCTACTAGACAAAACATGGTAAGTGAGTTCCATGGACACATCAGAATCAAAGGTGCATTCATATTATGGCTTCATTTATCAAAAAAAAAAACTCAATGTGGCGAAAACTAATGGATGAGGGTGGAAATAAAATCATAAGGGTCTTTGAAGAAAGTGATGAGCATTAAAGACTAAGGGAGACATCTGGGCTTTGATGCCCTCTATTCTGATCTGGTCATGCATCCATCTCTGAATTGTCATCAAGAGCTACACTCACAATCTAATTACATTCATATGTATTGTTATTACTTCAAAAGCATGTTTTAGAATAAAACAGTGGGTGCTAGAAAAAAATGGCTTTGTAGGTGAGGTGCTTGCTGTGCAAGTATAAGAACCTGGGTTCTACTCCCAACACCTACATATAATGACATGTACAGTGGTGTGCTGCTGTGACACCAGGGTTTAGAAAACACAGGCAAGCCATGCTGGTCAGCCAGCCTAGCTTATTTAGTGATGTACAGTAAGAGACCCTATCTCAAACAGGAAGGTGGAGAACGACTGAGAAAAAGTCTAACATTCACCTCTGTCCTCTACATAAACATGTGTTAGTATATATGAACATATACATACACACACACACACACACACACATAAAAGGACTGGAAATTCATTTTATGCATCAACAATGAAGGGTGTATGACCTATTTCTACTAATTCTAGTTATATTCACAATAAACATTTAACTAGTCTTGGTTTGCACACACATTGTCCCAAGTGCCGTGAATACAAGAGTATAGCACAAGAGTCCTGTTGCTAGGATTTCAGTGTTTGTCTAGAAATGTTGAAAGCTTCCCCAAACTCATGCAGATAAATTGGAGATGGGACTTTTCAGAGGTGAGCAGTTCATTGGGGCTACACAGTCATGGAGTCTGCAGCTTGCTAAATCTCTCAATGAGATGCTCTCTGCTCCATTCTGCAGCTGGAGCGAGCCCTCAACAGATGCAAGGACTGTGCCATCACCCTCTGTTTAGATGTTTCAGCCTCTAAAGCATAAGGTAAATCAACCTCTATTTTTCATAAATAATGTCACCTTGGGTATTTTGTTTAAGCAAGAGAAAATGAGCTAAGATACTGGTACTTCTATTATTCCCCTTTTGCAGAATGAAAAAGGTTAGCAACATTCCGAAGTTAGTGACAAAGTCAATGGGTGACACACTCCCTCCGTCTCTTCCTCATCTTCTTCTCTCTTGTTTCTCTGTTGACACACATTAGAATTGCTTAGGGGAGAGTTCGTTTCTTTTTATTCCAGTGTTCATGGTGCAGCTCAAACCAATTAAACCACAATCCCCAGAGTAGAAAGCTGGCTGTGGTATTTTATTTTTAAAGAAAAGCAACTACTTGTTTAATTATTGCTTACAGATAAAGAAGCTAAATCCTAACAGAGTTAGGTAGTCACTAATAACAGGATAAATGAGAAAGTAAGGAGATCAATATCTGAACCTTAGCATGAAGAACCATAGAATTGGAGTGTAATACTACCAGGCCATAACCAGGAGCTTAAAATTCTCTTTCTGGTACCCAAGACTTCACCTTAAATGTCTATTCCCAACAACTGGAAATGGAATAGAAGTATGAGTAGTGGCCTTGGATCCATCAGAATATCCTGCCTTCCTTAATCAGAAAAAAATGTGAAGATGTGTTACCTATTGTAACAAAGACAAACCGAAGGTTGAGATGTTGGAGTACACCATAGCTTTCACCACAGACCCTTACTCTAGTGGAACCCCACACCTCAGACCTTGATCAGCTGACCTTCAAGGACTGAACCTACTACATGGTACCAAAAATAGGCTCCTCTTTCATCTATCCCTCAAAAGGATCCGAGGTGACTTTATTAAATTCACGGACAAATGAAGGAAATGGTAACAGAGAACATGCTACAGGTAGAAAAGGCTGACAGGGAAAATAAAAACATGCTGAAGAAGAAGTCCTTGGGAATTCTTCTTGTCCAGAACTCAATATGAAAGTGATAGAAGACAAGGGTACCACACTCAGTAATTCTGGCCAAGTCACATTCAGTGCAGTTCTTCCAAGCATACACTTTAAGCCATGGAGTGGGAGTTGAGTCTAACTAAAATCAGAGAATCCTATAAAGCACCTCTCTGCACCTTGCTGAATTATTCTGTGAGAAGCAGGGAACAACAACGGAAGTTCTGTTGAAGCGTCCCTCCTCAGAGAAGGTGTTTATTTTCTGACATTATGTGTTCATCCACTCTCCAGTCCCCTGAAGGTTCTGCCTTCGTTAAATCTAAAATGATGCACAAGACGTCCTGGCACCAGATTCCCTTTACCACCCACTCCTGAAATTCAGATGAGATTGGCAAAGGCACATCCCATATGCCATGGAGAAGCTCCACATCCCTCCCCATTTTCCAGGTCCCTGAGATGAAGAGTTATCGCAGTCAACAGGATCCTTTCCTGCTTAGAATCAACCGTTCAGCTGAGACCATCCAGTCTGTGCCTCAGCTCGCACACTGCTCAGCTTTGCACTGACCCACTACCCTTCTCCTGGATTTAGTGGGTCTCAGATGTTTACTGAATACTTGGCATAGTAATTTGGACTTTTGGAACACAGTTCAGCCAAGAAATAAAGAAGAGAGAAAGAAAGAAAGAAAACTAGCAATGGAGTATCTTGTGACCTTTAAAATTCCATCAATCACTTTACCAGCCAACAGTACTTCTCAATACTTCACTCAGCACCTTCTTTCCCCTTCCTCTTCTTTTTCCTCCTCTTCCTCCTCTTCTTTCTCTCTCCTCTCTCTTTCCCCATCTCTGCATCCCTCTACCCCTTTGTCTCTATTCTGTCTATTCCTCTGTCTATTCATTTACTTACTTGCTTGATCCAAGCTGTAGTAGACAAGTTGCCACTCTACTTTTCTGCTGGCCCCCTTTAACCACCTGTCTCCTGGTTATGCATTACCTTCTCACCTCTCTCCAAACACAGAAATTCATCTTTTGCTGTTTGGCTACGTGATCATTTTCTTCCTCAAAGAGACTCTGTTGACAGATTTAAAGTGATTAACTTTGATCACGATTCAAACCAATGCTTCAAGTTCACTTCCAAAATTTAATCAGCAGGTGATACCTGATCTTTGCCAGACATTGATGGCATTGGTATATAACTAGGTATGTGGTCATGGGTGGGGTGTTGAGGTTGCTAATTTCATCGAATTCCCTGAAAAAAAAAGTTAAAATATGTTTGCCTGATTGTTTGTTTGGAAAACTGCAATAAAGCCTTCTGCATTAACAAATTTCTGTATCAATGCTTTTAAAATTCTACTTTATAAATGAAGAGTCTGTCTTAGGATATCCTCCAAGGGTCTCCTTTCCTAAACTGTAGACCTCAACTGTAGAAGCAGGGCTCCAGCCAAGCCGTACAAATCCACCTTACCCAAACATCCCCTCACCTCCATACGCCAAAAGTCCAGCTGCTCTCCATAGAAGGCAGAGAGTTCAAGGCTAACAGACAACGCCAATTCTTCTGCAGGATTTACCAACTACCTACCAGTTCTAGTTATAGTAGAGAAGCAAGCTTCCCATCTATATTTCAAATAAAAAGTTTTTCCTCAGCTGGGCTCTAAGACAAGCTATTGAGAACTTAATTCTGTTTCCGTATCCTCACATGATGATGACTGGATGTCTCAGGTAGATTGCTAGATGTTCTGAAAATTCACCCCCTCCAGCTGCAAAGTATGGCCCACAACTTCTTGTACAAAAATAAGCATTAAGAAAATTTTAAATCACATTTAATTGCTTATTTTCTAAGGGAAAGCATGTACATGCACACCTTTGAAGTCACGGGACAATTTACAGAAGTCCACTCTTCTACTACTTAGGTGGGACTCAGGGATCCACCTCAGATCATCAGGTTCAGTATCAAGAACCTTAATCAGCTGAGCCATCCTACCAGCCCCTTACATGGTTTTTATCAGTAAGTAACGAAGACCCCAAGTGTCCAATGGTTTAAAATATAGGACTGGAAAGATGGCTCAATGCTTACAAATGCTGACTCCTCTTCCAAAGGACCTTAGTTACATCCACAGCACCCATGTGGCAATTCACAACAGTCTGTAACTCCAATCCCAGGAAATGCAAAGCACATGTCTAGCATCAGTGAGCCCCAGGCACTGCATGGTATAGATGTCTACAGGTAAGTGAAACACCCCCCCCCAACACACACACACACACACACACAATAACTACATTTTTAAAACAATAAGATTTTGTTATTTCTCATTGGTCTATGAGTCACTGAAGGAAAGCCTTATATATTCTATGATTGGTTGACTATTGGCTGGAACAAAATCCGGCATGCCTTGACTTTGGTTGACTGTTTATATCTTATGACTGCCACATGTCTTGTGATGGCTAACTGTTGGAAGCTGCACAATCTTACATGCCTTTTGATTGGTTAGCTTCTGTCTGGCAATTCACTTAACCCACCTACTGGATGTCAACAGGTTAGTTTATACCTTCTGAGTGGAGTACCAAGAGCACAGGGAGAAGGCAGGTAGTATGCCTGTTAGACTCAAAATGTGATTCCTGTCACCTCCGCTACATTCTAGTGGCCCGAAGAATTTCCAGAGTGTTACGTACAAATTGTATCTCCTGCCAGTTTTCATTGACACTCTAACCTTCAGTATGACTGTATTCAAAGATACTATTTTTTTTCTTTTTTCTTTTTTTTTTCGGAGCTGGGGACCGAACCCAGGGCCTTGCGCTTGCTAGGCAAGCGCTCTACCACTGAGCTAAATCCCCAACCCCTCAAAGATACTATTTTTAAACAGGCAATTAATACTAATAAAGTCATAAGGGCAGGGCTATCATAAAACAGGACTGGTTTCCTTCAGAGTCAAGCAAAGACCACATGAGAAGCAAACAGAGAGACACTGTCCAGTAGCCAGTTACAGCAGCCATACTAAGGCCAAGGCCTGCCCAGACACCAGATCAGTGGTATTCTGTTAAGTTTGGCCATAGCAAGCCCACACACAAGGTGAACTGAAGAGAGAAGGCTGGAGACACAGACTCCATTAGTTTGTGAAGTGTCTGGGAAGTTATACAGCAAAGAGTAGAAGCCCCGAGGAGGAAATGCAATGCCAATGTTACAATCAGAGCAGTGCTGGGATCAAGGCCTTGCTACCAACGCTACATTAGAATACGATTCATTTGAAAAGTGGCCACGAAGATATCTGTGTTCACAAGGTGTATGAGCTGCCTTCTTTACTGAATGTAGACACGAACTCATGAAAGATTGCTACTGCTGCTAGTTGTGAGATGTCTCAGCAGGTAAGGTGCTTGGCTCCCAAGCCTAGCAACCTGAGTTCAAACCCATGTAAAGGTAGAAAGAGAAGTGACTTCACAAAGTTGTCCTCTGGCCACCATACGTGTATTGTGGTATGTATGCCTGCACTCACACATAAACACACACGTTCCCACACTTACACCATATAAACAAACACTCCCACACACATATACACATATATCATTCATACACACATATACATAAAAAGTAGATATCCATGTGTACACATACATATACATATATACACATTCAAATACATATGCACAAAGACATATACATATGTATTCACCTAGCCCACACACATTCACGCATATACCCATACATACACTCATACACATTCATGTATATTCATACATATACACATGTACACATACTTACACACATTCACATACATGCACAGAGATTCACACACATGCACACAAACATTCATACATGCACATACTCATATGCATGTATACATTCATAGATACACACACATGTATACACATTCACATATAAGTACACAAATATTAACACATGCACAAACATGTACACATACGCTCTCACACATATGCACACATATAGGGACACATCCATACACAAACATGCACATACACATACAACCGTGCATGCACGCGCACGCACACACACACACACACACACACTAAGCTCCAGAAGTAAGAAGTGCCTTATATGAGTGACACATGCCACTGTTCTGGTTGGAATTACGGAGGAAGAAAAAGAATAAAACTCTGCATTTCTTGAAAGGAAAACATTAATGGCTGTAAAAGGGCAGCATGAGGAAAAAATGCAGTTTCAAGAGTTCATGGACTCAGAGAAAATTTGTATTTACATACTTTCATACAGATCTGTGTAGCACCCTGAAATTGTGTGCTAAAAGCAGAGGTGAGAAAGATTCTCTAATGTATCATCGCCCTTCCCAGGGGACGATACTGATCTCCAAAGAGAGAGCGGGCTCGCATGGGAGGATTAGGGAATCTGACCCAGCATGTGTTGGAATTTCACCTATGAAGACTAAGTGCAGACCAGACGAAATCCAGAAGGCATGCAGGCTCAGTAAATAGCAAAGGCAAGATGGACTTGGTAAAATACCCCTTTGATGCCTTCCAGCTCTGTACGGAAGCCACCCTCAGAAGTTCTGGTAGCAGAAAAAAATAGAAGTGAGACATTAATGGGGGTTTGGAAGCAGGACCGGAGGAAAGAGAATTCTCCAAAATCTCACTGAGCTGGCAAGTGTGCGGCAGAGCAGAGCACTGCATTCCGAGAGCTGACAACTCCCTCCTGGAGCCCAAGAGACAGGAGCGATATCATCTGCACTCACACTTCAGGTCCTGTGGAGGGAAAGTCAGAAAATGCTCCCATTTACACATGGTGCCATTCCAGGGGTGAGTAGAACCCAACAAAAACCACAGCAAAGCCTCATTAAGCTGAATGGGAAGATCAACCCATCAGAGCAAACCCTAGGCCAAATAGCAAGGCCAGAGTAAGAGGCATCACACAACCAGGCTTCAGCAAGCACAACAATGCTGTAATCGTCAGAAAGCAAAGAATGAGGACAGACACCCAGGCCTGGGGGAGGGCTCCATGACTGAAGTGCTTACTGTGCAAGCATGAAGGCCTCCTGAACCCATGTCAAATCTGAGTGTAGTGGCACATGTCTATAGCCTCAGCCCTGGGTGTCAGTGGAGGGCAGGACAAATACAGGTAGATCCTGGGGATTTGCTGCCCAGCCAGTCTAGTTGAACCTGTGTTTCAGGGCCATCGTAAGACTCTGTCTCAAAAAATCAAGTGGAGAACCCGACACTGACCTCTGGCCTTCACATTCACATACCCCCCCACACACACAGAGTGAGAGGGGGAGGGGAGGAAGGGACGTGGAGGGAGAGACCAAAAACAAAACAAAAAACAAAATAGAGTTAAGAAACTGCTCCATAAATTTATAGTTAAGTGATCTGTGACAGTGATGCCAGGTAAACACAGTTGGGGAAAGTAGTCACTTCAATAAATAGTGCTGGGTGGGCTAGCAAGATGGCTCAGCAGATAGAAGTGCTTGACATTGATCCTAGGAGCCCACAGGTAGCATGAACTATATGACTCCTGAGAATCCTCTGACCTCCAAAGATGTGCAGTCTCTCTCTCTCTCTCTCTCTCTCTCTCTCTCTCTCTCTCTCTCTCTCTCTCTCACACACACACACACACACACACACACACACACACACACACTCACACTAAATAAAATGAGTGAAACTGAATGGTGCTAGCAAACAGTATCAACATAAGAATGGAATTGGGCCATGTTCTCATACTACGTACAATGATCAACTAAAGTGGATTTAGAGTTAAACGCCTCAATTGAAACTGACAAATGGATAGAGGAACACAGGGCCAATGTCCTATGCTGTTGCTCTGGGCAACCATTTTTTTATCTACCCCTAATGCCACCAGCAATAAAAGCAGAACTAGATAAATAGGATTACATGAAACTGAAAGGCTTTGCACAGCCAAGGAAATGATAACTAACAGGCAACCAATGAGATGGAGGAAGACATTTGTGAGCCGCACAGCTGTTAGGGGATTAATATTCAGTCTGTAAACTCAATAACAGAAAATGCAGACTTTTTAAAATGGGCAAATGGTCTGAGTTGTCATTCTCAGAAGAAGACATCAAAATAGGCAGTGGGTACAGGAAAAAATGCTTAGCAATGCTAGGAGCTGCACATTAATCCACAGGGAGATGCTGACTCATGCTTGCTAGAATGACTGGTGCCCAGGAGAAGAAAGGTAATACGCGCTGGGGACAGTGGATGCAGGGAATCCTTGTAGATTAGTGGTGGAACTAAAGATCCTCACGTGTCTATGGAAAACATGATGGAAATGCCTCAAAGATAATGACAGAATGGCATTCTGATGCCGAAGTCCTCATACTGGCAACACAATCCAAAGGCTGTCGCATTAATATATTAAGCAATACCTGCTGTCTCATGTTCTCTTTGGCATTATTCATGGTAGTTAAGGTCTGAAAGCAACCTAACAGTCCCTCATAGACCTCGGGGATGAAGAAAATATGGTGTGTATGGATGATAAAATATTTTTGTCCTAACGATGCAAGGAAATCCTACCATATGTCACAGCATGGATGGACCAAAGAACATAAGTGACATAGGACAAATCGATAAATATGGATTCCGTGTGGTCTCATATATTTATATAATCTAAAAAAATGTTGATCCCAGGAGTAGAGATATTAGGTTCATGTCAATCATAGTTACAAAATTTCAGCTTCCCAGAAAAATAAGCTCAACAGATCTCCCATCCATGATGATGGTTAGAGCTAAAGGAACAATACATTATGTATGAGAAAATTTCTAAGAGTTCTCTATGCAGAAAAATTGGTATGTGAACTAATGTGAACCTTTATTATCACACTTTAGTAATTCTACAGCATGCAATATGTCAAAATATGACACACACCATAAGTATACAGAATTTTAATCTCCAAAATATAAAAATAAATGTAAAATAGTCTGAATTCCAACATGCTCCTAGGACTTAAAAAAAATAAACCATGGTTATGGCCATTATTGATTGAGGTTTGTGTGGTGTGGCCTGCCTGTGAATCCAACACTTGGGAGGTGGAGGTAAGATGGTCAGAAGTCCCAGGGCAGTCTCAAAACAAACTACAAATAAAGCAAAACATCCCCCAAAAGAATACTGGGGCCTGTTAAAGACATAGGGACCATTTTGAAGGCACTTGTACCAGTGAAACAGAGGGCAATTTGAGCATTAAAATAGAACATTGTTAATGACACACCTATAAAATAAATAGGGATGTATGATCCTGTAGTGTGATACAGAATAAACTCCGCTGACAGTCAGGACAGCCTCAAGTTTGACCCCCTCCCATTCTCGTCTCAAGGGAACAGAACATTAAATGTACAGTGTCAAACCTAACAGAAGCCATCGCAGCCACCCCATTGCTGTGACCATCAGACCACAGAAAGGGAAATATGGTTAACAGCCAATTAGGCGCAATACCAGGATGGCCTCATTTATGTGATTTCCTGACAAAGCTGCAGAAGTGTAATATGACCAAAAGGTAAAATCACACTGACACAGAGCACACAGGGCTGTCTCGCATCCTGTCCAGTGACAAACACCAAGGGCAGATGAGGAACTTTCTCAGATAACTGGGCTACTCGGGGGCAGAGTTTTCCTTACAAAGAGAACTTTGAAGACAGCTGACAGGACAAAGGATGAAGATGGTGTGCGCATGGTGCAGCCAAGTCCCTAGAATCCAAGCCAGCATGCTGGCTATTTGGAATGCTAACCCCACTCTTCGGAGATGTGGTAAGTGGTGACACAGTGTCCTATAGACCCTTACTTGGAAATAAATTTTAAAAATTGTTTTTTGCTCTTTATGACGTTGGAAAAGTTTCAAGTTATTAATAAAATAATATAGTTTTAATAACCCCAAAATATAGAACTGTAATTAAATGCAGTGAACCACATGTATCATATGTCTATTAAAATCAAAGTAGGAGCCAGAGAGATACCACAGCACTTAGTGGTAAGAGGGCTTGCTGCCAAGCCTGATGTCTGAGTCCAACCCTTGGACCTCACAAGGAAAGAAGAAATTCCCACAAGTTATCCTCTGACGTATACATGCTCACCATAACATATATCTGCACACACACACACACACACACACACACACAGAGTAAAGTAAATAAATGTAATTTTTTTAATTTAAACATCTCACAAAGTGGGTCATCGAGATGACTCAGTGAGTAAAGGCATGCGTACAAGCCTCAAATCCTGATTTCAATTCTCGAATCCTGTTGTGAAAAAAGAGAACGGACTCTCAGCAGTTGTCTTCAGATCCTTCACACACATGACATAGCACATGTACACCTGTACTCACACATACTCATCATATGCATAAACAATAATATGTTTAAAAATTTTAGATATTTAAATATTTGAAGTAAATCACTGGTAAAAAGAAAAGTTAAAAACATTGATGAATGGGATTATTTGATGTTGATAGATTAGAAGACTCAGCTTGTATGAGAGAAATAGTGCCCATAAATTGCTGTGTAACTCCAACATGACTTCATGTGATATTCTACCTGGCTACTAACTTGAAATATAGAAAGTTATGAAATGCACACGGCCAATTTACAGATCTAGACCGACTGGGACAATCTTGGGAATGACTGACAGGCTGGAGACTGATGTGACCTAATTTAAGTCTTATTCTAAAGCGATAAGCAATGCAGACAGTCTGACTGGAATGGGGAGTGGAAAGCTACATCAAGGGAACGAGTACAGACACACTCTACATGTCCTGTCACTGCGTTTCTACCTCACCCATATATAGCAAGTGACACACTGATCAGTTTATAGGAAAAGAGTGAACCAGATACCTGTTAAGATTTAGGTCTGACTATTATGGATAAAGCTTCCACAAACAGTGGTGCATGTGATCTTGTGATATGGTGGAGCATCTTTTGGGTATTTGCCCAAGAGCGGTCTATCTGGATCCTTGGGTAGAACTATTTCCAGTTTCCTGAGAAATTGTCAGACTGATATCCAGACTGGTTGTACATGTTGGAAACAACCCAGATGCCCCTCAGTTGAATGGATACAGAAAATCTGGTTCATTTACACAATGGAATACTATTCAGCTGTTAAACACAAGGACATCATCAGTTATTCAGGCAAATGGATGGAACTAGAAAATGTCATCCTGAGTGAGGTAACCCAGCTCCAAAAGTACAGGCATGGTATGTACTCACGGATAAGTGGCTATTAGCCATAAAGTACAGGACACCCACGATACACCCCACAGACCCAAAGATGCTAAGAAGGGAGGCTCAAGGAAGGATGATTGAATCTCACTCAGAAGGGGAAATAAAACAGTCACAGGAGGCAGATGGAGAGAGGGAACTGGGTAGGAGTGCAGATGGAGAGAGGAACTGGAGGTGGACCAGGATCTGGTGTGGGGAGAGATGGGAGAGGGCCAGAGGCCAAGGGGATGAATGGGAACGTCTCTAGGACTTGTCAGAGGCCTGAGATTGGGGAGTTTCAAAGGAGTCAATACGGTGACCTTAGCTGAGATGCAGAGCAGTGAGGATGTGGAACCTGAAAAGGCCACCTTCCATAGTCAGGCAGGACCCCCAGTGGAGGGATAAGGACACCAACCGACCCACAAATCTTTCAGCCCAAGAGCTGTCTTGTTTTCAAGAAATGCAGGGACAAAGACGGAGCAGAGATTGAAGGAAAGGCTGACCAATAACCACCCCGACTTGAGACTCATCCCATAAGCAGGCACCAATCCCTGACACTATTGCTCATACTCTGTTACGCTTGCAGACAGGAGCTATCGTAACTGTGCTCTGAGAAGTTCCACACAGCAGCAAACTGAAACAGATGCAGAGACCCACAGCCTAACATTTGATGGAGCTTGGGGACTCTTATGGAAGAATTGGGGGAAGAATTGAGGACCCCAAGGGGTTAGGAACTCCACAGGAAGACCAACAGAGTCAACTAACCTAGGTCTTTGTTGACTCTCTGAGACTGACCACCAACCAAAGAGCATACATGGGCTGGACTGAGGCTCCAGGCACATATGTAGCAGATGTACAGCTCAGTCTTCATGGGCATGCCCCGAACAACTGGAGTGAGGGCTGTCCCCAAAGCTGTTGCCTATCTGTGGCATCCATTCTCCTAACTGGGCTGCCTTGTCTGGCCTCAGTGGGAGAGGATCCATCTAGCCTGCAGAAACTTGGTGTGCCAGTGCGAGGGGATACGGGGAGGCACCCTCTCAGAGGAGGAGGGAGTATGGGGGAGGGCTTATGTGAAGGGGAAAAGAAGTGAACCTAGGCATGCGAGATCACTCAGTGTCCTCAGCATGGAAAGGTCTTTGCTACCAAGCCTAAAGACCTGAATTCAATCCTAGGGACCCTAACAGTAAAAAGAGAAGACCAACTCCAGAAAATTGTTCTCTAACTACAACATATGCACATGAATGTGCACACATATGAATATACACACACAGAGGAGACAGACAGATAGACAGACAGACAGACAGACAGATAGATTTAGGTATGATTATCCCTAGAAGGCTTGCTTGCGAGTTGAAGGCTTGGTCTCCACCTAGTGGCATTATTGAGAACTGATTGGTTCCTTGGTACAGTTCATCAATAGAGTAACTCATTGGTGACTCAGCTGGCTGGGCTATTTGAGAATGAATCTGAAGGGGAGGAAGTAGGTTGCTGGGGCTTGCCTTGGAGTGATACTCCTTGTCCTCAGACCTTTCCTTGCTATTCTTTGCTTCCATTGTTGCCATAAGGTGAACAGCTCTGATCCACCATGTCTCTGCTGCACCCTACCTGCCATGATGCTCAGCCTACCTGAGGCCTGGAACTGCAGCAGCCAGCTTCCCATGCACTAAAACCAGGAGTCAAATTAGGCCTTCCCTCTTTAGGTAATCTGCTTGGATATTTTTTAGTGAACAGATAACACAAGACATGTTTTCCCTGTGCAATCCTTAGTTCAAGATGACAGTATGTACTTGAGCACTGTCCTACTTGGATTTCTGTCGCTATGATAAAATATCCTGACAAAAGCAGCTTAGGGGAGAAAGGTTCATTTTATCTCACAGCTCTGGGTTAGAGTCTATCCCTTCAGGGAAGCCTCAGGAGGAGCTTGATGCAACCACTCACATCATACCTGCAGTCAAATGCAGAGAAAAACTAAGGCACTCATGCTCACTTGCTTGCTTGTGCTCAGTTTGATTTCTCTATTCTAATAGCATTTCAGAACCCCCTGCTAAGAGACTACTGTTGCCCACAGTGGCCTTAGTCTTCCCACATCAGATATCTTAAGACAATTTCCCATAGACATGCCCATAGGCAAACCCTGTGTAGATAATCCTTCCTGGAGACTTCCTTTCCATGTCATTTAGGTTGTATCAAATTGACAATTGAAGCTACTGCTTGCCAACAGAGAAGTTTACTTAAAAAACGAGATGACCTGTAGTCATCTGGGAAGAGGAAATCTCAGCTGAGAAAAGGCCTCAATTGTGTTACCTGTAGCTATGCCTGGGAGGCACCTTATCAATTGCTGGCAGATGTGAGGAGGGCCTGGCTCCCTGTGGGCAATGCCATCCTTAGACAGGTGGGCCTGGGTTGTATGAATTGATAGGGTGATCCAGAGGGAGAATGCCAGTAGACAAAGTCCTTCCATGGTTTCTGCCTCAAGCTCCTACCTTGGGTTTCTATCAACGATAGACTGTAACTTATAAGCCAAATAAATCCTTTCCTCTCCCAGACTGCTTTTGGTCATGTTGTCTATCACGGTGATGGAAAATAAGCTAAACTGGGACAATGATCTTGGATCTATAACGTTTTTCCCCTGACAGGATACAAAACAAAATCAAAACATAAGTGGAAATTTTGGGCTCCATCAAACTTAACTTTTTCTGCTCACCAAATGTTGCCATTAAGAAAATGGACAGACAAGTCATTAGAAATATATTGATATCTATCTGTGACCATGGACTTGTACTCAGAATAGAACAGATCCTTGCCTGCACCCCAACCTATGTGAAGTTTCGCTTTCAATGGGTTAAATTACCTGATATCAAGCACAATCTGAAAATTTTAAGTGGAATTTCCAGGAAAAAGAACTTTAAATTGTACACCATTCTGCTAAGCAGGATGAAGCCTTTAACCATTCCATTCCATCCTACTGGAGAGAAGAATACTTCTTTTGACCTCTGTGGACAAGCTGTATACACCACCTCCCCTTTAGCACTTAGTAGGTGTGCCCATTACCTGATTGACTGTGCTGTCACAGTGCTGGGATCAGGTAAACTACGGCCCCTGCTGAAAGCTCCTGTTACATAGTAAATTGTTACAGCTGTTTCACTTTATCAATGTGTCTGATTTATAAATTAAATTCCATCCTAAGCGTACACTCATTATACATAGAGGAGAGAGGCATACATAGGAGCCTGAACTCTCCACATTTATATGAAAGGTCTGGAATGCATTCCCTGCAGATAAGGGGACAGTACCATATACGAGAAAATTATAAATCAATATTTTAAATGAGAAACAACTTTTTGCCAAAATTGGCAAAACACTTCAATAGATTGTTCCAAAAAAGATAGCTCTTTAAGGGAACTTAATGTCGCCTTCGATTTATTTCTTCAGTGTTTTAAAGTTTGCATCATAGAAGCAATTTATCTCCTTAATTATGTTTATTCCTAGGTGAGTTTTATTTTGAGGCTAGTGTGAACAAAATAGTTTTTGCAATTTCTCTCTGAAAGTATTTGCTATTGGGGCAGACAAAGATTACTGATAGATTGTATGCTGACTTCATATCATGACTTCAGTGAAAATATTTATTAGTCCTAAAAGTCTGTCATGAACTCAGAAACGTCTAGTGGACAATGCTCCCATCTACAAGCTCAGGGGCTACGAGACAAGGACTCTGGAAGGACTTGTATGGCTCAGAAAAGAGCCTCAGAAATTGACAACTAGGACTGGGTAAAATTAAAGATCTCCTGTGCAGCAGAGGAGCTGAGGAAAAGAAGCTGCCAGTGATGGGAGACGATCTTTCCCAGCCATCCACCTGCAGAGGATTAATATCTAGACCATATAAAGAACTCAGAAATTAAACAGAAGCCAAGTCATCTAATCACTAGGCAGACAAATGAATGAACAGACTCCTCAAGCAACGAAGTACAGGACACATCTAAAAATGCCAACATGCTCAGACTCCAGGGAATGAGCATCAAAACTGTACTGAGGCTCCCTCTCACCCCCGTCAGATTGGCCGACATCAGAAACAAATGCTGGCAAGGGGAGCGGGGGGAGGACTGTTCATGCACAGTTGGACGAGCTGTAAATGAGTGTATGCACTGCAGAAACCAGTGTGAAGTTTCCTCACAAGACTAAAAACAGAACCGCCATGTCATCCAGCTGGTTCACTCCTCGATGTGTATCCAAAGGGGTGTAAGTCATCATGGAGGCACTGCTCATCCACGTTCCCTGAAACACTGTACACAATAGTCAAGCTATACAATCATGTTAAGTATCCATCAATAGACAAATGAACAAAGAAACACACACATGCACGCACATACACACACACACACACACACACACGCATGCACGTACACACGCAAATTAAACTTCTATGAAACATAGTTGAGCAAGTGTACCTGTATATAATTGGGCATCTTTTGGGTATATGCCCAGGAGTGGTATGACTGGGCCTTGAGGTAGAACTATTCCTAGTTTTCTGAGAAATCGCCAAATTGATTTCCAAAGTGGTTGTACAAGTTTACACTCCCACAAGCAATGGAGGAGTGTGCCCCTTGCCCCACACCCTTGCCAGCATGTACAGTTACCTGAGCTTTTGATCTCAGCCATTCTGATGGGTAGAAGGTGGAATCTCGGGTCATTTTGACTTGCATTTCCCTGATGACTAAGGATGTTGAACATTTCTTTAAGCGTTTCTCTACTATTTTGAGATTCCTCTGTTAAGAATGTTCTGTTTTACTCTGTACCCCACTTTTAAATTGGGTTATTTGGATAGTTGATGTCTAATTTCTTGAGTTCTTAATGCTGTGCATCTACACAATGGAATACTATTCAGTTACGATAAACAAAGGCATCATGAATTTTTCAGGCAAATGGATAGAGTTTGATAATAGGGTGAGTAACCCAAAGCCAGGAAAACGCATATGGTATGTACTCATTCATAAGTGGGTATTAGCCATAAAGTGCAGGACAACCATGCAACAATCCACAGACCTAAAGAAACTGGATGATAAAGAAGGAGGATGCTCAAATCTCACTCAGAAGAGGAAACTAAATAGTATCAGAGGTGGAGGGAGGGAGGGAACTAAGTAGGAAAGGAGGTGAGAAGGGGGACAGGGATGACAATCAGGTGTGAGGAGATAGGAGGGGTGATGGGTGAGGGCTGGGAGTGAGAATGGAAACCTGTGGGGTCATCTCTGGTGACTAGCTGGAGGCCTGGGACAGGGAACTATAGGGGAGCCTATGGGAGTGATTCTAGCTGAGATTCCTACCAAAGGCAGATATAGAGACTGAAGTGGCTACTTCTGGTAGCCAGGCAGGACTTTCAGATTAGGGAAGTCCCTCACAAAACCTTCAATGCAAAATTTGTTTTGCCTCCAAGATGTGCAGGGATGAAGATGGAGCAGAGTGTGTGTGAACAGCCAATCAATGACTTTCCCAACTTAAGACCCATACCATGTGAGAAACTCAGCCCTGAAAACTACCAATGATACTCTGCTTGCAGATGTGAACCTAGCATAACTGTCTCCTGAGAGGCTTTATCCAGCAGTGGATGGAGGCAGATGCAGAGACCCTCGGACAAATATCAGACAGACTTCAGAGAGTCTCATGGAAGAGTGGGGGATTTAAGTGAACAAGCCAGAAGGGTCAAGGACACCATAAAAAGATCCACAGTCAACAATGGAGCTCACAGAGCCTGGGCCACCAACCAGAGAACATTCAGGAGCCAGACCTAGACCCCCTACACATTTGTAGTAAATGTGCATCTTGGTCTTCATGTGGGACCCCTTACAAGTGGAGCAGGGACTATCTCAGTCTCTGTTCCTTGCCATTGGATCTCCTTCCCCCTACCTGGGCTGCCTGGTTGGACCTCAGTGGGAAAGAATGTGCCTGGTCCTGCTGGGACGAGATGGGTGGGTAGTATCCAAGGGGTCTCTGCTTCTCTGAGGAGAATGGGGGAAGGGATTTGTAAGGATAGGACTGGAAAGAGAAGGGGAAGGGGCTGTGATAGGGATATAAAATGAAGAAAAATAAAACAGGGAGAAACGTATTCCCCCCACAAAAGAGTATGGCATTTCTGGAACTCTCCTCCATCACATGGGAGACAATGCAGTGGCCACATGTTTAGAACTGTGCCTTACTTCTTAAAGCTGTCTAACATACATATGTCCTGACGTCCATGTGCTTTTCTCCTAAGCATTAAACCAAAGGAAATGAAAGCACACATATACCAAAGCCCTCTCAAGAATGTCCATGGCAACCATATTGATAATTGAACAAAACATTATAAATGTCACCCAAAGGAAAACCTAGACTCCTGGTGAGACATTAAGAGTGACTTACAGGTGGATGACAGATATACATGGCATACAGATATCTCAAAACAGTATGGAACAAAACCAACCAGGAACAACAATGAAAACCTCAATAACAAGAATGACCACACAAAAGAACTCCTCTTGACAGACCTAAGGTCATGAAATGTGGAGAAGAAATGACTGCAAAGGACCCAGAGTATTTCTGGGATAATGAACAGCTCCACTGTGTGTCATGAGGACACATGCTTTCCAAAATTCCCTGAACAGAACACTTCCTATGTGTGCATTGTACTTATCTAGCTGAATGAAGGAAATCTCAGACATCTAGCTTGGTACCTTTTCAGATGAGTAAAACTGTCTCTTTTCTCACTTGTGTGTGTGCTCAGTCATGCGCATATAAGGGAGGGTATAAAGTCCCATGTGTATGTGTGTATGTGTATATTTGTTGTATGTATGTGTGTATGTGCATGTGGAGGAGTGCACATTCATGTGGTGGGGGTCTGTGAGAGACAGAGACAGACAGACAGACAGACAAGGAGAGGGAGAGAGAAAAGGAAGGAGAGATGGAGGGAGGGATGGAAAGAGAGAGGGGAGTGAGGGAGGGGAGAGAGAGAGAGAGAGAGAGAGAGAGAACTTGCAGAGGTAGACATCCAGTGTCTTCTATCCCTCTCCACCTTATATTTGGAGATCAGGCCTCTCACTGCACCAGAGGTCACTGGTTTGTCTAGATTCACCAGCTTCTGAGTCCCCGGGATCCACCCTCCAGTGCCATGATGTGTGCTCCTGCCCATTACTCATATGTGTACTGGGAATCTGAACTTTTGATGCTTGCAGCTTTACCCACCGAGCCATCTCCCCAGCTGTGATTGGTGCAGCTTCGATACTTAAAAGTTTTACTCTTAAAAGTACAACTCAAAGCTTACAAATTGTTGCCACCCAACTAAACAAAGTAGTGGGGATGGTCAGCACAGTCAATGTGCAATTAGCCAGACTGCAGTGGTGCTGTGGCTATGTTTGGCCGTCAGAAGCATCCTGCCTAGGATTTGATGGTCACAACTACAGCCATATATCACAGAAAGGCACTCTGGCCAGCTATGGACCACATACATGACAGTGATTCCATCACACAATGTGGCCTAGAGATGTCACATTTGTCCTAGTTTAACTACACTCTATAATGCTGACAATTACAAAAGGTGCAAATCTGAGTATCATCGCATTAAATGACTTATGACTTTATGTCCTGGAAGTTAGCAGCACCAGCTTTGCAGTCAGCCAGACCTACAGTCAAATTCTGCTTCAGTAATTTCCCTACAGTAGCCCTACACCATTCTTTGATTTGTGTGAGTGTGTGCGTATAAAGCCACAGACACACCCTAGGTGTCATTCTTCAAGTATTGTCCACTTTGATTTGGGGGATGAGAATTCTGACAGAATCAAAAAGTAAAGGAGGTTGTTGTCCAGTGAGCTCCAGAAACCTGTCCTTCTCCACCTCCCCCAAGCCCTGGGATGACAAGTGCATGCACCCTACTCAACTTTCATACAGGAATCAAACCCAGTTCCACATGCCTTCATGGTACTTTATCTCCTAAGCTGTCCCCCGAACCTTCCATACCCGTGTTTTCATCTGTGAGTCACAATCTGAGGTATAAAGGTGGCTATGTCCTCTCATCACTATCTTTTAGAAAAGGCTTGATTTGTTTTGGGCCTCCTCACTTCATATGCATCCCTGAGGGCCATAAGGTTTACCACAGGTCTAGTGATACAGGCATCACAGAGGTGAAGAATGAATCCTTTATACAGCTCTTCACATCACAATACACCCGCTACACCCCCCATCATCTTTGGAGCAAATCAAACAAGATGCTGTGCCAGATGGCACAGATACTAGAAAGTGTCCCCAAAATGTATTTTCCTTTCTTGATTGAGACTGCCAAGGGGCAAATAGACATTTACTTATTTAGGGGTTATGCATGATCAAGAGTGCCAATCCTCAACCATGAATTCTGATTTAATACCCCTTGGGAGTACAATTGTTCAACGGGCACTGAGACAGACACCAAGGTCCCTCTGTCAGTGCACAGAAGGCAGAAGAAACTGACAGAAGCCAGCCTCAGTATGCCTGTGTATTGCCACCAGCCACTGCCTTGGTTGTAGAGCCTAAGCAAGACTGAGGCTTCTACTGGCATTTGAAACCTTGTTCTCTACCTTCTCCCTTGTCACTGCCAAACTACCAGACTTCCTCAGTGAAGTCCCCACACACCCATCTCTTTCTTCACTTATGGACATAGGCGTGACTCTCTTCTCTTATTAGGAAGCAAGGCAGCATCTGCAGACTTAGTCACTGGCACTCCTGGGACCCCCAGATGGTTCACTAAGCCAGAAAGGATGCTGTGCAGGGTAGCACATGTCTTTCCTGGGAAGTGGAATGCTCATAATTCATTCTCACATTTTTCCCCTGAGCAAGGCAACAGCCATATTGAATCTGATGTGGGCTTTCCTGGGATTACAAAAATAAAAATGCACCTAGGTTTGAAGATGACTTTCCCCCTGCACCCTGACTCCACCCTATCTGGAAGACATCCAAGGACCAACCCTGGTGGTTAGAGTCTGTTAAGTGAACTGGAGATTAGTGGGTAGTAAGGACAGATTGGGAACGAAGTGTGTTTCTCTCTGGCACACTCACTATTCAAAGAGGAAGATGTTAGGGGAGAAGCTGGACAGCTGCTGGGAGCCTTTTCAGACAAGAAGAAATTTACCTGAATTTACCAGGTTTCAGTATACTTAAGAAACCAAATTAGCCCCCTAGGAAAAGCTGATAGCAGGCAGACACTCAAAATGCACATGTGAGACCACCTGGGTCAGAATAGGCTTGGTTGGTTCTTTGGGAGCCTTCCTGGAAACAAGAAGGAAGAAATTCCAGTTTTGTAATCTGTCTCCTTCCTGATCCAGGGTCTGACTCTGAGTCCAAACCTCTTTTGGTTGTAACTGGGGCTTGACCACTAGGCTGTTGGGCAAAGAAAAGAGTTGACATAAACACCAATGAAACAACAGCCCTTGGGTTAGTGAGGCAGCTACAAAGAGACTTCCAAGACAGAGTGGTTTAAACAGCAACTACTTCTCCCTCCTAGACCTGGAAGGTGAGGTGTCTATGACAGCAGCAGAGTTGGGGTCTGGTGAAAATTCTGTTTCTAAATTGCAGGGTACATTCTGCTACTGTATCTTCCTCCTAAGGGTGATATTGTCTCTCTCATCTGCTCTTTTAGGAGCATTAGCTATATTTACAAGGGCTTTCTTGGTTTGACCCCTGAGTGGTAATATTTAGGGGAGCATTGAGCCTTTGGGAGATAGGACCTCATCTGAAGTGTTTAGGTACTGCAGGAAACCTTAATGCAGGACATTGTCCCCAGTTCCTTTCCCCGCTTTTTCCTCGTGGATGTTAGGATTGGTGATTTTGCTCTACCTAAGACTCCTCTTAAAAACATGCCATCTTGCCTCAGGACCAGACTAACAAGTTTAATTATCATTATGTAGTGGAAACTCCAAAACCATAATCCAAACCTTTTCCCTCTATAATGATTTCGGGCATTCTGTTATAGTGGTGGAAAACTATCTCAGAACTCAGTCCTCACAACTAACTACCCTAAAAAAGTCATACTTCCAAATAGCACTCACCGTAGGTTATATTTTGCATTTGTTAGTGTTATGTGACCATGGCCAAGATGCCTCCTAAGAGAGCAAGTTATATGCTTCACTCCTTCTTTAAAGGGGGAACAAGAATACCCTTGGCAGGGAATAGAGAGGCAAAGATTAAAACAGACACAGAAGGAACACCCATTCAGAGCCTGCCCCACATGTGGCCCATACATATACAGCCATCCAATTAGACAAGATGGATGAAGCAAAGAAGTGCAGGCCGACAGGAGCCGGATATAGATCGCTCCTGAGAGACACAGCCAGAATACAGCAAACACAGAGGCGAATGCCAGCAGCAAACCACTGAACTGAGAACGGGACCCCCGTTGAAGGAATCAAAGAAAGAACTCGAAGAGCTTGAAGGAGCTCGAGACCCCTTATGAACAACAATGCCAAGCAACCAGAGCTTCCAGGGACTAAGCCACTACCTAAAGACTATACATGGACTGACCCTGGACTCTGACCTCATTGGTAGCAATGAATATCCTAGTAAGAGCACCAGTGGAAGGGGAAGCCCTTGGTCCTGCTAAGACTGAACCCCCAGTGAACTAGATTGTTGGGGGGAGGGCGGCAATGGGGGAAGGATGGGGAGGGGAACAGCCATAAAAAAGGGAGGGGGAGGGATTAGGGGGATGTTTGCTCGGAAACCAGGAAAGGGAATAACACTCGAAATGTAAATAAGAAATACTCAAGTTAATTTAAAAAAGAGAGAGAGAGAGAGAGAGCAAGTTATAGGAGAAAAGATTGATTTTAGCTCATGGTTTTAGGGGTGCTAAGCCTATGGTTGTTCAGCCTCACACATGTGAGGCTAGAAGGTGAAATTGCTCTGATTTTCACCACTTAACTGACAGAAAGCAGAGAGACAGACAGAAAGTGGTCAGGGATGATATACTTCGAAAGTGTTGGCCCTCAGAAACCAAACTCCTTTATCTAAGTCCTACCTTCTAAACTTTCCAGAACTTCCCAAAACAGCACCAAGAACTAAGAACCAAGCATTTAACACACAAGCCTGTGGGGGGCCAGCAAGGCCACTGCCATAGTGAACTGGGTTTTGAGAGATAAAGAAAGCAAGCCCCTAAGTACGCACTATGTACGAGGTACTATTTTAGGCCTTTCCACAACTTTATGTTAACTCAAAAGACCTGACCTATGTTAGAAAAATTTGATATGCAGAAAAACTAAAGATAGATTACATTCGTTATTTGTTTCCTTCCCATGGTTTTGTGTTTCCTTCTTGATGTTATTTTGAGTTTGTTTGGCCTCAAATCATATTACATCCTTGTCATCTCCATTAGCTAAAATGTATTTATGGCCGATTATGCATGCAGAAAATAAATTAAATATCTGAATAACATTACCAGTAATTGGTGAAATTGCCTTATGTTTTCACATCCTTACAACAAAAAAGGCATCAACAAATGACCAGGCAAACAAAGGGATAATCCATTATAATTGTCCATATTACCATAGAGAGAGGATAGACACAATTATGGGCAATTTCAGTGTCTAAAACTCAAGTATAATGAAAATTATATTGAAGTTAATGACAAGAACAAGAATTTACTTTAGCTGTTCCTTCAAAGCAACTGCCAATCGGGGTGAACAAAAACACCCCTGCTCTGAAAAGCCAGCTGCTAACCTAAAAGTACATACTTAACTGCTTAAGTTTCTGCAAAATATAAATCCTGGCTGAAGTGTTCATTTCAATTTGCTTGGGTGATTCTCCATGATGCAGTCTCCCTCTGAAGGTGGCTGGCTTATCAGTGAAACATTTATGCTGATTTAAAGAGAGAGTTGTGTTTGGTTGTGTTTCTAAACAGGAGTCCCACGTTCAGTATAGTTGATATAGAGTTACGCTTCAGGCTGTCAGCTGTATTGGGCTAGCATAATAATGTGAGCTGCTAATTGATGTTGTGTAGGGATTATATTTAGCTTGATAGCCATAACATCTATGACACAGAAAACTACCTGTTAAGATTTAAGTGCATAACACCCCCATAGGCTCCTGAGATTGAGCACTTGGTCCCCCAAAAGTGACATCATACCAGTGATATTTTGGTAGGCAGTTGAATATCTAAGAAGTGGGCCATTGGTGGGAAAAGTAGGTGACTGAGGTTGAGCCTTCAGCTAAACCTGATTCCTGTTCATCTGGAAGGTGAAGAACCTAAAGCTGTACACTCTTGTCACCACAGAGCCGCATGCCACCTTGCCTTTCCCACCAGTTGGACCAGATCACCTCGAACCGTGAAACAGAAACACCCTTCTTCTCCAAGTAGCTTCTTGTCAGGTATTTGGTCGTGATACTAATATTCTATCCAATCAGGAAAGTTCCCATCCATTGCATTAGAGCAAGGTCCTACAGGCCATTTTGGGCAGAACCAAAGAACCCTAATAACAGGGATCTACTATTTGCCAATGAATATGAAAGTGTTCTAATATGTTAACACTGGTGGAATCATACTAGAGTGACCCAGCTATATGACAGCATTAAGCACACATAGATAAAAAGTCCAAGATCTGGCCTCTTGGTTTTATTTGTGTTATCCATGTGATTTCTTTTAGCATCCTGACAGTCGGACATATCAAGAAAGTACATCCATGCAGAAGTCTGACCAATAACAATAGCCAAAGCCAATGGTTGCTTTTACAAGGACACACCTTCTCGTTGAGCTCCATCACCTTGAAGTCCTTAGTCTAATCCACAGAACACAGCAGCAGAGGCCCAAACAGTTACCACCACTTTGATTTTTTAAGGCCAAATATATGTAAAATTTGAAGCAGAGAGGATAGTCCCCAAACTACCAAGTGGGATTTACAAAATGATAAACCAACATACACAGAGATAGAAAGAAGTGGTAACTCAAGAGGAAAGGAACCTTTTCACTGACACCTTCAGACTAAACTTCATAAATCATAGTGCTTATTAACACACTGCCATGCCTCAAAAGTCTCTCATAGTTCCCATCACCAATCCTATGAAGGCAGGGACCTTCATAGAACTCTCACTTATGATGATCTGTACCAAATAGCCAAAGCAGTAGTGAACCACTTGTGTTATGAGTACATTCACTTTGTTGTATAGTTCTGATATTCACACCATTGAGTGGAAGCATACAAGCCTTGCATTAAGCCTTGGACTTGTTGGTTAAACAAAGTCTTAGATGAAGTTCGTGCATGTGTCCTGAGTAACACTGTTCAGTGGCAATCCCTCTTTATTGAAATATTTTCTTCTGGAGTGAGGAGCATGGTTCATGGGACTTAGAAAGTAATCAACTCAAAAGTCACAGAAACTTCCTAAAACTAACAAGACTCACACAGTCCCTCTTCAAAACTATAGAAGCAGGAAGCAATTGCTGTGGAAGGATACTATCCAGCCAGTTGAACTACATGGAAGAGACTCTCCAACCTGCTGAGCTGTCTCTAAGTCAAGTAGAGTGCTGCAGTGATGCAGCTTATGTGAGTCATAACCTACACTGGGCTGGAATTTTTCAGTAATGCAGCTGCCTTTGAGTTGTCCCTGCTCTTATACATAATCCCTCACCTGTCCCTGTTTAAGCATCTCCAATAAACTCACTGGTTTAACAAGTTGGACTTTGGTGGTGTCCTTACTTGGTCTATCATTGGTTCCCAATTGGGGTGGGCAAATATTTGTTCATGTCTTCTCAGAAAAAGTCTACACATAAACACACACACACACACACACACACACACACACACACACACACACACACACCCGTCTTGGTGTGTTTGAAGTAATAACCATTTGCTTACTTAACAGTTCTGTCAAAACAAGGAGTTTAAAATAATCAAAAATAGTGCCAGATGCATACAAACTTTGTTTCATCTTTGTTTGTTTTGCTTGAGGCGAGGTAGCCCTGCCTGACCTAGAACTTACCATATAGATCAGGCTAGCCTCAAACCCACAAAGATCCACCTGCTTCTGCCCCCCTGAGTGCTGGGATTAAAAGTGTGATATACCATACCTGTCTCATTCTCACAAATGCTTGTTTGGGGTGAGGAAGCTGAAGTAGGTGTAATGTAGTCTGTAATCTAACATAGGCTCAAAAATGAGTAACCTCAGCAGAGCATAATGGTGAACACCTGTAATCCAAATGCTCAAGATGAAGAGAAAGGAGAATCATGAGTTTCAAGCTTCCCTGGGCTACATAGGCAAAGCTTTATCTCAAAAAACAAAGTACATTTGAGTTAAAAATTAAGTTCTGTGTCTAACAAAGGTTAGTAAAGATGGGGGCTAAGAGAAGGGTGCTCATGGCAATGTGAAGTGGTCCGGCCACTGGTGTTAGCCCCACGGCTCATAAAAGTCCCTGGCACATTCCTGCCCCGAGATATAACCACTTCGCCCCTCAGACCTTATCACTGAAGCTTTTTTGTGCAGTGAGCAGCAGTTAACACAGAGACCCACTGGGCAAGATGCAGATAACAAATGCCTCCGGGTTATTCAACCATAACTGGGATATCTCTCATACCTCTTTCCCCTAAGGCTCAGGGGACATCCCAGGTAAAGGGCGGGGGGGGGGGTGTTGTAGGAGTCAGAAATCAGGAAGTGCTCCTGAGAACCAGTGTCTTCTGGACATGCCCTGACTGATACGATCATGAACTCAGAGCATCTGTGCTAACCACACAAGATCAAGCCAGGCAACACTCAAATATGGAGGGGGTGAGGGCCTCTTGAGTACCACAGTTAAAGAGATATTGGCAATTGATAGGTACTCGGACAGAGAGAATCATTTTTCTTTAAGGGTGTGATCCCTAGTGAATTGTTTATGTTCCAAGTCTGAGCTGTCATTCACCAAAATTAGAAGAAAAGCTACACCCATACAGTCTTGCACACAAATATTCTTAGAAATTGTATTGGCATGGCTGTGACTCAGTCTTAGAATGCTTTCTTAACATGAGTGAGGCCCTAGGTTCAATACACAGCATGAGAAAAGAAGTTGCATTTATACTAGCTTTTGAAAGTGAGGGGTATACATGTTTCTACTTAAATACTAAATGAATGAATGGACTAATTGTAATACAGGTTACTATTCTATTTAGTAAAATACGACTCAACTATAAAATTTAAAACGTGAACAATTGAGATGTGCAACGATGAAGATGGGTCTCAGACTAATGATGCCGTTTAGCCATAACAACAAAAAAACAGAACCACAATGAAAAGATAAAGGATTTAATATGTGTCGGTGCAGCTGCATGAACTTCTAGAAAGTGTAACTCTGTTGATAATGACAGAATTAAAGTTCAATATTGGTGAAGAAAGGAAAAAGAACAATAGAAAGATAGATCATGTCAGGAGGGGCGGGTGCACTCACTATTCCAATGTGTCAATGGCTATAAAGGTGTCCTGATAGGTGAAAGCTCACCAGATTCTCCACTTTAAATGTGTGACCATGGGATGTTTGTTGCATTTCAATTATGTTTTGATGTGAAAATGAAAAATTGAGTATGGGTGTGATTGAGGTGAAAATATGCTTTGAGTACAGCATGAAACACATGAAGAGGGTCACATAGGGAGGCTCCAGAGACGGCACTTGTGGCTCTTCCAGAGGACCTAACGTAGTTCTAGCACCTACACACACATACACACACACACACACACACACACACACACACACACACACACATACACACACACACACACACACTCACACGCACACACACAATCACACACACACACATTAAAAATAAAGGAGAGGTAGCCTTCCCTAGGAAGAGCACATCAATTAGTTGTTTAGTATTGAATGGTCAACCCTAAAACCAGACATATGGGTAGCATCATACAGGCTGAACATATTTACACTTCATGTTACAATTAGAAACATATATATTCATATATATATATGTATATATATATGTATATATATATATATCCAATTGTAATCAGTAAATAAAAGAGGCTAAGAATTTGAAGGAAAAAAGGAAAGGATATATCGGAGGTTTTGGAGGGAGGAAAGAGAGGTGAGAGAGATGATGTACTCAAATTATAATCCTAAAATTATAAACAGTATTTTAAATTTATAATCTTATAAATAATGATTTTATAAATTAATAAAAGTAAAAATAAATAAAAGGAAGGTAAAATTGAAAGACTGATTGTGGATGTGTACAAGACACATTGAGGATGGCAACACTTCAGAAGGAGACAGAATACCAGGAAGAAAGTCTAGTGTCAAAGCTGTCCAGGCCTGAGGCTATTACCATTATTGTGCTGGGCATGATGATACACACCTTTAATGCTAGCACTCAGGAGACAGAAGCAGGTGAATATCTGTGCGTTTGAGTCCAGCTTGATCTACAAAGTGAGTTCCAGTGCAGCCAAGGTTGGTGAGTTCCAGTGCAGCCAGGGTTGTTACATAGAGAAAAAAGTCTTTTTCTCAAAAAAAAAAAAAAAAAAAAAAAAAAGGTCATTACTGAAAGAGGAGCTCCACTCCCTGGATTTATCGATTTGATTATCATTAAGGCAGAACCAGAAATGGGTCCTTGCCCTGATTGGCAAGCCCCCAAGGAGTCTGGTATTCACTTGTTCCTATGACGGCATCAGCAGGGCTATTTGCTGACCACAAACACTCTATCACTGATGTTCAAGAAAACAAACAGGAAGAATTCTCTTCAAGAATAAAAGAAGTGAAAATAATTCAAAGGAATATGACTTCAAAGATGTTGAGTTGAAAGGAAATCTTTTCTTCAGATGCAGGCATCACAGGCCAGTACAAAGAGGGTAGTGAGGGACCGAGCTCCGGGGTCGGGTGGGGGTGTCAGTAAAGGACTTGAGTTCAGAAAGGGGGGCAGTGAGAGACTGAGCTGGGGTGGGCTAGAGACAGAAGACAGGTGTGAGGATGCTGTGGAGAGAGTGGACAGTTGGCTTAAGAAAACTTAAAATGTTTTTTTGGGTGGAACCAGGTGTGTAAGCAGGGAGAGGAAATCAGGGTGTGGGGTTGGTTTTTATCACAGATGCTTGCTCTATAATGATCTTCTAAGAAACAAAATTCCTCCACACTCAAAAACACCCAATAGCTTTCCAGGGCCTTCCAATGCTGGGTTCTCCATCTCTTTGATGGAGTCAGAATTACGTAAAGTAAAGGGTTCTTTTTTTATTTTCTACAGCATAGGCTTGGCTTGGGAAAATGAGAACACTTGATTTGTGTTTGCAAGGATTCAGGATATTATTTTAAATAGATTTCCGTCCAATGATATAATTGTGGAATGCTTAAGTAAATAAACTTTGTGCCTTCAAAAATAATAAAAAGAAAAAAATGCATTGCATTTTGCAATACATTTTTCAAACAAAAAGATGCAGAGAGATGGGTTACCAGTAAAAGGAACATGGAAAGTTTCTTGTTGAATCTGTCTGTTCTAGGAGAGTTTTCACACAGGACACCATTCTCAATAATGACAGTAAATTACAACTGCCCCCCCCCCCAAGTAGCATAAGATGCTACTCCAAAGGGAACACGGGGATAATTGTGGGAAGTAGGAGTCCAAAGAGAAGCAACTGTGGTTCCTGCCAAGTACAGGGATGAGGCAATTAAAGCACTGAGTGACTAAGTAGTAAGGAGATGCCAAGAGGACTTTAAAAAATGAGGGTATCTCCCTCATTCCTAAAACCCAAGGCAAGTGTAAAGGCACACAGATACTCTGAACCCCACAAAAGGACTGGGGTCATTCTTCTCTTGTGGGAAGGAAGTGGCCTCTCTCTTCCCAACCCCTCACTCCTCCCCGTGAAATGGGGAAGGAGCAAATCCATCCCTCAGAGATGTAACCTCTACAGCATCAAGGCTTTGCTTTGCTTTTTCCTCCTGAGGCACTGGGAGCTGAACACCAGGCCTCCTCCAAGCCAGGCAAGTACGACATCCCCAGCCCTCTTCTAGTTTCTATTCTAAGACAGTCTCCCTAGGTTGTCAAACTGACTTGAACCTGCAATTTTCCTGTCTGTCTCCTGGTTATCTAAGATGTCAGTCCTGTACCAAGTTCAAGAGTGGATCATCCTTTATAAAAGGGCAGGGGCCCAGTGTCTCAGAATCAGGATGCTTTTTACTAAATCCTCGGTGAAAACCCGCCAGGCATCTGTCTCCCCTATTCTCAGTGTACCTCAGCCCTCACCCTTAGACCTCTATGATGTCTCTGGTCAGATGAGACCAGCAACTTCAGTCTCCAAAGAGGACTAGGGAATCACTACCTGTTTCTACTTGTGACACTTGGTGTGTCTGTGTAAGTCTGTGTGTGTCTGTGTATTCATGGTCACATGTACATGGATATGTTCATGCAGAATCATGAGTGTGGGGGAGGGTTCAACCTAAAATATCATTCCTCCTTAGACATTGTCAGCCATGTTTCAGTTTGCCATTTGTGTGTTTGTTTGTTTGGTTGCTTGATTGTTTATTGACACTCAGATTCTCATGCTCACACAGGAAGCACTTTACCCTCTGAGTTATAATCCCTGCCCCTCTGTTCATGATATTTCTGATGTCAAATGCATGTGACACTTCAATACCAACAACCAATTAGCCAACTCTCAGGCACCAGCTGCAAATGCAATGATTCACTTCCATTCAACTACTCAGAATTTGCATTAGGACCCCACAGGTGAAGGGCTCAAGCTCGCAAAACTCCCACTTCAGAAGCAGGGCAAGAGGGGTGTCTGCTGTACTTCTGAATGGCTTCATCACTTTGAGCACTTTGCTAGAGTGGTTGGGATAACAGATTACCATCACTGCTTATTTATAAGATACAAACGAACTCTAGATGAAAAAGTACATAGGTGGGGCCCAAGAAGATATGAACATAGGAACCTCTGTCCCTCTGGACTTAGGGTGCACCTACCTTGCCATGGAACCATTTAACTTCACAACTCTTCAAGTTCCTCTGGCTGAAGGGTTTTTATGGAGCTCCACTGTAGCAAGCATAATTGATTAAACAACTGGCTGTGGGCAATGAATTCCCAAACCTCACTCACCTTCTCTAAGATGCAGAGGATGGAGCCAAAAGGCCCAATTCTAATCGTGTGCTAAGTTCCCCTTAACACCTAGCCCCTATTTTGATGATATCTAGGTAGGCTGCTTTGGGAATGACTTCCTCAGCATACATTCAGCTATGTCTGAAAGGAATTTGTTATCAACAGCATCATACATTCTTCTGTCCACTCAGAAGCTATCACAGTCTGAGAGCCAATGTTAGGAACCAGGAATAGAGATCAAGTATGTTTGTTACCTCACAATAGCAGCCTCAGCCTAGCCATGTTCCTGATTGAGAATCATCTGGGGATGTAATGACTTTGGCTTGTACACATCCTCCACAGGGAGTGGTTGGGAGGACCATAAAGCCCTACATGAAACCTGTCGGGACTTATCTGTCAATCCCAGGGGTGAAGAGAAGGAGCTAGTGGAGTCTGTCCACCACGAGCCTTCAAACAGTGGGAAAACCCAAAGAGTTTGCAATGTGGTTGCATTGAATTCAAGTCCTTGTGTTTTCTACAGCAAGTACTTAACCCACTGAGCTGTTTCCCAATCCCTATGTGGTGATATTTCTGATATCAAATGTTTGGGGGGAGTTTCATACCAACACCTAATCAGCCCAAGAGGAGGTCATGAAGCGGGCTTCCTATAAACACTCACTGTAGACATTCTCTACCTCCTGGAAACCTTTACCCCTACCATGAGGTACCTCCTGCTGTGCCCATCCTACACGTCAGTGAAGGGAACAGGAGCAGACAGAATAGCTAGGCTGTTAGTCAGGGACCAGGAGCATTCCAGAGCACTTTTAATCACTGCACTAGTGCACAGCTCCAAACACACAAGAATTTTAATTAGCCTTATGCTACCATTCTAATCTTTAAAACTGGAGGGGACAAGCCAAGGAGGAGGACACATCTCATTATGTCCAAGGCAAGTAGACATATGCAGAGAAGCCTGTGGTGCAGTAGTGGGCAGAGCTCAACTCATGGCCCCTTAAAACCTGAGTTCAAGCTTTGGTTGTACCATGACACTTCACCTCGGAAATGCAGCCTCCTGCTTGGGCTCAAACAAGATTATACACCTGAGAAAGCACATTATACATGTAATCATCTGTTTGGACAAGCTTACGCTGTACAGGACATAATTCAGTTGTCACAGATCTCCAGTCTTGAGCTGACCCAGTGATGTGCTGTCATGTAGAGTGATTTATTCCATACATGTGGGGGAATGGCAGTGCTGGGGGTTGAGCCCAGAGCCTCACACATGCTAGGCAAGTATGCTGCTACCGAGCTACACTCCTATTCCTATTAGAAGACATTTTTGGTAGTAAAAATGTTGGAGTGGAGATGCTACTTACTTCTAAGAGGCAGAGGTCAAAGATGCTGGTAACCATGCCACACTGCACAGGGCAGCCCCCATTAAATGGGACTGTACATCACTCGCACCAGGGCTCTGAATCTTCACTTCAGCATGAATTGATGCCTCATAATAATTCAGGAGCAGAACTGATGTTCAATAAATGTTTATTGAATATATGAATAAGTAAATTTGTAGTCAAGATCTATAATGTGGTTAATGTGAAAAGCTGGTGTTGAAATAAGTAATCCAACTGTGTACAGAAACACTGACAGGGTGGTCCATCCCTGAGACCCAAAGTGTGAACCATGGAACAACGGTCACAGCAATCCCTGGGCACCTGTTACAAAAGCAGCAAGCAAGGGGATGGAGAGACGGCTCAGTGGCAAAGAGCACTGCTGCTCTTGAGGGGACCAGTGTTTGGTTCTCAGTGCCCACATTAGGCAGCTCACAGTCCAATGACTCCAGCTCCAGGGGATCTGACAAAATCTTCTGGCCTATATAGGCACCCACTCACATGTGTGTGCACATACACAGAGATACTGTAATGAATTTATTAACAAAATCTAACATCCAGTAAGTTAGAGATCAGGATTGTAGCTCACATCTGTTGAGTCACAGTCAGCATTTTGATAAGCTCGCTAAGTGTTTGAGAAGCACACTAGAGTTCGAAAAACAGTCCTAGAATTGATACCTGTGAACATGTACAGTGTCCCTCTTGGCCAAATAATCCAACGCTTTCCAAAGACGGCATTTCTGCCTGAATGCTCACCATGTGGGTTGTAGAGTCCCCATTCCCCAGGTATTAGCTGGATTGCCTTTTTCTTCCTTCTCAGAAGGATCACTGATTATAACAGGATACAGCACATCATTGACACCTCAGTGCGAACAGAACATCATAGCCGAAATTCAAGGGGGGGGGCAAAGGGAAGTTCCTCTGCAACTTTGAGATGGAGTTTGATAGCTCCCTCATTTTTTACCCTCAAGATGAAGAGTAGCATCCTGTGATGCTATGAGCTTGGGTACTTTGCTTTGAATGCTTTTTAAACTGTGTTTTGTCACACCAGGAGGGGATGTGTGGTCCTACTACATCATCCCCGAAAGCCAACATTCCCCAGGTCAGGACTATCACAGGACTAAAACATGATGATTTCATATTTATAAAATGTAGACTAAGCAATGAGATGTTTTAAATATATTAATCTGTGTGTGTCTCTTTGGGTAAGTGTGTGTGTGTGTGTGTGTGTGTGTGTGTGTGTGTGTGTGTGTGTGTGTGTGTGTGTGTGTGTGTGTGTGTGGGTCAGAGGTCAATCTTACTTTTTGAGGATCTCTCTCTGGCCTGCAGTTTATCGTGGAGACTAGGCTGGGTGACCAATGATCCCTAAAGGTGTTCCTGTTGCCACCTCCCCACCTCTGGGGTTACAAGCACACACCACCATGCCTTGTGTTTTCATTTGTTTGCTCTTATGTGAGTTCCAGAGATTGAAAAGGAGTCTAAGGCATGTATGGCATACACTTCGTAACTGAGCTATCTTGCTGACCTATGTTATTCTCTTTCTATTTACCATCCTGTGAAGTAGGAGTTAGTAAATTCCTCATCTTATGGATAAAGAAATTGGGGCATAAAGAAATTAAACAACTTTCCCAAGAGAGTATCCAGAAAGTATACAATAATGCAACATTTGAATTCAAGAGTCCTGAGTTCGGAACCAGCGTTTTTACTCCTCTCTTCTACTCTAAGATCTTATGATCACTGCTATAGGTGATGGAGCATCTGGGCTGGTAAGGGGAGAGCTGGAAGCAGTTTGAGGGCAGCACAGCAGGCACAAGTGTGCACTTTCTTCTGCCTGCTCACATTATCCTTTGCTCCTCACCCCTAGCAGTGTTTGACTCAATGGTATAAAATCAAATCACAGGCTACATCCTAGCAGGTACCCTCCGGTGGTCACTGACCACAGTGTGAAAGAATAAATAGGTGAAGCATTTGTCAGATGAACAAGCATGGACCTGCCGGAAGCACCTGAGTAAAGGAAGTACCACACATAAAAATATGCTCTTCGCATTCATTTTTACTTTGTGAGTGCCCGCACATGTGTGCATGTGCATGTGTGTGCGTGGCTGTAGGTGCTCACGGAAGTCAGAAGAGAGTGCTACATGCCCTGGAGCTAGAGTTACATGCAACCATTTACTGTGGGTGATCAGAATCAAACTGCAGGCCTCTTCAGCCCCCAGTGCTGTCACCCACTGAGACATCTCTTTAGCACCCACGATGTCACGCCCTTAGATTAGGGATCATTTCTTTCTGATACTCCACTCAGGATCCTCCTGCTGCAGCCCAGATGGCTTTGCATTACAACACCCTTAGTCGGCCAGCCAGAGGTGACTCCCAAAGCATGCAAGACTGGTCAGTTCCTTTCTTAAGAAAATTGGGGATCAGGAAAAGGAACTAAGAACAATCTCTGCAGACCACTGAAGCCAGGCAATGAAATAAGGGAGAAGATAAGTATGCATGTGTGTTTTCATCCATATTTTCCATCTGAGAGGCAGCCTGTGCATCTCAAGGGAGCTGCGTAAAGCTTTATGCTAATATACAGCCAAGAGCCAAAGATGAGAGATAGAGAGAAATTACTTCTGACATCGTTCAGGTCTCTGTCCACAGACACTTAACCTCTCTGAGCTATCACTTCTCTTTTATTAAATGTTGTGATGGGGGAGAGAAGTCGTTACATCCCACAAGGCTATAGGCCCACTGCTGTTTCAGAAGAAGGGATTCTCATCAGACAGAAGCAATGGAGCAGGAAGAAAGCTGACAGTCCTTTATGCTCTCACCCATGGCTCTAAGCAGGAAAGCGCAGGGCTGGGTGGAAACCAGCTCCATGTGTGCTCACATTCTATGAAATGCAGACTCCTCCCCACCAGCGTTGTACCTTTATTGGTGAAATAAAAGGGTATGTCTCTATTGGTTAATTTCAATTATGAATTTAAATAACATAGAATCGCCTAGGAAGAGAGTTTCCATTGAGGAATTGTCTAGATCAGGTTGGCCTGTGGACATCTCTGTCAAAGATTGTCCTCATGATTAATTGGGATGCGAAGACCCACCCTGAATGTGCCATTCCTTAGTCAGAAGATCCCGAAGAGCATTAAGAGTGGTCCTTCCCCGGGCTTCTGCTGTTGTGCTCTTGTTCTGCTCCTGAGTTCTGCATATGAAATGCATTCCGACACTTTCTATTTTGTTCCTTTTTTAAAAAGCAGGTACTGTAGCATTAACACCACAGACCCCTGATGGGTTGCAGCCTGTTGTTTAAAGAGCATGGCTCTCTCCTGTGGCTGTAAAGCTTTCTCTGCTAAGATTTGTATCAAATGAGTTCATTATGTCCAAGGTCACAAATGTATTCCCGGATATGACACGAAGGGATCCATTTAATTTGATCCTTGCATGGTTGACTAGCACGTGTTTTTAAAATATATCAAGAACAGGAGCTGGAGAGATGGTTCTGTGGTCAAAGTGCTTGTTACACAACTATGAAGACCTGAGTTTGATCCCCAGAATCCACACTTTAAAAAGCCAGGTATGATAGCACATATGCTTATAACACCAGTACCAGACAGAGGGAAGCATCAAGAGTCCTGTAGCTTTCTCTCCAGCCATGAGACTGTCTCAAAAAAATAAGGTAGGGACAAGAGCACTCAAGGCAGTCCTCTAACCTCCACATACTCTCAAACACAGGAAACACACACACACACACACACACACACACACACACACACACATACACACACACACACACACACACTTCATTCACAAAATCCTTAATAGTGACAGGCACAGTAGGGCTCTCCCTTTGATCTTTGAGTGGGAAGATGCAGAGATGGAAGGTAGCAGTGCAGGGCCCTTTGATCTTTGAGTGGGAAGATGCAGAGATGGAAGGTAGCAGTGCAGGGCCCTTGCTATGACAGACTGCACTGAGTCAGTGTCTGCCTCAGCCCTTGTGCTAACAGCCTTCCCCAAATCATATGGTTTCACAGAGGATCCAACTCCAAGCTCACGGGCTCACCTCAGGGTCTTATGCCCTGCCCCTTCCCATGCCTCCTACCTTTCCGTGCTTTCTACAAGGAAAGCCTATCTCCATTTGATAAATGCCCCTTTCTAAGATTCAGGTCAGTGTAATTTTCCAAAAGGTTAGGAGGAGTGACTGCCCAGGGAAAGCATGCTTATTATTTCAAATGCCACGGGTCCCCTTCGCTAACATCTACAGAGTTATTTACAACTTGATTCCTGCTACACCTGCCAGTGTGTCTGACCTGCTTCCCTGGCCTCCTGTCATCAGATCTCCAGCTGCCAGGGGAGCGGGTGTTCATGGGGGTGGGGGGTTGCCTTCCAGAGCCAAGATGGCCTCTAACTCAAAGAAAAGCCACCATTTTGTGCAGTATCTTTACCTAACCATGCCTTTAAAAGAAGTCACCAATAAAACTTACTTATCTTGAAGTATGGAGGTTTATTGATCAAGTGAAAGTAGCTGCAATTGTTTACTTCATTTTCAGCTTGTTCAGCCAAAGATAAAAACTCAATATTAATATATTAAACTAGCACATTTAAAAAAATCTTCTGTATATAACATGGAGCACTTTTTTTGTGACTGGGTCATCTTATCCAATGAAATGTTGTGGAACACGTATTCATTCCTTAAGCTAAGAAATTAGAGCAAACATGAAGGTTGGTGAGGTAGTTCAGTGAGTAGAGAGAGATGTTTGCTGCCAAGTCTGATGACCTAAATTTAATCCCTGGGACCCACATGGTAGAATGAAAGAATCAATTCCCACAAGTTGTCCTCTGATCTCCATTAGCATGCTCTGTAACACATACACAGTTAATAAATTTTAATAATTATATTAATGTATATTACATAAAATAAATTAATAAAAATTTAAATGCTAAAAAATATAAATATAGAATAATAAATACAAAATAATAAGTTCATAATAATAATAAAACCTGTCATCTATTCAGTTGTGCCTATAGGGTATGTGATTTATGGCACTTTGTATATAAAATTACCTATACATGTTTCTAAACAGTTTCTATATACTGTTTATATGGTTTTACATAGTTTACTGTTTTTGTATATGGGTCAATCACTAGAATCTCTGTAAGTTAGATATTGGAAAATTATTTTCCCTTTACCAGTAGGAAAACTGAGGCTGAGGGCTCCATTGATTTCCCTAAGGCCATTGTCACTAGCAAAGTCAAGACTTGAGTTAGGAACAGCCCATACTTGGGAGACCCTTGGAACAAAGGTGTCATCTATCCAGTGCTTTCATGGGTATCATTTTGCAACCAAGGGCATCACATGTACCCTTAGATGAAGCAAAGTCCCCAAATTACTTAATTAGGTGACTGCAAAGAACTGCATTGTCATGAACTTCTGGTCTCCAATACAAAATTCCAGAATTAGAGAAAATCCACATTCCTTCCCAGGAGACCCAAGGAAACTTGGTCTTGAATCCTAAAGTAGTTGATCAGTTTGTCACTGGGGTCAGATTTAATAGGGGTCAAATTCTGTTTCCTTTGTTGAGTACCTATGATGCATTTGGCAAATCACTGTGAGTCTGTTTCCAAATCTAAAAATAATGGATATGGGCAATGCGTAACTCTGTAGTCTTATGGTAGGAATAAAAACAAGGTAAAAAGTGTTAGAGTGTGGTGGTTGGAGCCATGCTAAATAAATGTTATATGTGGCTATAGCTGGCTATTTGGAGAGCTACAAATGTCTTGTAGATAATAATATGGGCAAGAGATCATACTTTTACCCTTGGGACAAAAGTATGATCACTCCTCACCCATCTTTCATCCACAATGCCAATACCCTCCCCACATACTCCTCTTGCATTGGTAGAGCTGCCATCCAGTGTTGGAAAAGCAGACATATGAAAGGTGTTTTCTTTCAGGCTGTATAGTCCACCAGGAGAAGCCTTTGCATTTCCTTGGCTGATTCGGAGATAAACCTCCTCCACCTCTGGCTCTCAGCTCTAAGAACCCCTGTCCATGTAAACTTCCAACCCTCATGCTTTACTTTTCTCATAGCAGGGACAAAATACCCACTAAACGCAGCTTAATGATTTTTTTTAAAGATTTACTTTGGTTCACAGTTAGTGAGCATAACTTATCATTACAGAGAAGGTGTAGTCACAGAAGTAGGAGGTGCCTGGTCATGTCGTCCCAGGAAGTGGAGAGCTACAAACGATGGAGCACAGCCTTTCCTCTTTCTCTCCTTTATTCAGTTCAGAGATCCAGCCTATGGGATGGTGCCACTCAGATGGCACCACGCACATTCAGGCTGTCTCTTCCCCATTAATTAAACATGCTCACAGATATGTCTTCTAGGTGATTCAAGATCCCCTCAAGATGGCCATGAAGATTAAGCATCACCTGATGCTTCCCTCACTCTAGTATGCTAAGGACATGTTGAATGGTGTCCTCTGCTCCATTCTCCTCTCCCTCCCACCTCCTCCCCTCTCATTCATGTTCTTTCTGCTTTTTTTTTTAAACCCAGGATAATCAGGTTGCTTTTTTACCACCACACTGTCAGATCTATCAGTGTTATATGGCACACTACCTGGGGCAATACCATGGGCTGGAAGATCCTGAGCTTGATGTGTGTCCCCAGACCTTTTCTCTGGCATCACTGGAACTACATCCCTTTCTGGGGACTGCCATAACACATAAATTTTGCCAAAACAACAGATATGAATTCCTTGTCATATTTAATGCCAGAAGTTCAAAGTCAAGGGGTTGGCAGGACCATGGTCCTTACAGAGGTTCTAAGGATTAACCATGCCTTTGTTCTACAGCTCCTGGTAAGCCTAGGCATTGTAAGCTCATGTTGCATGGTGGCTTGCCACTGTCCCAGTCTTCTGTATCTTATCTTCAGCCTCCTCCTCTGTTGTCACATTCAAAGCCATTCAGATAGCCCTGGACAATGTCAGGATCCTTAACTTGATCAAACCTGCAAAGACACTGCTTCCAAATAAACTACCATTCACAAGCTCTAACTAGATGCATTGTGGGTGGGCAGGGTCACCATCCATCCTATCCCAAGATCTAAAGAGTACCAAGAGGCTGTGGCATGCCTTTCTTTACTCTTCCAGTTCACCTAACTCCTTCACCAAACACTTCTAGAACCTGGCAAAAGCCTTACAGCCCACACCAAAGCCAGAGAGATCTCCACTGACCCTTTCTTACACTCTTACGTGTTTGGAAATTCAGCCCTGCTTGAGAAGGTTACAGAGTGATACAAAGAAAGGAAATGGACTTCCAGGAAGATGGAGGACTGTTTGTCTTTGCAAGTCCACGTCCCATGGTAGGAGGATCCTGCCTGGGGATGCTGGCTATCCATTGTTCATTCTACTTAGCAACCAGATGTTGAGGCACAGGTAGATACAAGTGTTTCTCACAAATAGAAAAGTTCTATTTTCAAATCACTCTAGAAAGTGTTGAGTGAAGTCAAATCAGGTTTCTTTCCTGCTGCATTTTCAGAGTTCTTCCTTGAGTAAACCATGAATTGTGGTAGAAACAATATTCAGTATTTCCCAGAATTATAAAACCAAAGACTCCTTAGACTGTGGGGTACCCGGTGGCCACAGTTTTAACCCAAATATACAATGGAGTATTTTTATGCCTGTCATTTTATGTATTTAAACAGCCATTGAGCCATTAGAAAAAATAAATTCACACACACACACACACACACACACACACACACACACACAGTACAATAAGTTACTATTTCACATCAGTCAAGATGGCTTTGACTAAAAGGACACACAAGGGCCTCTAAGATGGCTCAGCAGATAGAGATGCTTGGCACCAAGACCAGCAATCTGAGTCCTAGCACCATATGGGACAAAGAGAGCAGAATCCCTCAAGGTTTTTTTGGCTACCTCATGCAAAAATAGATAATAAATACATGTAATAAAAATCTTTTTTAAATGATGGACAATAACAAATATTGACAAGACTGCAGATCAATGACCCCCTCATACTTAGCTGGTAGGAATGTAAAATGGTGCATTTGTTTTGGGGGAAAATGTTTGGCAATCTCTTAAAAAGATCAAATTTGCTACATAGCTCAGAACTTTCGACTGCTAGAAGGAAAATGTACTTGTACAAGGTTGCAGTGGCTTCACTTAGAACAGCTTCAAATGGAGGCTGACCAAAGTTTATCAACTAGTGAATGGATATACTATGATATGACCATTCAGTGCCCTTACTGTAGAGCAACCAGAAAGAAATAAAGAAGCAGGAGGAAGCCTCCAACACAGAGTGCTAAGTATGATGTATGATCCCCTTCTATGAGATGCTCCAAGGGGAAAACAGAGACATAAAGCTGGCTTGTGATATAAAAGCTCTTAGTGAAGTGATAAGGGTAATTTAAACCTGGATTGTGGTGAGAGTCTCATCACAATTATTTGTTAATAATCATTAAATTGTACACTTGAAATAAGTTAATTTATGGAGGATAAATTATATACCAATAAACTTGTTTTTAAGTTCAATTGCTGATTAATGGGTTATGATTTCATTAACATAAAAGATTCTATCGCCTCGATGTCTCCTCCTACACTTGCCCAAATGAAGACGCTGAACATCTATTTGAGGAATGAAGGTTCTAGGGAAACATTTTCACCGGACTCAGGAGAGGTGAGCAAAATGCATGAGGTTAAAATAATTTCAAAATACAGTTAAAATTGCATGGGGTACTGTCATGATTAAAATCTTGATTGTCAAATTGATGGGATTTAGAGTCACTATGGAAACAAACCTCTCTAAGAGAGACTCTAGATTGACCTAATGGAGGTAGGAAGATCCACATTGAACAGAGGTGGATCATCTGTGGATTGAGGTCCAGACTGAATAAAAAGGAGAAACCGGGGTGAAGGCTACAATCACCTCACTCTGTTTCCAGGTTGCGGTTGCAATGTGACCCACTGTCTTGAACTCCTACCCCCACAACACTAGCCACAATGAACTATGCCCTCAAATTGTGAACCCAGATAAGCCTCTCCTTGCTTACACTGTTTTTGTCAGGGGCATTGTCAAATTAGGGTAAAATAACGAATATAGGTAACTTCCATGTGAGTTGTGTGTTGAAGGGTGAGTTGAAGCCTTTTGTTGAAAAATATACTTCTTAGAAATCCTTAGTCTTACTCCCTCCTTGCACTCAGCATGTTCCCTAGACAAAAGCAGGCCCTGGCCAGCCCACAGAATGTGTTAAAATAGGGGAATTGATTAGAATTCCAGGACCAAAGTGAGGGAGGTTCTAAGGGAGAAAGATTGGGCTCTTTGATCTGCCTGGTTCCCCTCTGACTTCTGCCTAATTAGCAAAGCTTTTGAGGCTGACTGATAAGCATTCTGGGCACTTCATGTGTCTGTCCACTGACTAATTAATTTTTGACTTTGAGCAGTGACACTTCATTTGAAACCTCCCTACCATCGGGATGGGCATGTGAAAATAGGGCAGAGAGCTCTCAAGGAGCTAACAGGAAGGACCCTCTCACATCCGACTGGTTTTTGGAAGGGTGAAATGGGTCAGCAAGTTAAATAAAGAAACAGACCATAGGCAGGAAGAGCTCAGGAAGGGCCCAGTCCAAGGCTGCTCTGTCCTGTGTGGGCTTAACTAGTTAACTGTTCTGTTTTGCTGATTGTTGTATTTGAGCATCAGCGGCTTCCTTGGCCAACTTTGTATTGAGCAGAAAGAACAGAGATAAATTTTTAAAAAGAAAGCAAAAATTCCAGGTTAGGAGAATGGGTGTAGCGGGAGCCCCCAAGTTAGCACTGAGGCTTTTCAGAGGAAATTGTGGAGTGATGGGCCTGTGGACCACACCCTCAAGGTCAAAACCAGCCACCCCCTCCTCTCATGAGTGCAGCTCTGTGGGAAAGCCAGGCACTTTTGCTCAGCCTCTGAGGCACTTTGCATATAGCCACACAGAGTAAGCGGTCACAGCAGAGATTGGTGGCTCACAAAACAGAAAATGTTTACTTTCTCTCTCAATAGAAAAAAAGTTTACAAAGCCTATGTCTAGGTAGAGTGGGGATTGTGTCTTTTGGGTATGAGAACAGGGACACAAAGTCTCACATAGCCCATGTCGACTGTATACCTGCTGTATAGCCAAGCGTGACCTTGAACTTCTGATTCTCCGGCCTCCGTAGTGCTGGGATTACATCCTGCACCACCACGTCATCGGATTTATGCTCTGTTAGAGGTGGAGCTCTGGGGTTTCCTGCGTGCTAGCCAAGCATCCTATAACTAGACTACACCCCAACCCTACCCCTCTTTGACCTAGAGTCTCATAGCCCAGGCTTCAAATTCCTGAGCTTCTCATCTAAGTTCCCCCGAGTGCTGGGATTCCATGCACAACCCTGCCCAGCCATTTTTTTTCCTTATGAAGAGGAACTTGGCTTCTCCATACCCCTATGTGTTTACACATGAGCTCTTCCTCAAAGAGTTGCCTCATCTCTAGTATTTGAGATGAGGGTTAAATGTGATTAGATGTCAGAGAAGGGAATTGAAGCCCAAAAGGCTGGTAGTCCCCAAACTGTGGAACCAGCATTGGAAACCAGACCCACTGACTTCCAACTGGGCAGCACGTTTCCTATTGTATCACCATCAAGGGGACTCATCTGCACCATCTTGGTCAGGGATCAAAGGGCCGTGGGGACAGTCATTAGAGTGGCAGACTTAATTGTTCATCTCCATGCCAACCCTATACTCCCTCCAAGCTCAGAGGGAAGCCATCTCATTATTAACACCACCCCTCTCTCCATGACCAAATATCACCCCGTAACCTTTACCAAGGAGTCAGGGACCTCAAAATCTTTCAGCAGGAGATTTATGGCAGCTATGAGAGTTATGGCCTCTCCAGTAATAACCCTAAGCATTCTCCTCACTTTTAGATGCAGAATGAAGTCCCTCCCTCTCCGAATCAAAAACATCCTTACTTCCCCTCTTAAGGAGGCTAACCATAGACACAGACCCTTCAGTGAGAATTTCCAAGGCCAACAAACAACTAGCCCCTTTCTCATGGTCCAGGTTGATGTTCAAAATACTTAGGATGCAGTTCAAGAGATGGTTCTGTCAATAAAGTATTTGCTGCACAAGCATAAGGATTCACACACACACACACACACACACACACACACACACAAATAGAGCATGGTGATACACATATAATCCCAGTTGGGCGTGGTTACACACATGTAATTCCAGAGCTGTGGATATAGAGACAAGGGAATCCCTGAAGCTCACTGAGCAGCCATCCTACCAGACTTGGTGGGCTCCAGGCCAAAGAGGGACTCTGTCTCTAAAACAATATGTATGAATAGCTCCTGAGGAATGACACGTGAGTTCAGTCTCTAACTTCTTCATATATTCTTACATGCATGCATGCACATCTGCACATGCGAGAACACATGCATGCACACTCAGAAAAGTCACCATTCATGATGGTGGAGCAATATCAATCAACCTTCATCTATTAAACAGTAACTGCACTGAAAGACAGAGACATCTCTCATGGTAGCGCTCTTTCCTCCAGGGAAAGCAATTTTCCTGCTCTTGCCATTTCTGGCTATGTCTTCCCAAGCAAAAGTCTAACAGGGACTCTTGCTATCCCTGGTTTTCCTAAAAAGGTCACTGAAGCCATAGAAGTTTCCTAATGAGGAAGCTAATTAGTTCTCAAAGCCTCTCCATCCCAACTGATTGGTTAGATAATTACCGTACCTCCCCAGCCCTGAAGTGCAAAATACTGAACTGTATGCATGCTTACTGCTACAGGACAGCCATGCCCTGCTTTCGTAACTCACCACACAAGCTGAGGAACTCTCAAAAATAAAACTTCTAGTCATCACTCTGCCCCCAGCGTTAAGGCACCACAGCTAGCTGTGTTTGGCAGGGACTTTTAATTCATTGAGAGAAAATAACTTAGTGTTATACAGGGGTCTTTGTCCTGCTTATCGGGCTGTGGACTGCCCAAATTGCAGTCCGGCTGCTTTAATGAAGCCTCCTTACCACTGGAATACACAGCCCACATCAGCAACCATCCTGGATGGGAGCTGAGTACAAAACTCATTTTTCTTTGTCAGAGTCTCCCGGTGATGGAGAAGATACTCTACATTCAGAGTGGGGCTTTTTCTTTGAGACCCATCCAAGCATGGATGCATACCCCTCTCCTGGAAGATAAGTTATTAAAAAGATGTATTTTTTGAAAGAAGCCTCCACTGCATGGAACGTCGGTGTCAACAAAGGAAGGGGAGGGAAGCAAAAGGGACAGGGATGGGGGGCATCCGAGAGAGGGAGGGCAGTCAGCCCCGGGTGCTGTGGAGAAAGGATCAATGTGCTTGTCAGGGACAGCGATAAGACACACTGAGCTTATCAAAGGCTGAGGCACTGGTGACAGAGTTCACATGTGGAAGGAAGATAAGGGGAACCTGCTTCTCCTCTTCCTCTCTCATCTCCCCAAAGACCCTGCTTTAATTTCCCGGTCTGCATGCTGTTTTCCTCCTGACAGGAACCACCTCACTCCCGTTCAACTCCTTTCCACAACTTGCCATAAATGCTTCCAAGAGACATCGATTAACACATGTGGATCCTGATGCTATTTGGGGGAAAGAGCATAGGATTTGGTGTTGGCGATCTAAAATACAGCAGAATGTTCCAGAAAGTACTCTGATCACCTGAGAAACAATGGTGAGCCGGTAGAGCTGAAAGCTGAGACACAGCAACATTTTGGTTCCATCGCAAACATTCTTTGTGGCTTTGCATAAAATCACATGACTTCACAGGCCAGGAGCCTCTCCTACAAAATGTGGCGTGGTGTCATCCTCAGTGATCTTTCTACCTAGGTTCTAGAAAAATCTACCCTCTGCCTTATTGATAATGTATCAATTACCATTAGATTACACCATACTGGTTGCATAATGTGATAGCTTAGGCTGAATCTAAAGTGACAGGTATGTATCCCTCATGCTTTGGGACCAGGAAGTCCAAGATGAGATTGCCAGCCGGTTGTGGTGGCGCACACCCGTAGGATTTGCTGAAGGAGGCAGAGGCAGGAGATTGCCAGTTGATGCAGATTCTGGTGAGGATTCTTTCTATCTTGCAGATAACTACATGCTCACTCGATCATCAAAGGGTAAAGAGAGAAAGGGTTGAGTCTCTACTCATAAGGACACTAACCACATCACCACGGTGCCCCTGTCCCCATGTCTTCATCTACACCTACTCACCTGACAAAGTCCCTCCTCTTAGTTCCATCACATTGGAAAGTGGGGTTTCACACATTAATTTGTTGAACTGTACATTCCCCAAGGAAAAAGCAATCCTTTTGGCTCACAGCATTGGAGACGTCAGCCTGTCACGGTAGAGAAAGCATGGCAGAGCAAAACAGTTTATGTTGCAATATCCAGGAGGCAGACAGGGGGAGGATGGCCCTCTGCTAGTCTTCTTTTTCCTTTACAGTTTTAGGTTCCCAGCCCATGTGACGGTGCCTCCAACAATTAAGGGATAGTCCTTCCCCAATTAATCCTCTCTGGAAACATCCTCACACATGCCTAGGTGATTTTAAATGTAATCAAGTTGAAGGTGAAGACAAAACACCCCAGATAGATAGATACACAGTTCAGTCCATGGTGAATAGAAAGGCTTCCTGCGTTTTCTATAAAATACAGATGTTTCTAAAATGCAGATGGGAACAAGGAGGTTTTGATGTATCTTTTTCCTACTCTTTCTGGCTTAGTAGTTGTTTGTACTGCTTCCTACTCCTCTCACTCCAGTCAGGGCCCTGCTTGTACCTTTGCTCATGACCCTGTGTGGATGGCCTCAGCTTCTCACTCTAGCCTGAGTCTATTCTGGTTTCCTTGATCCACAATCAAAGTCATTTTCTGACACTTTATTCATGACTGAGAAGAAACCTAGCCATGCCAAGAAATGGATCTCTCTCTTCTCTGGTGCAAGACTTTTATATTCTGCCCTGATCGCTGGAAGAAGCTGCCCAGAACTCAGAGAGATCCTACCAGGTCAGGCTCAGTTCAGGCTAAGAGGGAACAAAAGCTGCAATTGATTAGTGATGTCTATTGTGGTACCACTTGGGAAAGGATGGTTAGCATATTACAGGCTTGTGGTCTCTAATACCTAAAGCCTTGGAATTGGTGTCTCATATTGGTGTACTTCAGAGTAAACTAGAAGGATTGTCTATTTCTCGTAGCTACTGGTATTTTATTTTGTGGTGATGATGATTAGCATGACTCTAGAAAACTTGTAGAAATACTTCAGTTAGCCACAGATTATGTAAGCCCCTCTCAATACTTTAAATATGGAAGAGTGAGACCAGAAAAAAGCTGGCCTCTTGTCTTGGGGTGTCATTTTCTGAGTGGTTTTTTTTTCAATTATGCATTTCTGGTATTTTTCTATGCATTTTTTAATAAAAATTGCCCACATTTAGTTTCCATAAAATGTTTCAATAGACAGACACAGTTTCATGATTATTGCAGCCAAACAAATTGACATATTCACCTCCTCTTCACTGTAACACTTTTGTGTGCATGATGCTACTAAAATGGTCCCCTGACACCCACACCTACCCAGCAAAAAGTCAAATAAAAACGAAAGAGGCAGGAAGAGTCACAGAGAGGAAGCTGCACTCTCATCACAAGCTGGCATTTAGAATAATGTAGAAAAACACACACTAAGCAACTGTACAGTGCATTTCCGGAGTCTAATCTCATGGAGTTCTCATACGTTTGCTGTGATCGCAAGCTGGGAGCTTCAGTGAGCTCACGTGGCATGCCGCATTCAGGTACTCCAAATGGCTGGGGTCACAGGATGTTCTCTGCCTCCGCTGTGGCATCGCACAGTTTATGTCTTCGGAACTACAGCACAATGGCTTTCTAACTGCCATCTAGCACAGAAATTGTTTCCTTTCTCAGGTACAATGGGACTTCCTATGTGTTTGAGAGGGTCGTGCCTGGGTCACCAGGGCACAAAAATGAAGACAGACAGATGTTTGCCTGTGCCCCCACCTGGAAAACAGTGGAAAGCAGCACCTCGTGGCCCTCTTACCCAGAAAATCAGAATGAAACCAAAAAACAAGACTGAGACCTGGGAGGATGAGGACATGGAGGTGCCAGCTGCTCATTCTCTGGAAGATGGCATCGACTTATTCCCCCGTTGGGGCAAATTGTACTCATTCATAAGAGCGAAATTTACATTATTTTTACCATAGAGAAGACAGCATTGGTGGTGGTTTCAGTTTGTGGTTTGGATGTTGTTGCTGTTGTTGTTGCTTCTGCTGCTGCTGCTGCTGCTGCTGCTACTGCTGCTGCTGCTGTTGAGATAGGATTTCGTGTATCCTAGTGTCCTAGTGTGGTGGATTGAATGAGAACTATCCCCCATAGATTCCTGTATTTGAATACTCGATTCCATGTGGTGGCACTGCTTGGAAAAGTTTAGGAGATGTAACCATACTGGAGTAAGAACACTGGAGTCGGTGGAATTTATAGCTTCACCACCTCCCTATCTCCTTCACTCTGCCCCTGACCCTACCGCCATGCCTGCCACTGATGGATTCTTATCTCTTTAGAACTGCAAGCCAAATAAACTCTCTCTCTCCTTTAAGTTGCCCTTGGTCATAGTGTTTCATCACAGCAACAGAAAAGCAACTAATAGAGCCCAGCTTACCACAAACCTACTACATAGCTGAAGATGACTTTCAATTTCTGATTCTCCTGCCTCTACATCTTGAGTTCTGGGATACTGGTGTACATTACTACAACAGGTTTATGGGACTGGACCCAAGGCTCCATGCATGCCCCCAACATAGGCGCTTGGATAGGGAAAGAGCATTAGATATCTGAGCTAAAATAGGAAATACTGAATCATGACCCAGAAGCCAAGTTCTGGGTTGAAAACTAATTATTCTTCTCATTGCTATACACAAATAATTGGAAAGAAGCAACTTAAGAAAGAAAGGGTTTTTCTCAGCTTACAATTCAAGGACACAGTCCATGGCAGTAGGGATACCATAGCGACAGGAATATGAGGTGGCTGGTTCTACTGCATCCAACTGTACAAAGTAGAGAAAAGACAAGCAGCGAGACCAGAGTATACAACCTCAAACCTACCCTGGTGCCAGAGTTCCCGCAACACCACCCCACCTCTTATAGGTTCCACAGACTTCCCAAACAGCACCAGCAGAGGGGAGGGGAAGGATGAAATTCTCCCCATTTGGAAAGATGCGGCCTATGGGGCAGGACTGCTTTGTAGTTCACAGACACACTTCTTCTTCTTTTTTTTTTTTTTTTTTATTAACTTGAGTATTTCTTATTTACATTTCAAATGTTATTCCCTTTCCGGTTTCTGGGCAAACATCCCCTAATCCTCCCCCTCCCCTTCTTTATGGGTGTTCCCTCCCCATCCTCCCCCATTGCCGCCCTCCCCCAACAATCTAGTTCACTGGGGGTTCAGTCTTAGCAGGACCAAGGGCTTCCCTTCCACTGGTGCTCTTACTAGGATATTCATTGCTACCTATGAGGTCAGAGTCCAGGGTCAGTCCATGTATAGTCTTTAGGTAGTGGCTTAGTCCCTGGAAGCTCTAGTTGCTTGGCATTGTTGTTCATAAGGGGTCTCGAGCCCCTTCAAGCTCTTCCAGTTCTTTCTCTGATTCCTTCAACGGGGGTCCTATTCTCAGTTCAGTGGTTTGCTGCTGGCATTCGCCTCTGTGTTTGCTGTATTCTGGCTGTGTCTCTCAGGAGAGATCTACATCCAGCTCCTGTCAGCCTGCACTTCTTTGCTTCATCCATCTTGTCTAATTGAGTGGCTGTATATGTATGGGCCACATGTGGGGCAGGCTCTGAATGGGTGTTCCTTCTGTGTCTGTTTTAATCTTTGCCTCTCTATTTCCTGCCAAGGGTATTCTTGTTCCCCCTTTTAAAGAAGGAGTGAAGCATTCACATTTTGATCATCCATCTTGAGTTTCATTTGTTCTAGTCATCTAGGGTAATTCAAGCATTTGGGCTAATAGCCACTCATCAATGAGTGCATACCATGTGTGTTTTTCTGTGATTGGGTTATCTCACTCAGGATGATATTTTCCAGTTCCAACCATTTGTCTATGAATTTCATAAAGGCATTGTTTTGGATGGCTGAGTAATATTCCATTGTGTAGATGTACCACATTTTCTGTATCCATTCCTCTGTTGAATGGCATCTGGGTTCTTTCCAGCTTCTGGCTATTATAAATAAGGCTGCTATGAACATAGTGGAGTATGTGTCTTTTTTATATGTTGGGGCATCTTTTGGGTATATGCCTAAGAGAGGTATAGCTGGATCCTCAGGCAGTTCAATGTCCAATTTTCTGAGGAACCTCCAGACTGATTTCCAGAATGGTTTTACCAGACAGACACACTTCTTATGTTGTACCTTCACATGGCTGGGGATAGGGAGCTTTCTGGGATGTCCTCTCAAGATACTAACTCAATTTAGAAGTCCATCTCTTCATCACTGAAAAACCGTGAAAGACCCCACCTCCTACTTACAGCCACCTAGAAGTTGGGATTCTAGCTATGGATTGAAGAGCAGGAACACAGTGAGTCATCAACACTGAGTTACAGAAAGCAGCGTAGCTGGTGGCTGTGATCCCTGGGGAGGCTGCCTCAGCAGACATTCCTTTCTGTCAAGAACATTACTTATATGGAAATGTGGACTGTGACACAGTAACTCTGCTGAAATGAAAGCAAGAAAATAAAGTTACTGGGGAAAGGAAAGGATGCGTCCCTATCTACTGGCTCAGCTGGCTCTCCTGCAGGCTTGCTGTGCTGGAGAACAAGATACAGGAAAGGCCAAGGGAAGACTCTGACCACCAGCCAGCAAGGAACTATGTCTGACATCTCAGGAGGAACCACCAGGAGTGAGAATGAAGACACCTCAGCCTCCATCAGTTCCAAGATGACCACTGCCAACCAGCACCTCCACTGCAGTCTGTGAGAGGCCAAGCACAGACTTCAGCTAAGCCATCCTCAGGCCCCTACACCAGCCATGCTACATCTTTAAAACTGCCACATTGGGGGCTCATCTTCTACATAGAAATAGATATCTAATATAGAGGAAGACACAATATATTTTTAAAACCAGGAAAATACCCAGGCACATGATTTTTTTTTGTTGTTGTCAATTCACTATATTAACTTTTACAGTGTAATCAGGCACATGATTTTTGAGAGCTCAAATCCTTCCCTTCTCCACATCCTAAAATAATATTTGTCTTATTCTGCTTTGAGATGGTTTGAGTTTTTTCCTTTTAATTCTGTTTGGGATTTTTTTCCCTTCTTTCTTTCTTTTTACCCAAGCAGATGCTGATTGAATCTGGGCATTTCTTATGTTCACTGGGACAGTCTTGACAACCATTGTTATTGCTAGCAATTAATTATTAATCAGGAGTCGTGTGACAACCACAACTCTGAGCATTGTAAGTGTCATCTCATTTAAGCCCTATGACAGCAAGAAGGAGAGCCAGCTACCACCAAGATGTAAAGACTTGTTTTCCCCTCTCTCTCTCTCTCTCTCTCTCTCTCTCCTCTCTCTCTCCCTCTCCTCTCTCCCCCTCTCTCTCCTCTCTCCCCCCCTCACCAGCTTGCTTCCATTTACTCCATCCCCTCTCCTCCTCTTTCTCCTTTTTTTCCTGATCTTTCACAATTGGGGACTGAGTCTAGGGTCTCATATTGTCACCAGACTGTCTCAACCAGCTGGCTCCCAATATGACACAGATACCTTTTATTATTTACGAAAACCTAGGCTTGTTCTTATCTAGCGCATATAACTTTACACTTTCTATACTAGTCCATATTTGTCACATGGCCTGTTACCTCTCAGTATGTCCAGATACATCAGACTTCCTCCATGCCTGACTGGCAGATCACCCACTAGCACTACCTCACAATTCTGCCCATGGTTCCTATCTCTACCCAGATGTCCTGCCTTTCCTCTCTTATCCTGGTAGACGCTGTTAGCTCTTTATTAAACCATTCAGAAGGTGATGGAGAAGAATGCTTACAAAATTTGAAGCAGGTGCTGAGTAATTAGAATAACTATATCAAAGTCCAGACAGTATTCAGCACTAGCTGGTTCAGAAATCAAAATTTGAATAATACAAAAAGACAACCTTTACACAGTGCACAAGATTATCCCAACATCACACGTGTTAGTCATCTGCTCTATCATTCGGTTACATCCATTGTATTTTATCTTTTCATACAAATCCTCATTAACTTGTTTCCTGCTATCTTTGAAATTTCCTGTAGTACAAGATGGCTTCAGACTTGTGATTCTTCTGCCTCAGCTTCCAGTGACTTGCATAACTGAATTTCTTGTGTAGGTTGTCTAGGTTTTTTACTCAGAACTAGTTAGTTGTAAAGCCATGGTATTAACCTAGAGAATAAATCTAACAGCACATTACTTGTGTCCATGGCTGGGCAGAGCTGCAGTGGGAATGAAAGAGATGAGAAAGTAGGATAGGGCAGACCCCTGGTAGGAGATGGCTCCCAAGACTGAGTTCTGGAAGAGAAAAGCTGAGTATGCATTCAAGGTTCCTGGTCAGATGTCAATGACTTCAAGACCATTGAGTGTGTGTGTGTGTGTGTGTGTGTGTGTGTGTGTGTGTCTGTGTGTGTGTACACTCTGGGACATTATTACAGGACAGTAGTTATCAGGATAGGCCTGACCTGGTCCAGCTAATATCTCATTTGACGGTGCTTGTCCTTCTTCACTACTGTTTTTCCTTGGGCCAGATGTACTTCCAGGTCTCCTGCATGCTCCCTTCCTGTAGCAACCCCTAGAAGCAAAACACAAGTATCCACTGGGAACCTATGCTGGTCAAGCTTAATCCTAGTCTGTAACAAGTTCTTCTAGAACTTGTAAGGAGCAAACAGATGTTCAAACATCTGTATCTCATAGTGAAAGGTGGTTCTGAAGGTACGTGTCTTGCTATTTCTTCAAGAAGGAAAAAAAAGAAGTCATCCTGGAGAGTCCAGGTTAACTGAGGTACTCTTTGTTTTATTTCACAGCACACTGTCTCTTCCTAGGCTAAGGTTCATGGCTCAGTATCCATGCCCGAAGGGTTCCACTAAAGAAAAGAATCTAACAAGAGGTGTTTAGAAAACATGAAAGTCTGTATGATAGATATACATTTGTAAATGAATAGTTTATATCTCACAACAGTATCCACAAACTATGACACACAGTTTAAGTGCTTTTCACTTATTTCTTTGACTATTTTTTTCATCTTTTAAGATTATGCTCAGAAAGGCATAATGAGGCTCCCCACCATCCACCCTTAAGTGTTCATCTCAGTAGTATCAAACACATTTGTCATGCTGTACTGATGGGTTAGGGTTCTCTAAATGGAACAGATAAAATGACCAATTCATTCTCGAGAGGCTGAAAATCCTCTAGCTGCTCAGTCCACGAGACTGGATGTGTCAGCAGCTTCAAACTGTCATTGAAGACCTGGAGGATTCCTGGAGAGATGCTGGTCTTAAATCTATACCTGAATCCCTAAAGGCCAGTTCAAGTATCAGGGGAGGAAGGTGGCAGACATGGATAGATGGACTTGCCAGCAAGAGTACAGGCAAGGAGATAAAAAAGCAAGTTCCCTTATTCCATGTCCTCTTCTCGGCTGCTACCAAAATGTGCTACTCACTTTAGAGTCGGTCTTCCCACGTCAAAGAGTCTGATGAAGAAAGTCCTTCACAGGATGCCCAGCAACTTATGCTTTAGCTGATTCCATACCCAATCAGACTGACAAGCAAATTAGCCCTTAAAGCAACCAGTACCTCCATTGTTGGTGGGATTGCAGACTGGTACAACCATTCTGGAAATCAGTCTGGAGGTTCCTCAGAAAATTGGACATTGAACTGCCTGAGGATCCAGCTATACCTCTCTTGGGCATATACCCACAAGATGCCCCAACATATAAAAAAGACACATTCTCCACTATGTTCATCGCAGCCTTACTTATAATAGCCAGAAGCTGGAAAGAACCCAGATGCCATTCAACAGAGGAATGGATACAGAAAATGTGGTACATCTACACAATGGAATATTACTCAGCTATCAAAAACAATGACTTTATGAAATTCGTAGGCAAATGGTCGGAACTGGAAAATATCATCCTGAGTGAGCTAACCCAATCACAGAAAGACATACATGGTATGCACTCATTGATAAGTGGCTATTAGCCCAAATGCTTGAATTACCCTAGATGCCTAGAACAAATGAAACTCAAGATGGATGATCAAAATGTGAATGCTTCACTCCTTCTTTAAAAGGGGGAACAAGAATACCCTTGGCAGGAAATAGAGAGGCAAAGATTAAAACAGACACAGAAGGAACACCCATTCAGAGCCTGCCCCACATGTGGCCCATGCATATACAGCCATCCAATTAGACAAGATGGATGAAGCAAAGAAGTGCAGGCTGACAGGAGCCGGATGTAGATCGCTCCTGAGAGACACAGCCAGAATACAGCAAACACAGAGGCGAATGCCAGCAGCAAAACCACTGAACTGAGAATAGGACCCCCGTTGAAGGAATCAGAGAAAGAACTGGAAGAGCTTGAAGGGCCTCAGAGACCCCATATGTACAACAATGCCAAGCAACCAGAGCTTCCAGGACTAAGCCACTACCTAAAGACTATACATGGACTGACCCTGGACTCTGACCTCATAGGTAGCAATGAATATCCTAGTAAGAGCACCAGTGGAAGGGGAAGCCCTTGGTCCCATAAGACTGAACCCCAGTGAACTAGATTGTTGGGGGGGGCGGCAATGGGGAAGGATGGGAGGGAACACCCATAAAGAAGGGGAGGGGATGTTTGTTGAAACCGGAAAGGAATAACACTAGAAATGTATATAAGAAATACTCAAGTTAATAAAAAAAAAAAAAAAAAAAAGCAACCAGTACCAACACCTATCACTCATCATGCAAAACCCAAAACTCTATGGCCATTAGCAAACAACACACTATGCTTTGAACACTAAAAACCACCATTTTACTGTCTCTGTGAATCTGACCACGTTAAAGTCTGTGTCAATGAAATAATGTGATATGTGCCTTTTTGTGGCTCCATTATTTTGCTTAGCATAATATGGTTAAGGTTGACCCATGTCATGGTGTATGTCATAATGCTCTTTCTTCTTAAATGCTAACTAATACTCCCTTATGTAGATATACCACACTTGTTTATCCATATGTTCAGTAATGGATGCCTAGTTGTGTCCACATTATAGCTTTTATGAACAATGCTGCTATGAGTACAGGCACAAAGATCCCTTTTCAAGACTCTTCTCTGCCAGCAAGCCAAAATGATTCTTTAATAGCTGGAATGGGGGAGGGGAGAGAATATCTTACAACATATGAAAAGAAATTGAAATTCAGGTTTCAATATGTAGAAATAAAGTTTTATTGGCATTGACCATACCTGTTCACAGACTCTCTCCAGTAGTTTGTACATGCAGGACAGACTGTGCAATCCACAAAGTCTAAATCAGCTACTGATAGACTTTGAATGTTGATCGTCTCTCACTAACTCAAGTGTTGAGTGCTTGGCCCCTAGTTAGTGTGCTTATTTTGAGATATGGTAGGAACTTTGGGAAGTGAAGCCTAGGTGAAAAAATGAGTTGACCTCTCTCTCTCTCTCTCTCTCTCTCTTTCTCTCTCTCTCGCTCTAGCTCCCTCACTCTCTCACTTCCTTGCTGTCTCGCTCTCCAGCTTACACATCACCTGTCTGCTTTCTAGATTCCATAAGGTGAGCATTCTCTGCCCCATGTTCCCATCACCAGGAAATTCCACCTTACCAAGGCCCAGAACAATGGAGCTGGCAATGCACTAAAGTCACTAACACCTTAAGCTGAGACAGCTTTGTTCTTTTATTGTCCACATAGGTTGGGACACAGTGATGCCTACAAACTGACACAAGTGACTCTTCAGCCTTTTAAGAAAATGGTGGTCAGCCCTTTCTCACCAGCCAATGCCTGCTTTTTCATCTTTAATATTTGCTGGATCTCATTGTCTGATGTATATTTCATACCTCTTCAATCTTCAGGAGCTTGACTCTAAGGTTTGTGAATTACAAACATCACACTAGCTCTCCTTAGACACTTAACATCCAACACACAATTTCTTTTCTCTGGTGTGTGCACAGGTATATTTGTGTGTGTGTGTGTGTGTGTGTGTGTGTGTTTTGTGTGTGTTGTATGTGTGTGTTGTATGTGTGTATGTCTGTGTCTATGTGTCTGTGTATCTGTTGTGTGTGTGTGTGTGTGTGTGTGTGAGAGAGAGAGAGAGAGAGAGAGAGAGAGAGAGAGAGATCAATCTCAGAGATCATTCCTCAGACACCATCTACGTTTTTTGAAACAGGCTCCTCCATTGCTCCAGAACTTGCTAATTTATCCAGACTAGTGAGCACAAATCCAGCAGTCTCCTCCTCAGGCTGGCTTCTTACCATGCCTTGCTTTTATTTATTTATGTATTTACTTATTTATTGCATTGGTTCCAAGGATCAAACTCATGTCCAACTGAGATAGCTCCCTAGCCTGACATCTAAATTCCTCACTGGTATCTCACGCTATGCACACACACACACACACACACACACACACACACACACACACACACACACACACACACACACACACACCAAGGCCAGCGCCTATCAAACAGCATCCCTCTCTGCTTATTTTAATGGTCCCAGAGTAGAGGGGGAAAACAGCATCAACTGGTTGTTTTGCCAAATACATCTTCAAAATGTAAATTGAAAGCAAAATTAAAATACCAAACACAGCTCAGACAAAGGGACTAGAATGCCAGAGAATTCTGCATCCTCTAGCAGAGAAAACCATCCCCAGCTCGGTTCTTTCTGTGCTTGTCTGTCTACCCTGTCTCCCTTTTCCTTGGCAATTTGAGTTATGTTTAGCAACCATTCCCCAAGATAGCATATTCCACTGTGACAGGATTTAATTAAACTTCCTGCAAAATAATTAGCAAGGCACTCTTAAAAGATGGTTTTAAAACACCAGAGTGATACCAGGGAGCAAATAGAGTTAACACTGTCATCAGAGATCAAAGCCATCAGAAAACGTGACTGAAGGTTTAACCTCCAGCTGCTGCCTAATGAAGGAGTACACACCAGAACTGTGATACTCTCCCTCTCGGGTCCTATTTGACATGGAAAATACCCAGAGGAAGGTTAAAAATGGTAAATTTTCATTAATTACACAGCAAAGAATCTTCTCTTCCTAATTTATTACCCATTGTGAAACTTCGGGGGGAAACTGTAACTGTCTTTTACTGCAGCCATTCTCCACACAGGGGAGAAAACGGTGTTCCCATCCTATCAATGCACCCTTCTAGAGCACAGCACTTAATACAACTTCCTGTGCTGTCCTGGCACAGGTGGCCAGCATGATACTTAGAGGATGGAGATGAGAATGGAGTGCAGAGTTCCCATGAAGCCAAGAGAGGGTGGGAACAAGATATCAAATTGGAACAATGAGCCTCAGGGACATTATTTGATCACTCCCTGGGCATGTGGCCTTTTCCTCTTTAAGTTGCATGATCATCTATGTGTCACTATGATCGACCTGCTCCACAGACATTGCCCTGCTGTTCCAGGGGCATAGCTATATTCCACCTGTTCTATGCATATCGCTGTGATCTCCCTGTTTCATGGCTATCACCATGCTCATGATTATCACCATACTTACTTATTCCAGGAGATTCATCATGCCGTACCTGTTCTGCGGCATCACCATGGTCCATCTGTTTATTGTGTGTTGTGTATATTCCTCTCCCCATTACATGTTTTGAGCAGTTGTGAAGGGAGTAAATACAATACTCCAAATGGTAAAACATCTGTACAGTAACCACACTCTTATCTTCATTCAGTGTGTGTGTGTGTGTGTGTGTGTGTGTGTGTGTGTGTGTGTGTGTGTGTGTGTGTATGTGTGTAAGATGTGCTTTACATCTAAGCATGTGAGTTTCTGAGTGGCATGTGTGCATGTGTGTACATGAGTGGGGAGAGACAAGGGGTCAATAACAGGTGTTGTTGTTTAGAAACTTGCACCCTGGTTTTGTTTGGTTCTAGTGCTCACTGACTTAACTAGGCAGGTGTATGAACCAGAGTTCTCTAGAATAACAGAATTTATAAAATATACATATATGGGGATTTATTAGAATGACAGGCTGCAAACCAACTAATCCAACAGTGACTGGCGAACAGAAAGTCTAAGAATCCAGCTGTTGCTCAGTCCACGAGGCTCAATGTCTCAGTGGTCTTCACTCTACACAGGAATCCTGAAGAAATCAACTCCAATGCCAGGGAGGGAATGGATGCGCTCACAAGGCGAGGGCGAGCAGGCAAAGAGGAAAAGCTTCCTTCTTAGATGTTCCTATACAAGCCTCTAGAAGAAGGTGTGGCCCAGATTAAAGGTGTATATTCCTGCCTCAATTTCTGTATCAAAGGCACGTGTCTCCCTGCCTCGGAAATTCAGATTAGAAGTGGATTCACCAACTTCAAACCAGGCCAAAGAAAAATCTCTCATAGGTGTGCCCTCCAGGTCTGGATTCCAGTTAATTCCAGATGTAGTCAAGTTGACATTCAAGAATACCCATCACATGTACCCGGAGAAGTGTTACAGGCATGGCTGCTATGTCACATGTGTGTCAGTAGGTGGCAGAGAGGAGAGAGGCTATGTCTAAAGTCAGTGTTCTGACCTGTGAACATCTGAATGATTAGTAGCCTAACACCTGAAAGAAGATAGTCTGAGATGACCACCAGTCTGGTGTCAGTCCCCACCCCCAGACAGAAAGCTATCCTGACAGGACCACCACCATTACACAGAGCTGGATGGGCTCCCAGGGTGGAGAGAGAGCCAGAGACAGGAAAAGTACCACCTAGGACTGTGAGCCTAGGGATGAAGATTAAGCCATATGGCCCCTGCCTGGTACCATAATGCACAAACAGGGCATAGCACTTCTGAGACCACTCCTGAGATGACCCCAGACGTTCAGAGAGCCTGAGCACCACTGAGAGGAGCAAGTAAGTGGTAGAGAAGTGGAAGAGAAAGAGAAACAGAAGGGTGTGAATACAATGAAGAGAGGCAGAACTGGAGACTAGAGGGTAGTGAGGAACAGCCTAATGTGAGTAGCCAATGATGCTGCTAGGGACCATGGTGAGGCCCTAGCCTATGCTCCACCCCTCACTCAGGCATTGTGAGAGAGCCCTGGGGCATGAAAGCATGAGAGTCAACTCTGTTCCTAGTCAGTTGCAGTACTTAGGAGAATAAGCCCTTCCCATCACCCAGGAAACATATTAGAGCTGGCTCTGGCTGCTGGAGTTGTGGGCGAACCAGCACAGGGGTGTGAGTGTGGGAGAGATGGCCCTGCCACTTGTCTGATGTATGGTGACATGGGCAAAGGAAAGATTCTCTCACCTACCTTTACCCCTTTCCACCTATGGCAGGTGGGACAAATGTCCCTGGGGTCATAAAAGCAGGAGAGTAGGCCCAGCACCTCACCTGGGCAGCATAGGACCAGAGCTGGTTCTAGACTTGGGAGTTGCCAGTGAGTCAGCCCCAGGGTATGAGCTTATGAGAGCTGACCCTGACTCCTGTCTGCTGTGCAGTGGCACAGGCAAGGGAGAAATGCCTTCCTTCCTCCCCTCCCTCAGTACTCATCAACTACATCAGGTTGGGCCATGGGGTCATGAGAGTGGGAGAACTGGCTATGTCCCTCACAGCAGAGTGGGCCTGGTACCTTGCCTGGGAAGCACTGTGGAACTAACACTGGTTGCAGGGATTTCAGGTGAGCCAGCACCAAGGGCATGAGAGCAAGAGAACTGGCCCACTGGATGGGCCAGTGGGGCAGGGTGGGAAAGCTTGCCCTGGTGGTGTGAGTGTGGGAGAGCTGGTGGACTGACCAGCTCAGATACCTCTCAGACCCAGATCCAGGGCATTGAATTGGCACACCCCAACATCTACCCTATCAATGAACTACTAGAGTGTGTGAATGGGGTGGCCCTGAAGACGCAAAGCTACAGGATCTCCATGACTCAGGGCAATAACAGGATATCCGAGAGGAGTCCCAAAGGCCTCACATCAGAACAGTGTGGCACACTGCAACTTCCCCAATGAAGTTTCCTTTGATGGGGGAGGGGGATTGCCAGGGTGGAGGATGGCTGCAGGGGGAGGAGGAAACAAGTGAGGTTCAGGTATGTGATGTGAAATTCACAAAGAAAAAAAAAAGTGGAAAGTTGGGGGTTTTTTTGGTTTTGGTTTTGTTTTTTGTTTTTTGTTTTTTTGTTTTTTTGTTTTTTTGTTTTTTTTTTTACAAAGAATAGCCATCACAGAAGACTAATGAGTGAACTGTGAACCCTAGGATGAGCCTTTCTCTGCTTTCCCACCTGGAAGGTTACATGTGTGAGCCACTACACCCTGCCTTTTACATCATTTCTGAGGCCCAAGCTCAACTCCTTCACAAGAACTTGAGTCTTCTACTTTTCTTTTCTTTTCTTTCTATCTTTCTTTTTTTGAGTGGAGAACCTTTCTACAGATAGCAGAGACATTGATAAACCACTTCCTTTTTGATGATCTGTACAGATTAGCAGAAATTTAGATGGCTCAGCATTAAAGGCTAGGCTCACAACCAAAAATATTTTTTAGTCTTGTATTTTTCAATGACTTCCATATATTCACTCCCCAGATCTTGGAGTGAAAGAACAAAGGCACATTCTGGCTATTCAGCAGTTAATAGAGGAACATGGGTGTCCACATTTCTTTTTTGAAGTCCTTCAATTAAATATCATCTTAACTGTCCTTCCTGTGGGAACATATTTTAAGAGTTGGTTTACTCTTTGGAGAGAAAGGCTAAATCACTTTCTATATAATAGTGGTCAAAAACATTCATTTAAATTTCTTCTCCCTTAGAAAATCCCATTTGTCAATGTTCTAAATGAGATAACCTATACTGAATATTTAAGCAGCTGTGTGTTGAGCAAGCTGCAAAGTACCTTTGAAGTCTGAATCATTACTATCTCCATGAACTTAAAAGCTGTAGAGTTTCTTAGATCTGGAATTTTCTTTTTGGATCGTCTCTTTCCATACCCAATGTACCTCTCCGTTCCCACCTAAATCACTCTTTCACATCTCACCAACACTAATTAGACCACTGATCAATGATATGAGTTTGTTCCCAAATCCCCATTCTCCAAACTCTAATGACTCACACTCTAAATGTGTCAATGATGCCTCCAACAGCCCAGAAGAGCTTACTGTACTAGGTAAGCCCAGCAGGTTACTTACTGTCTTGGTTGGGATTTCTATTGCTGTGATAAAGCACCATGACCAAAAGCAAACGGGGAGGAAAGGGTATCTTCTGCTTATACTTCCACATCACAGTACGTCATCGAAGGGAGTCAGGCCAGAACACAAGGCAGAAACCGGGAGGGCAGAAACTAAGGCAGAATTCATGGAGGAATACTGTTCACCGTTTTGCTCCTCATGGCTTGTTTAGTCTACTTTCTCATACAACTCAGGACCTTCTACAGGAGTGACACCAACCACCAGGGGCTAGGCCTACCCATATCAGTCATTAATTTAAAAAATGCTCTACAGACTGCCCTGAGGGCAATTTAGACAAAGGCGTTTTCTGAATTGAGGCTCCTCTTCCCAGATAACTTTAGTTTATATCAAGTTGACAGAAAAACAAACAAACAAACAAACAAAACAACAACAAAAACTAACAAGCACAAACACCCTGCTTGCTGCCCTAGGCACTAGGCCTTTTGGAAATGGTGGCTTCTGTATAAACTAGTGGCCTAACGAAGCAGTTCACAACTCCAATTTCTTAGCTCAAATTCCATCCCTTCCAGGGAGGGAGAGCAGGGCTGGAGAGACAGCTCAGTGAGTAGGGGCAACTGCTGAACTAGCATGAGGACCTACATTTGGATCCTCAGCACCCATGTACAATGATAGATGTGGCTATGCACACCTCTGTCACCCCAGAACTGTGATAGTCAGAAAGAGAAGTATCCCTGGGGTTTATGAACCACTGACCATCAGCCTAGCTCCAGATCCAGTGGGTAGTCCTGACTGGAATAAACTCAACAGACAGTGATAACGTAGGACACTCCAGGTCCTCCTCTGGACTCTCCACATACACAGGTGTGTGCCCACACAGAGGGACACACATGCCCATGCAGCACACATAAGATAAGTGAGAACTTGCCAATCGATCGATGTGATTTATCTCTCCAAGTCTTGACTTTACCACATGAATACTAATCACTCCTCTCAGTGCGTGATTGTGGGGATTAAACACACTTGATACACCAGAACCCTGAGGTAACGTGTACTGTGAGCCATCCATACATGAGGCTCCCACTGCTCTTGGTGTTTCCAACAGAGCAAAGCTTCCCTTGAGTGAGCCCCATATCTTACTGCTGCTGTGTTGTACGCCGATAAAGCAAATTAACCTCAGGCCACTCATTGCCTTTAAATCTTGATTTCAACAGTGCCCAGCTAAGATTCTCTCATCCCCTCAACTCTCTTTTAATATGTCTGCTGATTTTTTTTTCTTAAATAGGGTTAGATTGTTTTCTACCCAAAGGGCTCAGCAGAGAAAATAGGCATGAGGGAAAATCTGTTTTAGCCATTAACGATGCCTCTCGTGATTCTGGTGACCTAAGTGGCTGCCCCATACTGACCATCCTCACCTCCCATCTGAGCACAGGTTTCTTTTAATTTTAATAGAAACAGTACTGGGTCAACCCATCACAGCCTGTGACCTCTCCCAACAAAACAAGACCCCAACATGGGACTCAAAAGTTCAGAGAGCTTCCATGCTCAATTTAAAATAAATGCTCACGTAGGTGCTACGGTCAGCACGCAGAACTTGTCTCCAAGTGATTTGCATGCTCAGAGCAATATTCTCCAATGCTTTGGCCCCATTGGGGAGTGATTTGCATTCAGGGAGGAAAGGCTAATATTCAAGTCTTAGCAATTATTGAAACACATCCAGTCAGTACTCCAATAAATTATCCTAACCCAATTACTAAAAACATAGCAAAACATTGCTGTGTGCTCAGGACCAGTCTGCCCAGGAGCCTGTATTGGTGGGGTAATTAAAAGCACACCAGCAAGGGCTTCTGCTCAAATACTTGGGGGGTGTTTTGTGTCATTTCAATGAGTTCTCTCGGACACAGAGAGCTCTGTTTACTTTTTGCCTTCTGCACTTCTGTTTTCCCCAGCCTCTTGGCTTCTGTCTCATCCCACTCCTGGCGCCTACAGTCTTTCCAATTGATTCCAATCATACCAGACAAAGTGATTACGCAATCACATATACACACCCACATACACACAGCTTGCTCTCCCTTCCTTGATTAAATCAGGTGCTGTGAAAATAGCTCACTAAATGAGCCGGGAGACCTGAGTTCAAGTCCCTAGCACCAAGGTAAAAAGCCAACTGTAGCCATATACATGCCCTAACCCCAATGCTGTGGAGACAGAGATAGGAGGGCCCCTCAGGCTTACTGCCTGAGAGACAGCAACCGGACAGGATGTGTCCTCCTCTGACATCCATGTACTCATATACATGTGTGTGAACTTGCTCATTTGCAGAGAGAGAGAGAGAGAGAGAGAGAGAGAGGAGGGAGGGGAGGGGGAAGGAGGGAGGGAGGGGAGAGGAGAGAAGCAAAAGCAGATTTTATCATGTTTTATACCTGTACAAGGTCAGGAATGTTCACATTTCTACAGTAATAACCCAGGGATTGTTGCCAAGGGTAAGGAAATCAAGTGTTACAAAGGCTACATTAACCTTTCTCAAGTACACAAAATTGATGTGTCAAAGCCAAGGTCAAACTCAGGTCTGATCATTTCAAGTTCTCGCTCCCTCTGCTGCCCACACACCTGTCAATAGTTGTTTATCATCTGTCCATATGTGCTAGACACTGCACTAAACCCTAAGACTTACAGTGTGGAAGTCAGGCGGACTGCTGTCCTGCTGCACCTCGTGTGTCCATTCACTGTATATTGGTCAGTGTATTAGTCAGTTAAGCTGAAATAACAAATAAATCCATTTCTTTCCATGGGATATAGCAAACATCACCTTCTTCCTACCATAACTCACGAGGGGTCAACTGGGACCATAGAAAATCATATGGCCATATCGTCCTTTAAGGGTGATGGAGAAATTTGATACCCAAATATTTGCTACAGAGCACAGCCTCAGCTCCTGCCAGACAGAGGGTTAGAAATGCCACATCAAGAACTGCAGTTAGGAGCGCCGCAGTGAATTTACAATCAAGCCAAGTTCCCCGGAACTCTACTTATGAGTCTTTCATCTCCAAATGCCATTTCTGCCAGACGACAGGGATCCCAGGAATCAAACCATGCCGGATCACAGGGACATGTGACACTCACTCCTTCATAATTAGACTCATTGCTCCCCTACCCCCACCCCGCACATCCCAGCAGCTGACTCAGAAGCCAAGATCTGAGGGTGCAGATGAATCCAGCCTGAAGCACGGGATGGCAGTGGAGGGGCACTCTGCCCGCCAAGTTACCTCTTCATAATCACTAGCCAGGGCCAGATGTTTTTCAGCAGACAGCCATACTGATGTGGTCCCTCCTCCATCTTGTGTCTGATCCTCTTTGCCATCAGTAGTCTCCTCTCTGTGGCAGAGGTCCAGGGCCAACCTGTGTTAGACGGTATGGTGATGCTGACAGGAGCCTGTAAATGCATCTATCTTACAGGTGGAAACAAAGATCAAGAACCACAACCTGAACATCTGTTTTTATATCCACAGATAAGTGTAGTCCTCACTCCTCATCAAGAGAACTATTTGCAACAAACAGAGACGGCCATAAGGAAACACAACCACTCAAAGTGTAGTTGTGGAGCCCAGTCCCACCAGTATTATCTCCAATACGGCTCCTACTCTGAAGTCTCAGGGATCACTGTGGGACAGGGGTTGAAAGACTGTAAAACCCAGAGGACTGGGGAGTTTGCTGTGAGGTTGTGCCTCCTAGGAGTGTCAGAAGGTGACTCATAAGGTCTCACCAACATGAGCCTCTAGCTCAACATGAGCTGAATAAAGATAAGACCAATGCACATTCCAATGTGGACGGGTAATGTCCATAAGGCCTCAACCCTAGACAAAGAACTACAGGCAGCTAAGGAATACTGAGATCAGGATGGTCAGCCCTGAAAATACACACACATTACATACATGCTATATACATATGTACATACATACATGTTACATACATAATGTAACATATAGACAATGAACAAAAAGAGATCGCATTTTTTCAAAAATTAAGAAGAGGGGTAGATGGGAGAGATGAAGAGGGGGAAAGGGAAATGATGTATATCATAATCTCAAAAACTAAAAGAAATAATTTTAAAAGGAGTGAGCACTCAGCTCACAAAGTGGCAGAGTAAACTGAGAACCCAGATCTTTCTTATGCCTGAACACAGTAGCTGGAGCTGGGGCATCCCTGTCACTAACACCAGAGCAAAGACCTTGATTTCATGGCCCAACACCCTAGGTGCCCAAAACTTGTGCTTCCCAGGAACAAAGATGAGCAAATTATTCCTTGGTCCAAGAAGTCACCAAACCCAAAGCAAATCTGTATCCAACATCAGCCAATATGACAAAAGAAACTAGTTTAAAGTGCCTACTATGCTTCAGAATGCCAACACATGCAGATTATGAATCCCTATACTGGCACACTTAAATCTAAGATGACACCCTCTAATCTTCCAAAGCATCATAAATATGGTTTTGAGGGTGGCGAGCAACATTATAGTTTTAATTTTTTAATGATGGTTCTTAAATGCTTTAGCCCCTCCTTTAGCCTACCACCCACCAGAGGTAGTGAAAAAGAAAGGATACAGGGAAACTGAACCTGTTTAGAAATGGTTCTTGTCTCAACATGTGAGTCTATCTCAACTGACATTACTCTACCAATCACCTGAGTCCACAGAAGCACCAAAAAACTATAACACATCCCAAAAGCTTTTTGCTATGATTCTGTCTGTAGAATCCTGACAAATAGAACTCAACTACACAATGTATGAATGAGATGAATACACACATCTCATTAGTGAAAAATTCTTCACCACATGTCCATTCATGAGTTTGCTTTAACAGACCATCCTTTTACCTATGTCTACTTCAATGAAGCGTTTCTTCATGAGTCTACCTTAGCCTTTCACCTATATCCACCTCAACAAAACATGTTTGCCTTAACAAAATGCCTGACACCTTAACCAACACAACTGACTTTCCAAAGAACCCTTAAGTTTCCACTTCAACAGTGTCTCATGAAATCATAGCTAGCTTCAAATTCCATATTTAGTTCAGGCTGACTTGGAACTTCTGATGCGCCTGCATCCACATTCCAAGTTCTGGGGTTCCAAGTTGCACTACCACTTTTGGCAAGTTAAGTATATTGTGGATAAGAATTCTGGCTTCCTAGAGAATGAATGTCTTGCCCAGGACCGCAGAGTTCATGAGAGGCCGAGCACACACAGAGGCTCTTTGCTATCTGTCTTTCTAGTTCCTATTCATAATGTGCTTGCTTTAGTATCTCAGAGACAAGCTGACCAAGCAATTCTGAAGACAGAACACACACACACACACACACACACACACACACACACACACACACACCTGTAAGCACACATGTGCACACACATGCATGCACATAGTGCGTTGTGCCTGAAAAACCAATTAGTTCTAGAAGAAGGCAACATACCTACCCCCCCACCCCCTGGCAGCAGTGGAGGGATAGAATGAACATAGAGAAAAGAAGGAAGAAAAAGGATGAAATGGAAGGAAAATGACAGAGGAAAAATAGGGAAGGGAACACGAAGAGGAAGAGGCAGAAAAACTATCCTCGGTCTCCTCAATGTCCTATTTCATAAAATCTCACAGATGGCACCAAAAGACAAGGCAGACCAAGGCTCTGAAAAGTCAAGGCTTCTACCCAAGGTCATGGTGTTAGTTATCTTTATGTGTTGCTGTGTTAGAATTGCCCAAAAGCAGCAAAGAAGGAAAGAGGATTTATTCTGGTTCACGGTCTGAAGGGGAGACAGTCGCTACAGTGGAGAAGGCATGGAGGTAGAGATTCCATGCCATTAGGAGTATGAAATGGCTTGCTCGACTTTCCACCAATATAGAATCCAAGGTGAAAACAAGAATCTGGCATAATCCACAATGCCTACCAATCCCACGCCTGGAGACCCACTTCCTCTAGAGCAGTCAGTCCTAAGTCTTAAGTGATCTGTGGCTCCTAAAACACTGCCACCAGCCGATATTCAGCTGTTCAACGACAGGAACCTGTGGGGTGCACTCTATAACCAAACCTAGGGAGCAGGTCAGTGTAAAAGTCAAGACCCAAATGTACACTTGAGCTCCAAGCCCACTTCCTAGGTCAGCTACTGCAAGTGAGACAAACAAGGTAGACTTGACATGAACCAGAGATCCCGAGGAAATGGCACAGCTTTCTGCCTTTAGGAAAGCAGCAGGCATATGTGGCTTCCCTCCAAAGGGTTTCTGTCCTACAGTCTTACAAGATATCCTCTCTTCCAGCTGTTTTCAGTGCCAGCTGTAAGCAGTACACACCAACACATATCATCTCTAGAGAACTGTTTCCTCTGGCATCAGGGTTGGACTAATACTACTGAAATTTGATCCTCCAGAGTCCCCAAGGAGCCATTGTACAGTTATCCCCTTGTGTCTCAGCTTCATCTGCCTATCCTGCTCTGCCCACCCCATCCCCATGCCAAAACACATTCCTGATAACTCATTTGACCAAGAATCCCTTTCCCAGGCTCTTTATTTCTGCAGAAGCAGACCTGAGACACCCCATCTCTGCCTCTGCTCCCTTGAGGCTCCTCAACACAAGCATCTAACTTCCCTTACAGCTCCAAGGGAGGAGAAAGAGGGAGAAGGTAAAAGGATGGAGCCATGGGAATCCAGGCATCTGAGCGAAGGCAGCCAACTCCACCAGGCCAGCGTGCCCAGTCACCCCCGTGCCCACCTGCCCTCGGCCCCGTGCACTTTGAGTAATTAAGAACAGATGGCCCATCGCCTGTGCCAAGCCTCATTAACTCCTTAATGCTGCTCTTCTGGAGGCCGGATGGTTGGCCGGAAAAGCCAGCTTTGGAGGTCACCTGACTAAATGATGTCCCTCTCAGGCTGGCATCTGCCTTTGTTATTCACCAAAACTACCACTCATGACCAGATGGGCTGGAAAATGGGCATGGACAGGCCTTAGGAAGGGGGAGTATGCTGTGTGAAATGACCCAGGTCTTTGTGGCCTTGAATAAGTCAGTGAATGTGCATGTCCCTTGTATCCCATCACAAATGGTTATAGTAATAATAACAATAAAAATAATTGTATATTGTATTAATGGTGATGATTATTTCTTTAATGATGATAGTAATTACTCTGGTGCTAATAGGAACACAGAACCCAACATATTGCAGGTGTTATTTTAATCAATCTTCATAACTGTCCTTTGAAATGGTATCTCTCAGGACCTTTGTATGTACTATTTCTGGGAAGAGGTGAACAAATCCAGGTAGGAAACCATGGACAGACCAAGGCAAAGTCTAACTAGGTAAACCAATGGATTTAATGGGGTTGTTTGCAAAAGCATGAATTAGGCATTTCTTACAGAAACATAGATGATTCCAAGACAGCTGCACTAAAAGCCCACCACAGAACCATAGTGTGGGTGACACCCATGAAAGCTACACCCCTGGGGCTCTCTTCATGGTTTGAAGGCAGCAACACAGGTCAGAGAGGCTCTTCAGAGCTACTCAGCTAAGGATCACCTCAGCAGTCCCTACTGCTTCTATAGCCTTGTGCATCTAGTACATTTCAGGGACTTCCTGGGAATTCTCAGTTGTTTATTTCCTGAGTCTTGTTGTCTTCCCTTTAGAACTTCCTGAGTCATAAGGAATATCCACCTAGGAATGTTTTAATGGGGGAAGAAATAGATGTTCAGCAGATCTTCACTTTACAGATGAGAAAAAAATGAGACTTAAAAGGGTAACTTGTACTTTGAATATGAGTTGCCCCCACAAGCTCAAGCCTTGGACAATTTGGCCTTAAGCTAATGGTGCTATTTGGGAAGATGATGAAAGCTTTGAGAAGTAGAGTCTAGTTGGTGGCTGTAGGTCACAGGAGATGAGCCTTGAAGATTATGACCCAGTTCTGCTTCCAGTCACATTTCTGCTTCCTGAACTTCTAAGATGTAAACAAATCACACTGAACATTCTCTCCTTCAGAAACCTTCCCACTTCAGAACCTCATCTTCCCCATCATGATGAAGTATATCCCTCAAAAATAATTCAGACTAATATGCTCCGAGGTCGTACTTTCTTACTACTACCTCATATGTTAGAAGAGCACACAAGCCCCATGAGCCTTCTTGTATTAAGGCACAGCCTTTGTTTGTGAGAGTTTTCCATCATTGATCAATTCCCTAAAGTCTTACTTTTAAATACTATTCTGTCTAGTTTAGGTTTCAACATATATCATGCTATACCACCCAACCCATCTACCTTAGAAAAGCATTCAAATTTCAAAGGAAAAAAGAAACTACAAAAGCATTCTTTAGTCTTTGACACACCAGATTTTTTTCCTTCCTCAAAGGATTAACCGATTCTATTTCCATGGACTGGTTCATTTGGTTAAGTGCTTACCATCTAAACACTAGGACCCAAATTCAATGCTCAGCACCCATGCAAAAAGTTAGGTATGGTGGTCATGCTTTTAACCCTAGAGTTTGGCAGGTAGACAGGAAGATGCCTGAAACTTACTGATGAGCCAGCCTAAACTATTCATTGAGGTCCAAACAAAATGGATAGCCTCTGGGAAACAGCATCCAAGGTTGACGTCTGACCTCCATATTCATGCATGTACACACACACACACACACACAACAACACACACACACAAACACACACACACACACACACACACACACACACACACACACACACACACACACACACACACACACAGGAACCCAAGCACTCACAAACCCTAATTCTTAATCAATCTACTTTTTACCTAGAGTGTGTTTTGCGATCTAAAACTCCAAGACTTACACCTGAAACTTCCTGATTTATGCAAAGTTTCTCACCACCTTGAACAAGGAAAAGGTGACATGTGCTTATCTGTAGGTTTTGGACAAAGTTGACCAAAGAGAGAACTCTGAGTAGCGATTGTCCCTGGCCGGTAAAAGAACAAAAGAAACTCAGCCAGAATCAATCAAGAATATATGTATATTGACTAAGCTGCAAGTTATCCAGACACAAGGAAGGTGCTTAGTTTCAGAGGTAAGCATGGAGCCAAAGGGAAGGGCTTCAAAAAACAGGCTTCTATTCTCCACATACAATATTGGGCTACGAGAACTAGAGAAAGAATGGCATCTACTGGGACACAGATGTGAAAGAGTGCAGAGTGGTTCATTGTAGTATCTGCTTTTCACATTTTAAAAATGCTCAGCAGGAAAAAAGTATTCTATTTCTTCTAAAGGATAAGGGTTGTCTGGGCATGTTCAGTGTGTGAACCTCTAATGTCAGTGCACTTTTCTGAATGTCTATTGCACTTCAATGGAGAAGTGTTTGTTTTTTAATCAAAGGCAAATGTTGCTAGGGAGAAGCAGCAAGTGCTTGGGCTCTGCAGGGCTGCTGTTCTGATGTTCTTCTGATTATAAACACCTACCTTCATCCCAGAAAACTTATTCCTGAAGACAGGTGGATCCTGGTCTCACTGGTTATACTACCAATGAGGGTTAATTATATTGTCAACTTGACCCAAGCTAGAATCATCTGAGAAGGGAGTCTAGATCTGGAAAGGGACTATCTAGGTTAGCTCGGCCTATGGCCATATCTGTGGGAGACTGTTTTGATTATTTTAACTGGAGCTGGAAGACTCAGCCCACTGTGAGCAGCTCCACTTTCTGGGCAAGGGCTGGTGGGTTACATAAGAGTGGAGAGAGTGGGCTGAGTATGCTCTCTGTTCTTCACTGTAAATGTCGTGTGACTGCTTGAAGTTTCTGCTGCCTTGACTTCCCCACAGGATGAACAACCTGGAATTGTAAACAGAATAAACCCTTTTTTCTCCAAGTTGCTTTTGTTGGGTGTTTTATCACAATGGCAGAAAAAGGAGCTGTGACACTGGTTAATTAATCCCCCATTGCCTCCTTGAACCTGTTTTCATTAACCTTCCCTTAGTCCCTCTGTTCCAGCTACAGTTGACCACAGATATGTTGTTCCTCACACTCCGCACACCCATCAATCATCAATTATCCTCCTTTCAGAGCATGATGTCTCCTGCTGTCTGCATGGTTCCTTCCCATTCTCCTTCAAGACTTTATCAAATATCTCCTCCGTGTGATTTCCTTTGGCTACTGGAATCTACTCAAGATGCCCAGGTCCTAATCCCTGAGGTCTGTTCACATGCAGGCAGCCAAGCATGACCAAAAGCACCCTGAAAATGTGTTTGGCAGATAAAGAAACCATACTGAATCATCCCAGTTCAATAAGATCACATGGGTCCTCAAAGATGAGATGTGAAAGAAAGAATGAAAAGGAAGGAGACAGAGAAAGGGAAGCTGAGATTGGAATATTCTGGGATGCTACCTCTGAACTAGAGATGAAAGGCCAACTAATCTCATAAATTCAAAAATACAGAGGGAATTCAGAAGGTAAAAAGACAGGAAACCAAGAATTAAGGGCCAGGGAGAGGGTCCAATTGAAAAGGGGATCAGGACAAACTTAGTCCAACCCCAAATTTCACATACAGAGCTGGGCATGGTGCCATGCGCTTGTGAATCCGGTACGGAGTGTTGGCAATGGGAAGATCCCTGGAGATCACTGGCTATCTGGCCTAGCAGACTCAGTGAGTTCTAGGCCAGGAAGAAACTCTGTCATGTCTGAGAAACAACAGCCAGGTTTGACTTCTAGTCTTGAAGTGCACTTGTAGGCATGCTCATGCACGTTCCCACATGTGCGCATGCGTGCGCGCACACACACATACACACACACACACACACACACGGGTAGGGAGCAGGAAGGGAAAGAGAGGGGAGGGAGGGAGGGAGGAGGAAGGGAGCTTGCAGATTGTCCCCTAAAATTCCCCCAAACAAACCCACAGTCCTGTTCATCCATTGCCCACTTTCAACCTCCACAAGCATGATATAACACATCCATGATTTTAATCCACTAAGTTGGTGGTAATTTATCTTAGCAGGCAAAGGAAATCCTAAGCTACCTAACCTGAAACGTTATTCTCCACAATGTGCTCAGGCATGTACTTGCATTCATACACAACCTTATCTTTCACCTTGATTTAGCCTCCACATGTCACCATCTGGCAATGAATAAATAAGAGAACCATGGCTGATGACCCCCCATGCACACACAGAAATGGATTCACACTGAAGTCCATGATCTTTGTCTGTTTTGGCCACTGTTGTCTTCAGTGGCCATGCACCTAGACTCTGGCCTGTCGCTATTAGGGGACTAGTCATGCACAGAGTGACACTCACTTGTTTTATTGGTATTCATGTGAAATCACTCTCACCTCTCAACCTTTAGCATTGGAGGATTGTTTCTTTTATTCCCTGCCCTATCATGTCACCCCTACCAAGGACATCCTGACAACCTGAAAGAACATCATAAACAAGAGTAAAGTCATCAAAGCATCATAGCTCTCTACATCCAACTCCCCCCCTGTCTCAGTTAGCGTCCTAACCAGTCAAGAGCCTCACATTTTATTTGATTGCAAATATGTCTAATCCCCAGTTCACTGAAGCAGCAAGAAGAAGAAGAAGAAGAAAGTATATCCACTCAAGTCAGTAATTTACAAAGCAAATCCTCCCAGCAGAAGGATTCATCTTCAGGAAACAGTGGGATTCAATCAATTATATTTTTGTGGGAAAAGAAATGAAAGCTACCCTGGCCCTCTCACTTCCAGTTGTATTGTTTGCCAACCTCAGGGAAGCGGTTTGAGGCCAAGGCTGATCATTTGGCTGCAGGAGGGCAGTGGTGCATTTTTTCCCTGAAGAAAGACTGCAGCAGGTTGGAAGCGAATACTGAGAATGAGTCCTTTAGGGAAAAGGTGTATGAAAAGCTAGCCAGATTCACCCAGCTTGCTAAATGAGCATTCTGAGAGTACAGGACAGTGTGTCGCTTTGAAATTCTTACAAGTCAGATGAATGGTGCTGTCCCTGAGAGGGCATATGCAAGGACATATTTAAATTACATTCTTTTTTCATTTTATGTAGCTAGCTACAAAGAATTAGAGAGTAGAAGTTAAATTGGATGGATGAAGGGGGTGCAGGGAAGTATATATAAAGGAAGTGCTCCTCCTTTGAATCTTCCCTATCACAGATCCTTCTCATGCTATGCTGTGAAAAATCTCTTTTTTGTTTATTTCATGATCAGTCCGCTGCCCCTTTCCATGTGTGCTTGCTATTGACTTTTACGTTCCTGGAAGCCATTATAATGCCAAATATATTATAGACAGTGAGTTAAATACATGCCTAGATAAACAGATGCTTAAAGGCAAGAGAGAGAGGGAGCACCAATGGGTAGACAGATAAATGAGTGGATGGTAGGTGTTGCAGGATATTTGATCACACTATGAATGCCAAGAATGTGTTATTTACTGGAAATACCTGTTTCTAGTTGCGTTGTAGTTTAGCACTTAGCACACCTTTAATCCCAAACAATGAAGGTAAAGTTAGTTTGTAGAAGGAAGCACCCATGTTTGAAAGTGATGTCTCATTGATTGACAGACCAAGTGATGAATCAGAGAAAGATTTGAAAGAATAGCATATACCCATCTCTCATGCGGAGAGGAAAGGGAAGCTACTTAAGGGGCAGTGCAGAGAGGAAGGAGGCAGATTGACTGGGGGAGTTTACAGAGACAAGTTGAAGAGAACAAGCTAGACACTGGTGAAGACAGAATGAGATAGAGAATGAGAAGGAGCCAGAAGACTAGACCAGATTGCTAGAGCTAGTTTGAGGCCACACAGGGCCATTCAATGAGAACCAGAGAGAAGCCAGACTACTGTCAGCCTGGAGAGGAGCTTTGAATGAAAATAGATGAGTTGACCAGTCAGCCACAGTCCAGTCAAAAAGCATACTAGGCCTACATAAGAGGCTAGAAGCTTCCAGGACTATGCCTAGATTAGCAGAGAAACATAAGCCTTAGAGACAACAATTACTACAGAATAAAGTGCATTTACATGTAGGTGTATGTACATGTGGATATATAAGTTGATGAAAGGAAGGAAGGAAAGAAGGGAGGAAGGGAGGGAAGGATGGAGGGAGGGAGGAGAGAGGGAGGGAGGGAGGAGGGAAGGAGGATGGATAATGACTGTACTGATAATGAATGTATGGGTATATGGATTATTTTAAACTTACACCAAATGATTGCATCTGATCATCTGATGATGATCCAGGACATTTATTTAACCTACTGTTTCTCAGCCCGCCCAACCCTGCTAAGACTCTGACTCGACCTATGTCAAATGGAACCTGGGAGTGTATTCCTGAACAATGTCCCAGGTTCCTCTGATTACCTATCAGGTTTGAGGACACATGCTCTAGCCATCTGCTTAATGTTCTTACCTTAATGTTGCGTTGATCCCCTGCCCTGGGAGAGTCTTCCCAGGTGAAGTCCTTCATTCTAACTGGCAAGCAAGTACTGATCACTGCGCTTTCCTCCTGAACTCACCCAGCCTTTCTAAGTGCAGTCCTATCTATGGCTCCTCCAGGAGCACTGAATGACACACCCTTTCGCCTGCCACCTCATTTTTCTTTTCTTCTGCATACATTCTCTGAACCTCACAAATCAATTATTTGCACCCAAATTCTCGTCTTGATGTCTGCCTCTAAGAAAACTCACACTAGGCAATACTTCTGCTATTGTGTCCATAGGTGACTACGTTTTCGGAGGAGAACACAAAGGCAGAGAAAGGTTAAGTGACTTGCCCGGTGTCATGCAGCTGGGAAATGGTAAAGTCAATATTCTAACCCAGGCAGTGTGGCTCTTAGCGTTATACATTTTTCTTTGTGATCAAGCTGTAGAAACCAAAGGGAGTTGTTGCCTTCTGCTGCAGAGGAGTAACCCCACACACTGAAGCACTCTCTATACTCAGCGGCTGAGTATGCACATGGTTTTGTGAATGACTGCTAAGACCATCCTCTATTCCATGCTCTCTAATGAACGTGTCAGCCCTGCCCCCAGCCAGCTGTGTTCCCTCGAGGACGTGAGTACAGAAGCCAGGCTAAAGGTATTATCATGCTACCAGGATTTCTGGTGTGCTTGTAAACCTAAAACCATAATTGCCAGAGAGAACCCATTTCCCACAAATCAAGACTCTCTGTATTGACAATTACCTCCGGTGTTGCATGGAATTTAATGCCCAAATAATGAAGTCAAAGAACAATGAGGGAGACTGAACATTTGAATATCCTTGATTGATTCATTTCTCGATCCCGTTTAATAACCCACTTAGTTGGTGACGCTTAAGTTCAGCAGACTTAGAAAGAACATAACATGCCAGAGAGACAATGTTGCACAGATTAATAACTGGATGTGGGTACAGGCTGGTGCTCCCTAATAGCAGCACAAAAAATAGGTTATCGTCAAAAATCTAGACTTAATGTTCTGAAATGGGGATTCGTGCTTTTCCTTTATATGAATCCCTACTTATCACCACGGGCTAATGGGACATAAACCAGAAATCAGGAGCTAACCGTGCAATTCCAGGGGAGTGGACTTTTTAAATTTAATACCTTCTAAGATCGTGATCTTTGCTTGAGATCTTTAATGTTTAAATTACAATGTGTGAATATTAAACACAGTTGATTGCGACTGAACTCTTTGAAAAAGCTAATTTATGAACCCAACAGCCTCGCACACATGCAGCATTTTAAGAAAGATTGTGGCCACACTTCATTTGTGCCAATTTCTTCAGTATAGCAATAAACACTCTTAAATGGTCTATCTGAACAAAGCAACCACGCACTGCATGTATTGAGCTAATGTGTGTGAGTCTGGCAGGGGGCTGTGCGATTAAATGATAGTGACCCGACATTTAGAACAGTCTGGACAGGTGTTTGGCTTCTGTGAACATTCTCTTCAGTTTCTTTCGTGCTCTTTGGGTGAAGGACAAGGGCGACTCCATCTTGTAGTTTGAATCTGAACTGTCCTCAACAAGATCCTATGTTTAAACGCTTGGTCTCCAGATACTGGTGCTGTATGGGAAAGTCGTGGAGACTTTGGAATATGGAGCCTGACTGAAGTAGCTCACGGGTATACAGGCTTGAGGCTCCATAGCCCAGCTCTGCTTCCTCCCACTCATGCTCTCCTCCCCAACTTTGGATGCAACTGTACCCAAGTGGCCCCTTTCTCCTTCTACTATAGCTTCTGCGCCTGTCACCGTGTCCTTCTTGCCATACCATGATCCCTTTGAACTGCGAGTCAGAATAAACCTTTCTTCTCTTAAATCGTCTCTTATTGGGTAGTTGGTCAGAGCAATAAAGAAGATAACGAGCACCTAGGAAAGGGTGATTTGGGTTGACAATAACAACGTGGGCTCCCCAGACAGAGTTCTCTTCCTACGATAATTTCATAAAGTCTCCTGGGAAAGTGTTTCCCCCTAAATAAATCTAGCATCAGCATGAGACTTGTACTATGCCTGCCCTTTTCTTTGTAGTGAGGTTCCCTATTGTTCGCCATGTTTTCCATCAAATGTTTTCCCCATTTGCCCATGAGAACTGCCTCAAGACTTTCCCAGGGGTCTGACCACATGCTACAAGGACATGTCACTAAAATTGTGGGAACAAAAAGGAGATATTTTTTGTGAGCTGCAGTTCATTCCATTCTCCAGAAACCCTGATCCACCCATAGTGGGTTCTTCCTTTATGCTCTAGCATCATATTTTAATGTTATCAAAATGTATCTACGACATTAGCTTAGCAAAACTGAAACTTAAAAGTTAAAACCTGAGTCAGGCTCAATACGAGATAAAAATATAATAAATATATAAATAAATAAATATAATGTAGTATCTCAAGATCTTTGTGAAATTTGTTCAACTTTATTCTTAGTTCTCTGGAAACCAAGGCATATAGGGAAATATGCCCTCATTTTATGCATGATCTGGGAAAAGTGGATATTTCCTGACTCAAAGAAAGTATGATGTCATAATTTCTCTAGAACAGATGGTCACTACCTAGACACACATGCACACACACATGCACACATCTCATGGGCAGATCCCTGATAGAAAGTGTTTTCATTCAATGTGGCAATCAATTCTCCCACTGGAAGGAAACTTTGACACACCACTTTCTCCAGGAGAAGAGCAAAAGAAGAGAGCTCAGCAAGTTAAGTACTGGATCTATTCAGCCTCCAGATACACCTCTGACTATGCTATAAATAAGAACCTGTATTTAAGTCTAAAGGCTTTAACACATGGTTCGAAAGGTTCCACACTAGATAAGATGAGCACTGCTCAACATGGAGACCAATGTTTGAGTCCCTGGCTATGATTCCTGCTCTATGGAAAGGCATGAGCTGCTCTAAGGGAAAATATAAGGAAGAGATTATACAAGGATCTAGATAATGTGTTCCTAAAATCCCCAGTGGTCAAGCTCAAAACCAGCCAGTATGGTTCAGGAGCTTCAACCTGACCTCTAAATCCAACTTCTTTCAGAAAGGTTAGTCTGTTTCAAAAGACATCTAAGATACCAGTAAGAGGGTCAACTAAGCCACACAACTCCAGTAGCAGTCAGCTCAGTGCTGTAGTTTGAATAGAAAATGTCCCCCACATGCTCACATGTTTCAATACTTGGACTGCAGTTGGAGGTGTTCTTTGGGGGGTTTGCAGAATAATTGGGGGCATACCTCAGCAAGCCAGAAGTGACTTATGAAGATGATATCTATTTTCGCTTCCAGCCTGAGCTTTCTGCTTCTACTGTGTCACCAGCGGCTTCATGCATGCTCCAACCACCAAGCCAAAAGCCTTTCCCTCCAACATGTCTTCTCCACTACCATTGACTGCGCCATCTAACCTGCAAGCTAAAATAAACCTGCCCTCCCCTAAGTTGTTTCTACCAGACACTCTGTCATAAGGAGGAGAAAATTAGTGCTCAGAGTGATGTCCATCCCAGAGGTACACATTTCCAGTCCTCCATCCTGGCACAATAATGGCAAAATACAGAGTTGAGATATAGGGACAGTTTCTAATGCCTCTGGTTCACTTCAACAAAAATACTCTTTTTCCTTTTTAAAGTGCTCTGTCTTGAGGAGCATGATTTAAAGAGCCATTCAGTCGAGCTCAAGAGCATAGAAACAAGCTGTAAATCCTGAAAGCCACAGAGAAATCTTTTGGTTGCATGGCTTAAAGGATAACTGGGGTGGTAGTGGCTTAAAGAGGAATGCCAGGGTCTGGTCCTTCTGCATGAAAAGAAAGGAGGAGGGCCGTCCAGAGAACCATGGCCCAGAGTTTGCCCTTTTGAAATATTGTCTTGTGAACTGAAAAATCCAACTGAAAATACTAAAAGGGCTATGTTTTCTAGAGACACAAAGGCAGAATCATTGTTTCTATCTATGTGCCTATGTTTCCTTCCAATGACCAAGTGATGATGACTTCCAAGAAGCAATAGCACTGAGCCAGCCACTCCAGAAACAATGATCAAATACTGACCACGCTGATTGGACAAGGTGCCAACCAATGGGTGATACAATGGGTTTGAATTCTTCCATTCCTATTTTTCTGTTAGCCTGGGACTAGGAACATTTACATTTTTCTGTTAGCCTGGGACTAGGAACATTTACATTCTCAACTCCTGAGGTGAGCAGGAGAGATTTGATCATTATGTTCATGTGTGGGTGTGTGTGTTTCAGAAAAGCTAACCCAGGCACGACTAGGTCAGCCCCAGCAGGAACTAATTCCTCCATCTGTTCCCAGAGTTTGGTCCCGACCTCTGCTATGATGGTCAACATCTGGAATGAACAAATAATAATTTCGACAAGGCCTCCAGGGCCTCACCTATTTACATATAAATAGTTCTGACCAGAGCCAGCCACAAGCAATGGTTAATTTAATTTACTATCCCTTGACAAAAGAATACTCATTGGTTTCCAGCACTTTCAACCTTGGTAGATAGACCCTTGGGAAATAAAAATTAGATTGAGAGAAAATTACCAGTGGTGGAGAACAGTATAAAAGTGACAGCAGCATATATAACCCTCGTGCAGGGGTGGGCCGAGTGGTATGTTGTTGTTTGCTGGCTCCAAAGTTCAACATTTCCTGGGTGATTTACACGCCTGCTGTCGTCTCGGCCCCTGGAGTCATTCTGGCCACTTCAGGCAAGGCTCTCCCACAGTGCACATCCTGTTACCCTCACAGATGGGATGCGTTAGCAGGCTAAGCAGTGAGAAATGTTTGACCAAAAGGCTATGAGAAAATGGGTCTCTACGAATAATAGTTTAAAGAATTGCCAGGAAAACTGAGACTGGAAGATTAGAGAAGAAAGACACAGCCTGTGACTTCTCAGTAGTTGCACTGTGTGTGTGTGTGTGTGTGTGTGTGTGTGTGTATCAATACATGTACATGTATGTGTGACAGCATGTGTCTATATGTCTATGTGTGTCTATAGGTATACATGTATGTGTGTGAGCATGTGTTCCTATGTCTATGTGTATCTATAGGTGTGTGTGTATGTGTGTGTGTATGCATGTGTCCATATGTCTATATGTGTCTATAGATGCATATGTATACATTTGTGTTGTGTGTGGAGGGGTACATCTATAATAAAGCAGATAAATACCTGAAGCTGCCTGCCATCCCCCAAGTTCTTTGTAGAGTTCTGGCATTATTCCATGTGAATGCCCATCTTTGCAAGGAGGCAACAGTGCTTCATTGCTCCGTGTAGACCGTCAGACACACACACACACACACACACACACACACACACCATAACCCCATACAGTCACCTCTCTGTTAGCTTTGGGTACCTTCCTTTACTCACAAATCTTTTTCCCCCTCATTCCCATCCTGCCATGTGCCCTATAAAACTCAGCTCAAGCACCACAGGCTCCTCTTGGAGTCCTCTTTGGTGACTTCTGGGTCACAGCCATTTGCACCTGTAGTGCAACTGCCATGACCACGCAGGGGACAGGGTTATAGTATGACTGCTCTGACCACAACCCTCAGGGTTGAGAATAGGTGTCAGAAGCAAGATACATAGGGAATTCCCAACTTGACATTTCTAGCAGGCTTAGGCTGCAGACCAGAGCTTTTCCTTTGGTGTACATGCCAGAAATGTGCCCCTAATTTTACATGCTTGATAATTAAATTATATTACATATACATGCATACAAACTATTAAGGCAAGGGTCACATCTACCATTTTGTTCTGGATCTTCAGTATCTAACACATTGCCTAACACATAGATAGTGCCCAATAAATATCTATGGGAAGTAAATAATTAGTTCAGTAATTCCTTAATGAATGGATTTCTAAAATTCATTTGCCTTTGTCTGCCCAGTACAATGAAAAGGGGATATTCATAGGTGCTAAAAAGCACCAAAGGGGGAAGAAATTTCCATGCAAATATGGGTTGGTCTGATTCTAAGGCTCACCTATATACAAAAGTTGCTCTTGAGTATCTCTTCCCCAGGGGAACCTAAAACCTGTTACACACCACAAGTCAGCAGACCTAAATGATGACAGTGTCTGTATCCACCACTATTTTCATGTCACCTGTCATGGGCTACAGTCATGGGCTGCATTTCTCCCTGGCCTGATAATTCCTGGAGAGAGGCCATCTTTGGGAGATAAGTTGACTACAGTAGGAATTGGGGGCCCTCAAAATCACACGCAACTCACAACAGAACCCAATATAAATGTGGTTACAGTGAACTGAATGCTTTCACTTTCACAAAGATTACTGCAAGTGGAATGTGAAAATTAAAGTTGGACAGGGACTTCTGTGCTGGTATAGGAGGCATGAGGGGAAGAGGGGGATACAGTATTAAGAGACAGGAACTGTTCCACCCCCGTGTTTCTTCTATGACATCTTAAACTCTACTTTGCTCTTTGTTTCTCTTGTGTGAGCAGACTTCTAATTTTTATTCTCTGGTAATTTCTCACATTTGAATACAATGTGTTTAGATCGTATCCACCCCTTGCTTACACTACAATTCCTCCCAGACGCATGACCCCCCTTGTAGGTAACTATGACAATGCTCCAGGAGCAGGGTGAATGGTCAGCTGACGTGCAGATATTAAAGGGATGGGAAGATAGCTCCCACCTAGCTGAGCTGGTGGGCTGAATGAAACTGTCTCAGAGACTGAGCTGGCTTCAAATCCATCCTATACAGTTCTCCTCCTCCTCCACATTAGAAATGTAGATGGCCCACTTAGCAGGGTGTTACAAGGAAAGAGAAATTAAGGGTGAATTTATAATGATACATAGCACCATAATATTTATTGTCATCTAATGTTTGCCAAGCACTTTTCATGGTCTGTGCCTCTATCTCCAAGGTCTCACAAAGCTCAGGCTGCCCTCAAGCTTGCCTGATAGACTAACAGACTGATCCTCCTGTTTCAACACCCCCCCCCCGTGCTAAGATTATGGATGTATACCAACACACCACCTATTATCTCATTTAAATATCTCAGAATCTCTATGAAGTAGCTAGTGTTTTTTCTATTTTGTAGATGAAAAATGAGGAAACTAAGTATCCTTGAGATACATTAACCTGATATATAACCTGGATTTGAACCTCTGACTTCCTACCAGGATACACTGTCTCCTAAAAATACCAGGCAAGTTGCTAAAGAGGAAAAGGAACAAACATATTTTGCCAGACGTGGGGTGGGAGTGGAGATGGCATAATTAATTCAAGCAAGGACTGCTGTCAGTAACCCTTGCCATGCATTCCTCTGTAGCTAGCCACATGTCTACCAGGGACTCAGGGCTTTCAAGACTTATTTTGGGCAAACTACAGAGAAAGTCAGATAACACTAAAAGGGAATGTAAACTTTGGAGTCAGGCAAATCTGGGTTTGAATCATGACTTCAATTCCCTGTGTAGCAAAGTTCAACTTTAAATTCCCCATTAACAATAATAATCATAAATATAAATTTAATGATTAGTCAAAAATTGAGCAGTTCTTCTGAATCAGAAAACAACTGTCTCTTGAGAAAAATATCCTCTGATCTCTTTCTCTGTGTTCACAGGCCTATCAAAACTCAAGAACTCTGTCCTGTGACTTCCCTAATTCCTAAAAGGAAATGAAGAAGCTCTGGCTTGTGTGAAGTACATATTACTCTAATGAGTGAGACAAGAGTGACCTTGGTGATTGCTTTGTGACCCTGGACAAACTATGTCACCCCACTGAGACGTGGGCTCTGTCACCAATGAAAATGAAGATGAGCATATGAAACAGTAGATACATGCCTTCATTTGTAGATGAAGGGAGAGTATGCATGCAAAATGTGAATACCATGCCCAGCACGAGGTTGGTATATGAAGATGATGATGATAGAGATGACACTCATGTGAACTGAGGACAAGACCATGGACTGCAGTGATGGCTCAACTGGTAGAGTGCTTGCCATAGGAGCATGAGGACCTGAATCCACATAAAAATATAGTTACAGTGGCATGTTTTCAATCTCAGGGTAAAGGTGTAGAAAGAGTCTGACTCCTGGAGCTCACTGGCCAGTCTAGTCTAATTCACAAAGCCAGGTAAAGTGAGAGACCCTGTCTCAGTAAACAAGGTGATGTTATCTTATATAGCCCCTCGGGTTGACCTCTGATCTCCATAAGCATGTATGTACATGGGTACCAATCCTTACACTCAGAAAGAAATCAAGACCTTGATGAAGCAGGAATAAGCAGATAAGGCAGTACAGTTATGGGAACAGGATCCACAGGCAGGCAACAGAGTCAAGGACAGTCCCTGCTCCAGTTGTTGGGGAACCCACATGAAGACGAAGCTGCACATCTGCTACATATGTGGGGGTGGGGTGTCTAGATCCAGTCCTGTATGCTGTGTGGTTGGTGGTTTAGTCCCTGAGAGCCCCCAAGGGTCCAGGTTGGTTGAGTCTATTGGTTTTCCTGTGGCCTCTTTATCCCCTCCAGGTCCCTCAATCCTTCCACAACTCTTTCACAAGACCCCCCAAGCTCATCTAATGTTTGATTGTGGGTCTCTGCATCTGTCTAGGTCAACTGCTAGGTGGAGTCTTTCAGAGGATAATTAGGCTAGGCTCCTGTGGCCCTACATTTCAAAGGGACTGTGGCCAGCTCTGGAAAGATGTTGCCAACTCCCTTTCTCGGTGCCATCATTCATGAAATGAAAAGGGAGCTTCTTTGAGAGTTCAGAGTACATCGTGCAGATGATTAGGTTCATGTACACAAATGTGCTAAGATCTCTTAAGCAGCAAGTATGAGTATCTTAATTTCTGGATAATTATGAAGTGCAGAATTACTCTACCAGTTAAAAGATGATTCTTTTAGGAAGTTGTTTAATCTCACTGCATCTCTACATGATGAAATAATAAGCTCATATAGTAGTACCAATTTTGTAAGATAATAATAAACCTCAATGGAGAGACTCCATCTAAAGAGATTGATACAGCATCTTTCTGAGGACTGGGGAAGTAAGTGGTAAAGAGCATGCCTAACACACACAGACCCTAGGCACAGTCCTCAGCACAATATCTTCTAGTATCTTCCAGTAACAGTTGATATTACCATGCAAAAAAAAATAACATTTTTAAATATATCAAGATATAGATGTGACTATGGGCCACACTGAAATAAACTGTGAACAGCTCTAAAGATGTGGTCCAACTATTTTAGTGTGTTTGGTATAATAAGCCTTTCATCACCTGTCTCCTGCTGACTTTCTGCATAGACAAGACCTTCCTAAACCTCTTTCCTTCCTTCTGGTTGTCATATTCTTTCTCTGCTTGCATTCTTCATTAGATTTTGATCCTCCTAAAACACTCAGCCCTCGGGCCAGGGGAGCTGAGGATAGAGTCCTTCAGCACTCCTCTTTCACAGCCCAGTTGGGTAATGTCCTGATTTAATCTGTTTCTCTACTACTTGTGCCTGAGGCAGACAGAGGACAGCTCACCCCTCCATCTTTACTGCAGGTTGCAGGTATTAAACGCATGTCTCCGGGCTTGTACACGAGGTTCCCTGAGCCATCTCATTGGCTTAAGCCTAGACCTCTTGAGAGATTATTGCTATGACTAGAGGTTAAGGTTAGGAACAAGGTTCATACTAATGTTAGGTTAGAACCTATTAGAATTCATATTAGAAAAAAAGCTAGGGGTGCGTTTGGGGTCCTGGGAACAGGCAAATGAGCCATGGGGTAAGCTAAGATGCTAAGACACAAGCACCCTTACATAAAGACCATATTTTATCCACTCTTTAAAATTAAACTTCACTTGAAATAATAACAAAAAAATATTCTGCATGTGGTTCATAAAGCAACTGTGTAAATCACTGTAAGGAAACTCCAGAGTCATCTGTCAGATTGAAGGATGGAGACCACAGCCCAGACCTAGGAACTTGACAGCCTCACAAATTAAAGCATTTCAACTCACAGACGTGCTGCCCACGAAGCTAAAACCACTCCATACATAGAATAGAGGGAGGTGACCACTGTGGGTCCTCAGAAAATAAATGATCTGTGCACACGTCCCTACGGACCTGCAGGAACTAGACAGTGTGGCCAGGAGTACAACAATAGCCCACTGACCTCATCAAGTATTTCAGAATGACTGTGATCTTAGCCAATCCAAAATTCCAGACTGGAGGCCTGGACATGAGAGGTTAGAGAAGATACATGGTATGGGGACTAGGGAAATCACTTCATTGTGAGAGCAAGAAAACCTGACTTCAGATCCTCAGCACCCACCCAGGCATAGCAATATACACATGTAATCCCAACACTGGGGTTCCAGAGACAGGAGAATCCCTGTGGCTTTGTGTATAGCATATACAGCTGATTCAGTGAGCTCTAGACTCACTCAGAGAAAGACCTGCCCTCAAAAAAAAAAAAAAAAAGATATGCTAGAAGGCAATTGAGAAAGGCATATAACATTTACCTGTAGAGTGTGCATACACATGCACAGACACACACAAACATGTACACAATCAGGAACCCCAGGGTGGGAAAGGTGGGGCAGTGGTTAGCAGTGCTCACTGTTCTTTCCTCGGACCTGGATTCCGTTCCTAGCATCCATATGGTGGATCTCAACCACCTGTAACTCCAGTTCTAGGGGATCTGATGCTCTTTTCTGTCCCACAGTGCACATGGCACATAGAAACCAACACAGACAGCGCACATATATTTTAATTTAAAAAAATTAAATGACTCCAAGGATGGTTAGTTACTAATAACTCATTAGACATGTTAATCTTTGGAAAACTTTGAGACTTGGGATCTGACTCCTTGTAAACTCAGATATTAGCTCAATGTTATATAAAGGACTAGATCAAACCTCCACTTTAAACTTTTCCAACTACATACGGTCTCTGTCACAGCACTAGACAAAAGCATCCGCAAGCAATTCATTTATGAAGATTGTGACTATGTTCCAATAAAACATTTTTTAAAAATTTAAACTAGAGAACAAGATAGCTTTGAACCCTGGGCATCATTCATTGACTCGTGTGACCGAGGATTTGAGGGCACATTTTGGAACTTGGCATAAGAGGCTTGTTCTGGAAATGAAATTACTACAGGACTATAATATTAGATCAGGATTATAACATTATTTTTAAAGCCATGGATCCTTTTTTCTCATTGCTGCTGCTGCTCCTACTTAAGTAGAATGAACCACTTCTACCCATTACAAACAAACAAAATAAATACTGATCGTTAGACCACAGGCTGCTGGGAACAGGAATAGACTTGGATCTTATCCCGACTGTTTTGATCCCCACTCAAGTGCTCTTTGATAACATGTACCACACAGAAAAGAACACCCTATCTGAATCATCTTTTGTTCTGACCCAAGCCCCACACGGCTCTGGTTAACCTTGATTTTGATTCAAGAACCCCTGTTTCTTAGACCATCACCCTCAGGGCCAGATGCATCCGAGAGACTGCCTACGGATATGGAAAGCTGACAGCCTCACCCTCAGGGCCAGATGTGGTCCAGACATCTGTGCTCTGATGGAGGTGCTCCATTTGGCAGGACCAGGGAGAGCTCAGCAGGAGCAGCATCAATTAGCAGCCTCTTTGGAGAAGGGATGATGACAGCTCATCACTGCAATCAAGCCTCGTGCAGTCACTATAAATAATGACGATCAAGACTGCCCAAGCACATAGACTGGTCCTGTGTGAATTTAAGAGAGAACAGCAGAAAACTCTAAAATTCTTACACATGGTCAGCAGAAGAGTTCGCCAGAAAAAAAAATCAGCAGTACATTGCAAACCGTTAATAAAACCTTAAGACTGGCTCAGGACTCATCTCCCTGTCTTGTGAGAATATATCCTACCAGGAATGTCCAACCTTTCTACATTGCTACATGATATATTGAGCTGAATTTTCCCTATTCATGCATGAGGTCCCCAGACCATAGGCAAAGAACCAGAAAAGCAGATTTCTTTGCAAGATGTTCATCACACTGTGGCTTGTTTCGGGAGGATCCAAAGGCAGCGATTCCACGAGACACATTATGACATCCAGCCACATGATGGGAAATGACTGTAGCCATTGAATTTTAATATTGAGGTATCTTCCATGGCGTGAGAAAATACTGCTACAATGTGAGGGGACACACAAAAGCAGCTAGTGAGCATAACAGAATAAACATCAGCCGATAGCGCAATCTAGCTTTCCTCTGCTTGGATATGGTGATCAGATACTTGAGCCCTTCAAGGACTCTTCAGTTTCTGCCTACTCCTTTTAATTTCTGTTTTTGTAATTGTTTTTACTTTCATCTATTTGCATATTTTATATTAGATATCATTATGACACTTTTGAACATTGCTTCTGTGATTCTCCCTGCTCCTCTCCTGTCTCTGCTACTCCTGCTCTGTCCCCTTGTGCCTCCCCCACCCCAGACTTTTCTCCTCTTTCATATCCCATGTGTCCTTTCGCCCATTCTACATCTATGATGGTTTGAATGAGAATGGCCCCCATAGGTTCAAATAATTGAAATTTTAGTTCCCAGTTGCTGGACTATTAAGGAATAATTAGAAGGTGTGTCCTTGTCAGAAAAAGTATGTCACTGGGGGTGGGCTTTGATGTTCCAAGGGCACATGCAGGACTCGGCATTTGCCCAATCGCTCCCCTCATCCTGTCTGTGAATGAGGATATAAGTACTCTGCTACCTCTCTAGTACCATGCCTGCCTGTTTGCTGCCTGCCTCTTGCCATGATTGTCATGGACTCACCCTCTAAAACTGTAAACAAGCCCCCAATTAAATGCAGTTTTTATAAGAGGCCTTGGTCATAGTGTCTCTTCACAGCAATAGAAAAGTTACTAAAACACCATCCATCCTCATCACCTAGCATTCAGATACTACCTGGTAGGAGGAATGAATCAGTGAGCTCTGCCTGGCAGCCCACAGTGGCCCTTGCATGCGTAATAGTTGCTTCCACATCTGCTAATCCTGAAATCTGACTGACACCTGGAGATGAATGACAACGCCCCAATCCTGCAATACATGAGTCTGCCTCCACTTCTCTCATGACTCCTGGAGTCTGTGTCATTGATTCCACAACCCCAAGGACCATCCTGAGGGGCCAAGGACTGGGGCAACACTACCTCATCCCACTGAGAACACCTATTATTAAGAAACTTGACAACAAGCATTAGAATATAGAGAATGAGAAGCCCATATTCACTGTTGAATGGAGTACAAATTAGTACAGTCATTGTAAAAATTAGTACAGAGGTTCCTCAAAAATTAAAAGTATATCTACCATGTGACCCAGATACATCACCGTTGGAAATATCTGCACTGCACTCCATATTCTATGACAGAGATGCACCTCCATGTTTATTGCAGCTATGTTCATGGGAACAAGGAAATGGAAGCAGCCTAGATGCCCGTCATTTGATAATGAAAATGGTGCCATACACCCAATGGAATGTATTCACTTGTGAAGAAAAACGAAATTATGAAATGCAAAAGAAAATGAATAATATGGAAAATATAATATCAGGCAAAATGACCCAAACTTGGGAAGGCAAAATCACATGTTCTCCTTCAGTTTTGGACCCTACCTATAACGTACACCTGGATATATGTGATTTTTTTAATGATGCTGAATGGAGCCAATAAAGAATGAAGGGCTGGTAAGAAGGTTCCTAGTGTTAGGAAATAGTGCAGACAATTTAAAGGGTATCACAGTATATCACACATCCCAGAAATTCTGCAGTTCAAGGAGTGGGATTGTTTATTATTACAATACATGATAGAGGTGATGAAAGAGAAGGGAACATTTGTTTTGGGCTCACTGTTTCAGAGGGTTTCGTTCTATGGGAAGGTGATAGTAGACCTAACTAGGGCTCTTAACATCATACCTGATGGGAACGTGTAAATAGAACTAAGACTGGCTGCCATCACCAAGGCCTGCCCCTAGTGTTCCAACTCCTAAACTCCAGATTGATCCCCTAAAATAACACCAGTAGATGAGGAGCAAGCATTCAGAAACTGAGCTTGTGTGAACATTTCAGATGCACACTAACAGTAAGAAACAACCTTGTTCTTTAAGCTTTCCTGGTGAGTTTGGTACATAAATTAACCCAGAGAGCCTAAGCTAGTGATCTAAATTAGCAGTTCTCAGAGGTCCTGAGACCAGTAGGAATAGCATGTCCTGGGAACTGGCTAGAAAGACAAACTCTCGGATGACTTCCTAAGGACAAAGAATCACCAGCTCCTGGTTGTCTATTGATATCTATGCTTGCTAAGTCCGAAAGCCAATTCTGATACATGCTCAAGTGTGAAATCCAGGATTGATTTAGTTTTATTTCTGTGCTGTTGAAAAATACCCTGAGAACTAGCAAGTTGTGGATGATAGAGTTTATTTTAGCTCATGATTCCAGCTTATAGTCCATCATGGTGGGGAAGTCAATGTGATGGGAAGAACACAAAATGAATGCAATCCTGCTCCTACTCAGTTTATATTCTTTACCTTTCTACAGTTCAAGGTCTCCTGTCTTAGGGAGTGGTGCCACCTACAAGGGACAGGGCTTCCCACATCATTAAAGTAATTAAGACACTCCCTGTCAGACATGCCCACAGACTAGCCTGACCTAAATAATCCTTTATTGAGTCTCTCTTCCAGAGAATTATAGACTATGTCAAGTTGACAAACTAACCATCACAAAGGCTCTAAGCAAACTGGCATGGGGGTGAGTTTCCATGATAGAGAAATCCTGCTCTTACTTCTGCAAGGTCACTACATACTGGAAGGGGGAACCACACAAGTAGCCTTCCAAACGTATCACCCAAATTCCAGATGTGGTTTACGAAGTTTCTATCCAGATAGCCTAGACATTACCTCTCTTAAGTCAGCTAGAATCCTGTTCCTCAGATAGCAATTCCTTCCAGGTGCTAATGAGTTTTACATAGGGCTTCTCTGTAATAAACTATAAGTCACAGGTATAAGCCAGGAAATGTAAGTACATGGTTGGTTTTCAGACAGTGTTCTCTCTTGGTCCTCAAATGTGCTTATGAAAGGTCCTGTTTGTCTTGCTCCATCATGACCACTGAGTGACCTTGTCCAATGTTTGTTATCTGTCACATTGTTCATAAGCTATAGGAGCAGATGAGTCCTGGTCTACTCCCCACTGTTAGAGCTCTTTGTCTCTAGCATTTAAAATGCACTCCCATGCTCCCATGGCTGCTTGAAGCCTTTATCTCCCACAGAAAACACATATGGTATGCATACTCTTGACCTCATACCTAAATAGTCTCACTTTACCCAGCACACATAATATCTGTTGCATGTGTGTGTGTTGGTAGCAAACACTATCGCTTGTCAAATATATATTCTCATCCTTTTACTCTGCCCACAACAAAGGCATACTGCCATGGTTTAAATTTGATAGCCATTTCTTGTCTCTTCTCTACTCCCCATCCACCCAGATTTAGGGAAGCAACTTACTCCTTTCATGACAACTATAAGCATTTCCCAACTCTATCCCTTCCCTGTCATGATGGATTCAATCTTCCAACTGTGAACCAAAATCTTCTCACTTTTTTTCACAAATTATATCTTGTGCATTAATCGGTGACAGCAACAGAAAAAGTAACTAATACACGTAAAATGAGACCTTCCCTGAGCCTGTCATGTGTCTCTGCATGCTGGCTCCATCCAAAAATATTAAACAATCCTGATGCCCAGTTCAAGGCTCACAGTGAACTGAGGGATCTTGGAAAATAAGTTGCTCAAAAGTCACAAGTGATAACAGATCCGGAAGACACAGGTATAAGCCAGGCAATGCAGGTGTTCAGTCCTTTTTCAGACATTTTCTTTTGGTGCTCAGGTGTGGTGATGGAAGGACCTGGATCTTCTACATAATGACCACTGAGTGACCTTGTCCCTCATTTGTCATTTGTCAGATTGTTCAGAAGCAACAGGAGCAGCTGAGTACTGAGCTACTCCCCACTGTTAGAGCAGTTTGTCTCTCCCACATCCCCTCTGTTACCTCTGCTTTTTTTTTTTTTGAACTCAGTCTTTTTCTTCTAACAGTGATAATATCACCATTTTAACTTCCTCTGGAATAAGTACCACAGGTAGGAATATACAAGACTGGGCATAGTGGGTAAGGGAGCCCATATACTCCCAAATGTATACCATAGTTAGAATTCAAACCAGAAGGGGCTGAAGACATAGTTCAAAGGTTAATGGTACTTGCTGTCTTTCCAGATGATCTGAGCTCAGGTCCCAGGAACCACATTGAGCACTCCACAACCTCCTATAACTCCAGGTCCAGAAGCTCTAATGCCCTCTTCTAACCTCCATAGGTACCTGCAGCTCATGTCACACACACAAACACACACACACACACACACACACACACACACACACTTAAAATAAGTCTTTTTAAAGAAAAATGGAATTAGATTACAAAATCCAACATCCAGTTTCAACTTTCAACTTGCTAAATGTCTAGCATATGCTAATGCCTCAACTTGTCAAAACCCCAGATGATGAGTTATCTCTGGCCAAGTGGGTTTCCTGGCATGAAGGAAACCAGATAACTGTGTAGACATAATGATAGCCAAGGTAGCAGATTCTTAATAAATGCACATAAGGCAGGTAAATGGGAGAAAATAAGTTGGTTTCAACAACAGTAACATTAAGGGCAGCAAGGACACTTAGTTTAAGTGACTTCTAATGACCCAAGAGTAGGTACAAGAAGTTGAATGGGTAGAATTCTTGTCATCTAGGTTACCATTAAGCCCCAGGAAATAGTCTTCTATTGTGCTCTTGCTTTGTTTCCTGTGACAAAATACTCGAAAGTCAACTTAAGGAAAGGGATTATTTGGCTTACACTTCTAGTTCACCTATGAGGGAACTCAGGGCAAGAACTCAAGCAGGAACTTGGAGGCAGGTTGAAGGTAAGCTGCTTGCTGGCTCATTTTCTGGCTTGCTTATAGCCTAGGACCATCTTCCTAGGAATTGTGCCAACCACAACGGTCCGGACCTTTCTACATCAATCAATAACCAAGACAATCCCCCACAGACATGCCCACAGGGCAATCCAATCTAGGAAATTTCTCAACTGTGGCTCCATCTTCAGAGTCCAGACTGTCAAATTGACAACTGAGGCTAACCAGGGCACAGTGTGAAACTGACTGGACATTAAATTTGCTTAGAGAGCCACCCTGCAACATCTTTTGATTGCCCCATGCTAGGCATGATGTACAGAAGTAGAAAACATACACAAATTCTTCCCAAACATGTTCCCAGTTAGCTGGGGGGTGGGGGTGGGGGGCAAAGCGGGAGAGGCACAAAAAAAATTTCAATTCAGAATAATAAAAGAAAGCACACACAAAGTACGGTATAGCACCAAGCAGGGCAGCATTCCTTCGGTCAGAGGCTGGGGAAACACCTAGCAAAAAAGAGTCAGGTTTCACATGGACTTTAGAAGGGATAGATAGAAGTTTTCCTGGCCGATAAATTAAGAACTGGCAGGGGAACGTGACTCCCAGCAAGGACAATGGGTGTCAAGATGTAAAAACATGACATACTCTGGTTCAACCTGGACTCTTGAAACCTATGTAAAATTGAATTATCTCAGAAGACCTGAGATGGCACATGAACCATTATATCATGTGTCCTTCCTTATATATGTTTCCTTATAAATCAAGGACATACCGATAGACACTATAGTTGTTATATCGGTAGTCTTTCCTGCCATCTAAAACTCTAGGAACTGATAATAAAGTCAGGGGGCAAAGTGTTCACTGTGCAACAGTGGGAACCTGAGATCCATCCCAGAACCTCCTGGCTAAAATATTAAGCATCAGCAAGAGGCTCTGCCTCGAAAGATAAGGTAGAGTGGTGACTGTAAAAGGCTTCTAACCCCTGTCCTCAGCTACAGCCTTCAGCCTCCACATGAACCCATATCGGTGGCTACACCTATTCACCCACATGCACTAGGGAGGGGGAGGAAGAACTTCAAGCACACAGAGATGTGGAGACATAAGAGACAAGCCTGGAGCCAGGAGCCTGAAATCCATTTTCTGTAATGAGCTTGAGGCCAGCCTGAACTGCAGGGTGAGACCCTGGATGGAAAAAACTAAAAGGGAAATTTAAAACTTGGGGAAGGAGAAAGAGTGAAGGTGTTTGAAGCCACACAGATGACTTGAGTTCAATCCCTGGGGCCCACCTGTTGAAGGGGAAAAGAGGTTCTACACAAATCCTTTAGCATGTGTTTGTGCATGTACATGCATGTAAATAAATGCAATAGAAATTTTAAAGTAGTTTAAACTTCAGGCATATTTATCTAGCGTGGCTTGCTTTGCAGTCCTGTCTAATGATGGGTTCCCTGTTCTGTGCTCACAGCTCTTCCCAATTAAGACATGATTAAGTGGCTTCCGGTCTCTAAGCCAGGCTTTCCAAACAATGAATGCATCAATATCGAAGGTTTTTAAATTTTTATCCAGCCTTTACCTAGTTCCTGTGTGTTTCTACACAATTTATTCAGGGAGAGAATGGCCAGAGGGCAGAGGACTCCCTCCAGGTCTTCTCTGAACTTGGCTTCTAGGAAGTCAGGGTTAGTTAGTTATTTGTAAGATAACAGGCCACCAGAGAGTCCTGGCCTCTTCCTCGGCTTATGTTTTTTTTCTACCAGAGACTCTGAAGCTAATTTAAGGGCAGCTGCCTAGAGCCCTGGGCTTCACAGACTTTGTGAGTGAACTTCCCCTGAGTGCTCACACTGAAAGAGATCTATCTGCCTGAGTTCACTGGCTAGAGAAGCTGCCCCTGACAGATGTTTTCAGAATTCTCCGTCTATGCTTCAGAGGAACAGGTTCCCTACCACCCCAGAGAGTGTGGACTCCTCAGCCCCCTGTTTTGCATCTGTTCCTGAAACTCTACATGTCAGCTATGTCCAGAGGCAGCCAGCCCTAAGAAAACTGGATCCTCATGAGGGTGGACAAAAGGTAATCGGTACTAAGAGAATGCCTCTTCTGGGTTAGCTGAAGAGCTAATAAAGATGGAGATGTCACGATACAGATAAAAAGCTTGTCATAGGCATACGGGATGTCACTGCAGACTGGACCACTGAGTGTCAGAAAGTCATCTTCCACAGCCCTGGCAGCTGGAAGGCTGCTAGGGACCCTTTCATGGACTGTGGGCCCCCTACTGCCTGTTGTAGATTCTGTTCATGGAAAAGGGGCAAGTGAACCATTCCCTTCCAAAGGGCCACTAATGCCATTCATGAGAGCTCCACCCGCCTAACCTTGTTCCTCAGAGGCCTCAAATACTATCATGTTGGTGCTGGAGTTTCAATATATGAATCTGAGTAGTTTCCAGATAGCCCATCTAAAAAATCGTTCCATTTTTTAGAAATGAGAGCATAAAGAATGTCCATGTTCTAAAACAATCTGTGATTTCATATATGTGGTAGAAATGGTTGTGCAAACCAATCCATGGGCATTTGACTGTAGCATTCTCAAGTCTAGAAGCTTATATGCACAAAAGGCAAAAAGAGAAACAAGTGTACTCACTGCATTACGAAAATAATAATATTTTAATACTAAATTCCATGAGAAAAAAAAAACCAAAAAACAAGGCACTCCTGGTTAGGATGAGGAAGAAGTGTTAGGAAGGCTGTGTTCCTATCCTCACTTGCTGCCCTACCCTTGGATGGCACCTACCAGGGTCACTTGGGTATCTCTGGGTAACTGTCTTTCTGCTCTAACTTGCTACCTCTTTCACTCTACTTTTGACCCCCTGACACAAGCCTCATCTCCTACTCTCTCCTCATTCCTGTTTCTCTTTGAATCTTTAGTTTACAACTGCTTTCTTGACAGTGCTTCTTATTTGGTTTGCTTTATTTTTAAAGATTTATTTATTCTATATGAGTACACAGTAAGCTGTCTTCAGACACACCAGAAGAGGGCATCAGATGTTATTACAGACGGTTGTGAGCCCCCATGTGGTTACTGGGATTTGAACTCAGGACCTCTAGAAGAGCAGTCAGTGCTCTTAACCACTGGGCCATCTCTCCAGTCCCCTTGGTTTGATTTTTTTAAAATGCTTTTTGTATAATGTCATAGAGGTACATAATCCAAATGTATGCACTTTGGATGGATTTCCACATATTTACACATTTATATGACTATATTCCAATCAGATGCAATCCTCAATGTCTCTCCACCTTAGATTTTGAGAGAATATCTTCTCACTGAAGCTAGAGCTCTCTGATTTAGCTAGACTGGCAGGCCAAGAAGCCCCAATCTCTGCCTTGGAATCTCCAGATCTGGGGTTAAAGGGGAACAATGTCATATCAGCTTTCTCAGGTGGGTTTAGTAGGTAGAACCCAGGCTGTCACGTATATGCAGCAACAATTACTGACCGAGCCATCTCTCCAGCCTAACTCCTTCTTCTACTGGGAAGTAAAGTGCATGGATGAGAGCCAGGCAAACATTCTACAAACCCTGAAAACAGCTCTATGGTGTGATTTCTTGAGGTTAACGATCTAAATAAATCGGCCTTGTCTTGCCTCTGCTAAACTGCATGAAAAATGATGTTTTACAGCCTGCATAGATCAGGTTGGTCCTTTCTTCCCTTGAACGTTATCCTTAGTAAAAATTGTCATGCTACCTAATGAACCAATATTAGTTTAACTACATGTTGTTAATTAAAAGCAGAGATTTATACAAGCTTTTCCCTTAGGAATAAAAGTAAGAATATCATACTTCAAGGTTTTAGAAGCAGAAGAGTGGTCCCAGAATTTACAAGCCTCCCTTAATGGCTATGGTGAATTATCTTTTAAGGGTGTCTTCCTCTGGAGACCTCATTCTATTTCCAAGGAAGATCTGACCCCAGATGACTCTTTAGAGGCCAGGTCATTTAGCTTTTGTGTGAGCGGAGACTTTTTTCAGCCTAGATACTCAGACTTTTTTTTTTTTAGTCTTAAACCATTTTCCTGGAAAGCCCATGTGAATTATGTTCACAAGAAAGAGAAAGCCAGGGCTGTGATGCTGTTTCAGTTGGCAAAGAGCTTGCATACAATCCGACAATCTGAGCTCAGATGCCAGCATCCACAGGCAGGTGGATGAAGCAGCACACAGGGATAGCATATGTGTCTATAATCTCGGTGTTCCTGTGCACATGTGGGAGACAGAGGCACACGAGTCTCCAGAAACTTGCAGGCCATCTATCCTGCCATAAGCAATGGTGGACAACGTGAGAGAGCCTATAAACAAGGCTGACCCTGAACTTGTTCTATGACCCCATATGCACTTCCCCTGTGGCATGCATGCACACATACACATATACACATAGCACAACCACACATAGAAAAGACTGAAAAAGGAGAGAAAGAGGAAAAGCTAGATCTCCTATTCACTCCCGATGGATATTCATAAAAGTTTTTCATTGACTCCTTCTACAAGTGAACCCAAAAATAGGATTCATTTGTACTCATCCATATAAGTTACAAGGGCTCATGAGCTGAGAGAAGTCTTTGAGTTACCTCTGATTATATAACCTGACATATACAGCAGGAAGGAAATATTTCTTTTAGGTCATGTGATTTCAGAGAGCTCAGTCCAGTGTAGTAGCAGGGCCATGGGAAAGGAACTCACAGAATGGCAGCTAGGAAGTAAATAATGAAGATCAGGGAAGGATAACCTTCCAAGGGTGCCCTCCCATTGTCACTACTCCCTCCAACTAGACCCCACCTCCTCCTTTTACCATCTCCTAAAGATGCAATCATATTATGGATTCGATGAGAAGGTAAAGTCCTTGGTTAGGTCAGAGTCCTCATCATCTAATTATTCCTGGAAAATTCATCAAGGGGGTCCTTCACTGTCTCCAAGCCATGTATCAATCCAATCAAGTTAACAATTAAGATGAATCATACGACTAGAAAGAAGGGAACATAATGTGTATGCTAAGGAGGGAGACAATGGCTATGTTATCAGAAAAGGTCTCATTCTAAGTAATGATTCAGCCACATTGACCCGGTGCAGAAGGCACACATCAGAGTCATCCATCAGATGTCCCAAAGCTGGGGGCTGATCACCCACATTTCCAGCCTCTGCTCACAGGCAGAGTAGACTCTATTGGCCAAAGAGAACCTCCCATTGACCAGATGAACAGAGGTTAATCTCCATGAATGGTGCTACCTGAAGGAGGTAGGCAGGGAAAATTGTGGCATAACGCTCCAGAGCAGAAGCGGGATGAAGGCCAGCCCACCAGCCATGCACATCAGCCTCGTGTCTTCCTCTAGCATGCTTTCCAGTTTAGCATGGCAGTCAGTGCATCTCCAAAGCCTGTGAGCAGCATGCTGTGTGCTTCCTCTGTGTGTCCCTGAGGTTAATACAACAGGAAAAACAGGACAAGTAGGGATTACTGTTCCATTCATAGTGAGCTTGGAAGTCACTTGATCTCAATAAAACTCAGTTTTCTCTATCTACAGTCTGACATGTCAAGACACTATCGTATTAGCACAGACTTTGAATGGAAGCTAACATTAGTTCATATATGTTGTTAAGAAATCTGAGCATCTAGTGTTCCTGAGAGAATTAATTAAAATAATGTTCTCACAAGGTGAACAGAAGCTACTATAGGCCCTAAAGTGCACAGATGAGAGCCAGTTCTACAAACCCTGAAAACAGCTCTATGGTGTTTTCTGTTCCACCCTCTCAAATAACCTCATATGAAGTCTCAACCTGCAGGGTTACGTCTGAGAACAGGCACTTGGAGAATTAGGTAAAGTAAGATACGGTGAGGGTGTGTTATGGCTTGAATCTGAAATGTCCCCCGCAGGCTCCTGTCTTGAATGCTTGATCCTCAGCCTGTATTGAAGACTGTGGAGGCCTAGAAGGTGGGCCAAGCTGACAGAAGTAGGTTACTAGCAGATAGGCTATGAAGGTTATACCTGCCATAGTCTCTTTGATTCAGTCGTATGAAGAACGACTACCTCATGTTCTTGACACCCACCAAAGGAGTCTACCCATCCTCACCTGCTCTGTGGCGATGGACTGAAATTTCTCTGACACATGAGACAAAATAAACATTTCTCCTTTACAGTTGACTCTGCCATGTATTTTGTCAGAGTTATGAGAAAGGTAATTAATGAGTGTGGAAGCTTCTCGATGGTAAAAAGAAGAGACAGACTTTCTATTCTAGCCAGTCCATTATCTATCTCTACATATCTATCTGTCTCTATCTACCAATCTATCATCTATCTGTCATATATATGTCTATCATCTATCTTTATCTCACACACATACACATAATTAATGATAAAAATTAATATTTTAAAAGCCACTTAAAGACACACTTTGAGACAGTTAGATTTGAGTGTGGCCAGCACGTGAGATGACAGGGAACTTGTACTTGTTTAGCCAGGTGGATAACATTATCATGGCTGTGCAAGAAAATAATCCTCTTTTCTGGAGACTCAGATTAAATAATTAGAGTGGAAACATTATCATGTCCGTACTTAATTTAAAAAGTTTGAGTAAAATACTGTGATGGCCATGCAGGTGTTCTCTAGACCACTATATGTTTCTGTGTGTTTGGAAAGTTTTATAATAGAAAAATTTATATTCCTATATATTTGAAAAGTTATAAATTTGTAATGGTTTTAAGGAATTTTGCCAAAAAACAACCCCAAGATTTTAGATTTTTTTATGTTGTTGTAGGAAACCCAATTTCTCTTTAATTGAAATTTTTACTGAGATAATTGTAGATTCTCACACAGTTGTAAGGAAACATACGGTGTCCCTGGAAACACTTCCCCCGTCTCCCCCGTCTCCCCCGTGGGAGCATTTTCCACTTTAGTTTCATCTAACAGCAGTAAAGCTTTGCTTTTCACATTTGATTTGATAATCAATACTCCTATTCATTTAATAGCCCTTTTACGGATTTATTTTCCTGCTGATCTTAAATGTGGTTTTGTTGTTTCTTTCTCCCTTTCCCCCTTACTCTTCCCTCTTCATCCTTCCCGTACTCCCTCTCTTCTCTCTTTCCCTCTCTGATTCCTCTTTTTTTTTTTTTTTATATATATATTTTAGAGCTCATGTTGTATTGTCATTCTGTGCCTGGATTGCTTCACTTAATATTTTTTTTTTTTTTTTTATTATTAACTTGAGTATTTCTTATATACATTTCGATTGTTATTCCCTTTCCCGGTTTCCGGGCAAACATCCCCCTCCCCCCTCCCCTTCCTTATGGGTGTTCCCCTCCCAACCCTCCCCCCCTTGCTGCCCTCTCCCCAACAGTCTAGTTCACTAGGGGTTCAGTCTTAGCAGGACCCAGGGCTTCCCCTTCCACTGGTGCTCTTACTAGGATATTCATTGCAACCTACGAGGTCAGAGTCCAGGGTCAGTCCATGTATAGTCTTTGGGTAGTGGCTTAGTCCCTGGAAGCTCTGGTTGGTTGGCATTGCTGTACATATGGGGTCTCGAGCTCCTTCAAGCTCTTCCAGTTCTTTCTCTGATTCCTTCAACAGGGGTCCCATTCTCAGTTCAGTGGTTTCCTGCTGGCATACGCCTCTGTATTTGCTGTATTCTGGCTGTGTCTCTCATGAGCGATCTGCACTCACATTTTGATCATCCGTCTTGAGTTTCATTTGTTCTAGGCATCTAGGGTAACTCAAGCATTTGGGCTAATAGCCACTTATCAATGAGTACATACCATGTATGTCTTTCTGTGATTGGGTTAGCTCACTCGGGATGATATTTTCCAGCTTCGACCATTTTCCTATGAATTTCTTATAGTCATTATTTTTGATATCTTATTAATATTCCATTGTGTAGATGTACCACATTTTCTGTATCCATTCCTCTGTTGAAGGGCATCTGGGTTCTTTCCAGCTTCTGGCTATTATAAATAAGGCTGCGATGAACATAGTGGAGCACGTGTCTTTTTTATATGTTGGGGCATCTTTTGGGTATATGCCCAGGAGAGGTATAGCTGGATCCTCAGGCAGTTCAATGTCCAATTTTCTGAGGAACCTCCAGACTGATTTCCAGAATGGTTGTAGCAGTCTGCAACCCCACCAACAATGGAGGAGTGTTCCCTTTCTCCACATCCTCGCCAGCATTTGCTGTCACCTGAGTTTTTGATCTTAGCCATTCTCACTGGTGTGAGGTGAAATCTCAGGGTTGTTTTGATGACTAACGATGTTGAACATTTCTTTAGGTGTTTCTCAGCCATTCGGCATTCCTCAGCTGTGAATTCTCTGTTTAGCTCTGAACCCCATTTTTTAATAGGGTTATTTGTCTCCTTGCTGTCTAACTTCTTCAGTTCTTTGTATATTTTGGATATAAGGCCTCTATCTGTTGTAGGATTGGTAAAGATCTTTTCCCAATCTGTTGGTTGCCGTTTTGTCCTAACCACAGTGTCCTTTGCCTTACAGAAGCTTTGCAGTTTTATGAGATCCCATTTGTCGATTCTTGATCTTAGAGCATAAGCCATTGGTGTTTTGTTCAGGAAATTTTTTCCAGTGCCCATGTGTTCCAGATGCTTCCCTAGTTTTTCTTCTATTAGTTTGAGTGTGTCTGGTTTGATGTGGAGGTCCTTGATCCACTTGGACTTAAGCTTTGTACAGGGTGATAAGCATGGATCGATCTGCATTCTTCTACATGTTGACCTCCAGTTGAACCAGCACCATTTGCTGAAAATGCTATCTTTTTCCATTGGATGGATTTGGCTCCTTTGTCAAAAATCAAGTGACCATAGGTGTGTGGATTCATTTCTGGGTCTTCAATTCTGTTCCATTGGTCTATCTGTCTGTCTCTGTACCAATACCATGCAGTTTTTATCACTATTGCTCTGTAATACTGCTTGAGTTCAGGGATAGTGATTCCCCTGAAGTCCTTTTTATTGTTGAGGATAGTTTTAGCTATCCTGGGTTTTGTTATTCAGATGAATTTGCAAATTGTTCTGTCTAACTCTTTGAAGAATTGGATTGGTATTTTGATGGGGATTGCATTGAATCTGTAGATCGCTTTTGGTAAAATGGCCATTTTTACTATATTAATCCTGCCTCTGATTCCTCTTTCATATTATCCCCTTATCATCATCCTCACTTACTTGCCTTTCCTCTCTCTCTCTCTCTCTCTCTCTCTCTCTCTCTCTCTCTCTCTCTGTCTCTCTCTGTCTCCTCCTCCTCTACCTCCTCCTCCTCCTCCTCCTCTCTTTCCCTTCCTCCTTCTCTCTCTCTGCCATATATGTGGGGTATAATATATATATATATATATATACACATATAGTTCTGAAATCGAGCCTATTGAACTACCTTTTAATTCATAGCATAGGTAGATAGAGCCTCCACTGATGTTCTATTTCAACTTTCTTTTGTCCTCTGTCCAATCTTCTTGCATATAATTTTGAGAATTAACTAACTAACTAAGATTTCAGAATCAGTATTTGGACAACTCATTATCTGGAGAGTGGTTAGCTTATCAATACTGAGTCCTTCTTGGAGACAGACACCATCCTGAGTCAAGAAAAGCCATTTGGGGACATCCAAAGGCAGTTGAGTCAGTATTTGCCCAGGACAAGCAGTCTCTGTCTACTGGCCTTTTCCCCTTCATTTCTATAAAATGACTGGGACTCTCAGTTACCCCTGGGGCATCTGGATAAATGTCAAGGAGAAGTTTCTTCCCACTATTGGCTAATGTACCACCTGGCAACCCAGGAATAGCCAAACCCTTTCCTGCTGGTCAGTATCAGTGAGTTCGGTATACTAGGAAAACAGAAGATAAACAACAGTTTGAAAATGACTGCAAGCATCAACAACTGTGTACCCAGAAGGCTTTGGACTGTGTAGCTTCTGTATGTGGCCTAACCAGGAGTTCATCTTTTTCCTTTATAATCTAACTCACAGAAACCACAGAACAGTTTGGAAGTAAACAAAGACCGAAAGACTGAAGGGGAAATTCTAGGTTAAATAACCTAGAGGATTTTAAGCCAATAAGTAAAAGAGTGTGGGAGATATGAAGTTGGGGCAGCTCATTTAGTAGAAAAACTAGCATGCACAAAGCTCTGGATTCCATCCCCATCACCATATAAACCAAGTGTGATGGCACACATAGTCATCCTAGTACTCTGGAAATGGAAACAAAGAGCAAATGTCTGAGGTCATCCTTGGATGCATAGCAAGTTGAAGGCTAGCTTGGTGTACATGAGGATCTATCCCATGGGTGGTGGAAGGGGAAAAAGGGGAGGAAAGGAGGAAGACAAAGAGAGAAAAAGAATCAGACATTTTAGGAATCAAAAGGAAAAGAGTATAGAGCCTAGACTTCTGCTTTAGAATATGTATTCCATCCACCTAACAAAATATCATTCTGTAAATGGTACAGTCCCTGACTAATCAGAACCATGCCTCCTCCTTCACTGGACAGAGAGATGCCAAAATGCTAAGAGGTGGTAGACTTGGTGTGGGCAGATGAGTCAATTCAGATTCCCTTACCCAGATCTGTTTCTGGGCTATTTACTCATTCTCTCAACATTTGTCTATGATTTTTTTTCAAACACAATTACAGCTAGTCCTGGTACCCACAGGAGACTGGTTCCAGGACACAACTCTGCAAAATCAAAACCCATGAATACTCAAGCTCCTTATGAGAGATGATGCAGAATTGTGCATAACAAGCATGCATGCTGCTGTATACTTTAAACAACTGCTGGATTACTTAAAACACCTAACACATTGCAAATGCTGTGCAAAGAGTCATAATCCTGAATTGTTTAGAGAGTAATGACGAGAAAATGCATCTGTGTTGAATGAGTTTATTTTCTGTTGCTATCATGAAACACCTAGGACTAGGTGTTTTATAAAAATAAACCTACTTCACTCATAGTTCTTGGGTCTCATGAGGACCTTCTGGCCATATCACAGGATGGCAGATGGCATTGTAATGGGGGTATATGCAACAGGGAGCGATCACATGACAAGACAGGAAGCCAGCAAGCAGGAAGGGGCCAGTCTTGTTCACAACAAAAGTCCTCACAAGAACTAACTCAGCATCCCATAAGAACTGCTGTGGCTGGAGGACAAGGACTGGAAGCTGACACATCAAGATTAGCATGTGGAGGAAGCCAGTTTGCAGAGGAGGACTGGAAACCTTTAATCATCTGGTCTTCATTTAATGAATATGGCATGGGAAAGAAGAGCCCAGAAAATAAAAATTAGAGATCTGGGGGTTATGTGAAAGTTCTAAAGGGAGACACTGTGTAGCCCTGGACTAAGGGCTCTTCCCTCAGGCTCCTAACATACTCCTATCGCCAGGACTGCCTTCCCTTTCTTAATAAGCAGCCTATAGTTTCTATTTCTAACCATATGTCTCTGGTGCAATCCTTTGCCTTGAGTCACTAGTACATGAGAGCCTGCAGGCCTGTGCCCTCTGAACTCAGAGCCACAACTCGACACTACTCACCCTTTGTCTTTTCTTTAGCTCTATTTCAGACACCAGCCCAAACAGCCCAAAGCCTAAACATGGCTGCCTTCACATTCTAGCCCTCTCACTGTTTGTCTGACCTCTGGGACTAACTCCAAAGGCAATGGCTTCCTTTCCATCTCCCTCCTCCTGGCAGCTGCCAGGCTTTTCAGCTTGTCTGTCCTGTTGTTTTTCTCTCAAACTTTAATAAAGTTGTATTCTTAGCTTCTTTGCCAGTCCTCCTTTAAATGACTTCCTTAGTGGGACTAAGAAACCCAAAAGATGGCCTAGTTTCTCTGATAACACTACATTGATCCTTCTGTAGACACTATCTCTACAAAACTCCCATTAGGCTTCACCTCTTAAATAGCCTACCACGTTAACACCTCCACCACGGAGATGAAGCCTCCAACTAGATGAACCCTGAAAGAACAAAACACATTGAAACTATACTACACATGTGCCATACAGATACAATTTTAGATATATTTTTTCAATCCACAGCTATTTGACTCCAAAGATAATGAATCAAGATATGGAGGCTAATTTTCGATCTATTCAGCAATTCAGCTTGTTCCCTGAAAACTTCTCTTGCTCATAACAAAGTCTTCACAAGAACAAACTCGGCATTTGGAAGAATCACTATGGTTGGAGAACACTGGTTCCTGCATGAATACTTCTGGTGCTCCTGAGGTCATTTTTAAGACAGTCACAGAAAACTTGAGTTATCCAACATACACATTCATCCTGGACCTGTTTCTGTTTGCCCTGGCTCTCAGCTTTTATACAATAAGCAAACATCCTCTTTGCAGTCTATCTTGTGTGGTTTTCCACATTTGTGTGTGTGTGTCTGTGTCTGTCTGTGTGTGTGTGTGTGTGTGTGTGTGTGTGTGTGTTATGGTAATTTGACTATTGACAATGTCCCCTGAGTGCAATGCTGAAGTGTTCTCTAGCATTTAGAAGCATAAAAAGGACTACGACCTGCCTATCAGAGAAAATGCTACATTGGGAAAGCTTTATTTGGACAAAGGGAGTAGAGCTTTTTGCAGGAAATTCAATATACATAAATCAACAATGTAAATTAAATGATGTATCTATAAGCAGAAACACATTGGCACACGATTGTGAATTGATCATGTGGTGAAAATGTTGAGACTCATGGGATTCTATCATGTATCATGCCTTGGTCCAGTGTGCCTGAACTCAGAGTTTATAGTGACTTTACAGAACATTACTGCTCCAAATAATGGGAGTCAAACGCAGGTATTACATGTACAACATCACATTAGATGCTGGGATGAAGTCTATAGATAAAACATAACCTCTGTCTCCCAGATGGTCAATGCACACACCATATCCCAAATGGAGCATATGGGGAGAGATGACCTAGATTTGAGGCCAAATTCATGAGATAGGAATATTGACAGGATATGTTACCTGAGTTACTTTGGAATTCTGTCATCTATAAAAATCAGATGGCTGCTTCAGCTTTGTCTAGGGGACAAAAGTGTACGCCTGCCAGGAATTCAATATGAGTAAACCTTCATGATCAGAGGGCACCATTCACAGTAGCCTTCTACAGTGCAGAGACCCTGCCATCAGGATGGCCCGCTGCCTCACTTTGTGACTGTGTTAGCATTTGTCTGTTCTCTCTACCTCCAAAACTTGGATTGACATAAGTTCTTGCTCTCCTTCATGAAAGGAGGTTCTTGCTCCAGCACTGCTGTGGAAAATTTCTTGGCCTATGTAGTCCCAGACTTTGGCCCATCCATGCTAAATGACAGTTGTGATTCTCCTGGTTTCACCCTGACTTTACAGTGAACTTGTCTTCTGTCCTTGTTAGGTTCTTCTGTTGCTGACCTAAACACCATGACAAAAGCAGCTTTGGGAGCAAAAGGTTAATTTGGCTTTCCAGTCACACTCCATCATTAAGGGAAGCCAAGGTTGGCCAGAACTCAAGGTAGATACCTGGAGGCAGGAGCTGATGCAGAGACCATGGGAAGTGTTGCTTACTGGCTTGCTCCTCGTGGCTTGCTCAGTCTTATACCACCCAGGACCAACTGCATAGGTGTTGTTGTAAAAATATAAAAATAAAAAAGAGTAACGGTGTCTTTTTCCCTGCTAGGTCCGCGCTGCGGTGTCCCAAGATATCTGCTAGCTATCTTGGCGGAAACACAGCCCAGCCGCACACTTTCCTACACTCAAACCCTCACATAAAACAACACACAACACAGTAATCTTAGATCCAATTGGTAAGATATAATTGCCCACTTAAACATACAAAGCCCAGTACCATCCATCCCTTGAGAACATTAATAACAACCTGTAAATACTCAGAGCAGAATCTTAGCATCACCTGCCATGGCTTCTCCCCTCTCTCCGTCTCCTCTCTCCTCTCTCCCCTAGTCTCCTCCTCTTCCTTCAAACTTCTCTCCCGCCCATCCTTCCTTCTCCTCCAATGACAGGCCTCCTTCTATCCTGTACCTGCCTCACCTGTGACATCATCCTACACATAGGTGGTCTCACTCACACCTATTATTAATGAAAAATGCACAACAGGCTCACCTACAGAGAAATCTAATGGAGGTGATTCCTCATTTAAGGCTTCCTCTTTTCAGATAATTCAAGTTCGTATCAAGTTGACAAGAAACCTAACCAGAACATCTCCTCTTGCAAACAGATGGTCAGACACTTTTCAGTTTCCATTTTCTGTTGAGATTAAACAAAAGGCATGCCAGCCAGGAATGTCAGTGCACATCCGTAATGCAAATACGTGAGAAGTTGAGGCAAGAGGATCATGAGTTTGTAGTGAGCCTAGGTTACCTAGCAAGACCACCTCTTAAAAGAGGGTGGGGTTGAATCTGTAATGAAACCTGGGGATAGAGCACTTGTGTAATAACTGATGGCTCTATGGCTGGTCCCAGCAACACGATCCTAACAAAGGCACACAACCATTGAGATTCTGTGCAGACAAAATATAACAGGCAACCGCACACTTTCTGTGTACTTTCACAGAGTTTAACACATGGCACATGCCACATGTGCTTCTCTCCAGTCTGAGTGTGACTCCAAAGTCGATTAATTTATGTTCAATTATTTATTCTGCTGTAATGCCTTCTCCAATTACTGATAGATAATTGCATGAGAGGAAATGAAATCCAACACGCGACACTAATGGGAGATCATTTTACGGGCAAATCCCTGGCTTGGAAACACTTGCTGAGATGGGGCACAGGTGATTTACTACAAGAAAAGCAGGGAGCTGGGCCCCCCTTTAATTAGCTCTTTAACTTATTTAATGATGCATCCTGGGTGTTGAAAGCTGTTATTGTTTAAGGGTTTAATGTGCCATAGAATTCAGGAAAAGGAGAGTCAGAGGGAAGAAGACAAGATCCTTTGAGGAGTCAAATTCTAGTCAAAGTTTATTCAGCACCCCTAAAGTACAGATGGGCATTAGTTTTCTCCCCACTCTGGGCATCACAGCTTGGAGGAAGGACTCTGGGTGATGTCATGTGGCAAAAGGCTCTTTACAGCTTACTCTACAGCATAGCCATCATATATAGCTTAATGTTCCACCTCTGACAATCATAGCCCATCAGGAGCTAAGTGTGCTGGCCTGAAGTTTTCCTGAACTAAATTCACGAGTCCAAACAGAAAGATGAGACTACGGTGTTCTTTTTCCAAAACTGAACTGAACTTTAATTTTCTGGATTTCATTCCCAAAGGGATCTCATTATTACATCTTGGCTCCCCTTCTTTGGGTGCTACTCATAAAAACATTAGCAACGTTAGCACTGCCAACATGCTTGCAGTCCCTGCCTGCTTTCTGAGTGGGAGTTTAGAATCCTGTCAAGGCCTGTCCTTCCTTTACTGCCCCTTCCTGTCCTTTACCAATATTGTCCCAAGCTCAGCATCTTCTGCCATCTCTTCTCATTCTGGGTAGACCTCTAGGATCAGAGAAGTTGGCGATGAGAATAGGGAGAGAATGCAAAGATGTCTGAATTCTACTGTACTTTACAGGAGTTAATGAGGGAAGCCAGATTCAGAGACGTGTTGAGCCCAGGAAGTCAAATGGTTTTTGTTTTCCTAAGACCTCTGGTAGAGTGTGGTAAGCTGAGGATGGTGTTATGTTTCCAGGCACAGTTTCTTCCCTAATGGAGATCTGATGCTATTCAGAGTGATGTAAAATGAACACGATGATTGCTGTTGAACAGGTGTGTGGCTGGCGACATTCCCTGTCTTGCTACTCTTATCTGTCAAGTAGAGATGGTAGCAGGATTCTCAGAAGGATGAAAAGATACAGTCAAGGTGAAGCATTTAGCAGTATAGACCAGTGGCTCTCAAACTTCCTTGTGCTGTGACCCTTTAATACTGTTCCTCATGTTGTATTGACCCCGACCATAAAATTATTTCATTGCTACTTCATAACTGTTGCTACTGTTAGGAAACATAATGTAAACATCTGACATGCAGGATATCTGACATGCAACGACAGTGTGGGGGGGGAGGGGGCCTGGGGGGGATAGGTGGTCAAGATCCAGAAGTTGAGAACCAGTGGTTTAGGGGTTTAGTGGATGTTTTAGCCATGAATTATCATCAACTCCTCACCAACATCATCACTATTATCGTCCCTGTGACTAGAATGCTTGACTGTGCTGTGATACTCAAGTCATTCCTTACAACAGTGGCATCATTGGAGGATCTCTTCATTCATTTGCTAAAAATCAACATAAAACACATGCTTTCTTCCTCATGATGGGGAACACTGCTCTTAACAGTTTTCCTTCCACTGTGGGAAAATACCTAGCAGTGATCAAATACCTGTTGAATGAGTAGCTCCATGAGTGAATGGGGAGTTAATGGTAATCATTCTTTAAGATATTGGATGCTTTCAGTTTCAATACACTACTGACTAAAAAGAACTACAGAAGGGGCTTCCCCCACCCCTTAGTTGTGGCTTTGGGTGGTACTCATCTACATTAAAGTTCTCCTTTGTTCTTTGCTTCCCACTTCTAAGGACTTAGCACACCCCTGTGGAGGAGACCTGCAGTAACTATTACTCTCTAAAACTGAGCCTGGCAGCTACAAAGTGAAGGATTAAGGCTGCCAGATAAAACACATGAAGCCCACCTGAGTATGAATTTCAGGTAAACAGAAACATTTTAGTATGAGCTGAAGTGTTGCATGAGCATCTGTTTTATTGTTGATATTTTGATTTGTTTGGATTTGTTGCTGAATGTAAAAGCCCTACAAAGAACACTCACTTCACTGGTTAGCATACAAAATATAAGTAATTAAGAATTCCTGTTTGGCTAAGTCTGATTAAGGTTCATCTGTACTAAAAGAAATAGAGCAGATTTACACTGTACACTACCTGAGCATCGTTCTCATTTCCTTCCATTCCAGGGCACCTGCTCCATAACCCTCTCTGTCCTCCCTGCCTCTCTTTTGTTTGGTCCCCATGTCATCTGGAAGGCTAGTAGAGCCCTGGCTTTGGCAGTCCAACTTCCTCACACACTCTGCTGCAAGCCATTCTCTGCGTAATCTACCTACCTTTTAAATGGCACCAGAGCACTAAGAGCCCACACTTCCTCCTTTCATGCTTAGGGTGTGGTCTGTTGACTCACATGATTCGACTTCTCACTTTTGTAAGGATGTCATCACTTCACAACGTGGATTTTGCTTATATTTCAACTGCCTTTGCCTTTTCACTGTGTCTCCTAGATCAAACCAACCCCTCCTCTTAGAAGCCCTGCTCTTACTGTTCTTACTTACTCTTCCCCTAAATTAGCATGGCTATTTCTCCCTTCTGATGAAAACTCACCTTGCATATGACTTAAGGACTCAGTGCTGGTTTGTATTTTGTCAGCTTGATGCATGCAAAGACCATCTAAAAAGAAGAAGCCCCCAACTGATAAAATACCTCCATCAGATTGTCCTATAGGCAAGTCTGTGGGGCACTTTCTTGATTAATGATACATGAGGTGGGAAGCCCACTATGGATCACCCCTGGGCAGGTGAATCTGAGTTGTGTAAAAAGGCAGGCTGAACAACCATGGAGAACAAGCCACTAAGCACCACTCCGTGGCCTCTGCTTCAGTTCCTGCCTCCGGTTCCTGCCCTGCTCAAGTTCCTGCCTGACTTCACTCAGTGATGAACTGTGACCTGATAGGATAAAATAAACCCTTTTCTCTCCCAGGTTGCTTTTTGGTCATAGTATTTCTCACAGCAATAAAGAGCAAACTAAGCAGAATCTCTTTCAAATTGAAGCCCATCTTCTACACTCATCCAAGAACCCCATTTTTCCCCAAGAACAAATAGCCTTCTGCTAATTTCTGCTAATAATCTCCATGCACACAACACTCTTACCTGTTTTTCTCTCTGCTAGAGCTTTTGTGCCAAGGACAAAGCCAGCCATGTAACCTGACAGTGTGCAACAAATGCTCTCTAAACAAACGTGTGTGAAGAAAAACAACTGAAGTATCCTGGCAGAAACCTTGGAGACTACTGATGCTACCTGGCATACTCCAGGCAACACAGTCAGTAGGGGGAGAAAACTCCTAATGTGCAAAGGAGTTCAGTGAAAACCTATACAGCCCAGGTTGAGGAGAATTATCTTCCCTCTGTACTGATGGAACTTCAACCTCGGCAGTCAGATCGCCTTCCTTCCTTTTCTAAGGGTGAAGAGCTTGGCCGATTTGAAGAGGATGAATTAGTGTGTTTATTGGGCCACATCCCCCGAGACAAACCACATGTCTCATCAAAGCTACAGCTGTCTGTGAAGCTCAGGAAAGCCTCTCCAATCAGCAATTTACATGGGTGAACCTAACATATTGAACCATGGTGATTTATGGTAACAATTAAGAACATATTACCAAAGTCTATTTCACCATTAACACCCCAGGGACAGGACTACTTTTAAATCTTCCATCTGCTCCCTCCCTAGAGCCTTGGATCTTGGCTATGGATTTAGAGATTATAAATTTCACAAAGAATGAGAAGTGTAAGAAGAGTCTTGAACAGCAAATAATGAGTTTAGCCAGCATCTCAACTTCTGGGCAAGATTTACAATGTCAGCCTGCCTGAGGCAGGGGAATCCATTCTGAAGCTTATTGCCTCTATCACTTACGGTTTCAGCTCTGGGTGTGAGAGTCTGCCTCTCTGATAGGATGCTTTGTGGAAACTTAGATGTTTTGCTTCAACGGCTCTGTCCAAGAGCATGGTGACCACAAAGCGATGGCCACCTGTGAAGGATCGCCTTTGCTGGCTCAACTAGGTTTAGAATCATTGCGAAAACAGGCCTCTCTGTGTGTGAGGAAGTTTCTAGATGGGGTTAACTGAGGTAGGAAGACCCACCCTGAATATGGACAGCATAATTCTATGGTCTTGACTTCTCCAGGTACTGTGAAAAGTGGAGAGTTGGCCTCTCTCTCTCTCTCTCTCTCTCTCTCTCTCTCTCTCTCTCTCTCTCTCTCTCTCTCTCTCTCTCTGTGTGTGTGTGTGTGTGTGTGTGTGTGTGTGTGTGTGTGTGTTCCTGACTCTAGCTGCAATGTGACCAGCTGCCTCAAATTCCTACCATCATGATTCCCTACCATGATGATGCTCAGATTGTGAACCAAACCCTTCTTTCTTAAGTTGCTGTCTGGTATTTTATGGCTGTAACAAGATGAGTAACAAATACACTGTCATTTCCAGAGACCATGCCCAGCGCCTACAGTTTGTACACATCACTCAACAGGCAGACTCTGGAGCTCACACTCTGCTCCTCTGATCAGAAAGCTCAATGGCTACCCTCCCAAGAGCTCTGGGACCAACTAGTTCTTGCCTTAGACCCTCATTTCTAATGGAAATCTCCAAAGGAACATGAGCAAAGCTAATCATTATCTATTTACAGAATACATGACAGGATTCAAGAGACAACCATATCTCCATCAAATTTTCTCAAACTATAGTTCAGAGTCCATCTCCATCATTATTGTCTGGATCCTTTTACAGAGGCAAAGGAACTTTATCCCACGTTGTATAAATATCCTCAAAGTTAAAACATTCTATCCCACAGGGAAGCAGCTTAGTCCAGAAAGGAAAGAATTCCCAATAGTTTCAGGACTTTTCTAAAACTGACCAGATTCACTAGATCCCTCCTTCCTGGAGTAAACAATAAAGACAGCTGAGAACGACTTTCAGACAAGTGAAGCTGTAAAGACTTAGAGATCAGACCAGCAGAGGAAGAAGCAGAAACCAGCTGAGCTGCCTGGTAGAGGTTTAGACCAATTGAGTCACGTGGAAAGGACATTCTCCAACCTGTTGAGCTGTCTGCAGGCTGTGCAGTGTGCTCCAGGTTTCCAGTTTTGTGAGCCTATGCTAGGGTGGGCTATGGTGATGCTGCTGTTTTGAGCCATTTCTGCCCCTGTAAATAGCCTCTCACCCATATTCCTGTAAGTAACCTCAGGAAAGTTCATTTGTTCAAGTTGGACTTTGGTGGGATCTGCAGGCTCCCTATCTGGGATAAGGTGCATCTTATTTGTAGAATGCAAATTTCTGGGGTAGAGGTTTAGAAATCTCTATTCTTATTCTGATTTGAGGGGGCTGGGAAGCAGAGTCTTGTGTTTCCCAGTCTAACCTCAAACTCATTAAGTACCCAAGAAAGGCACTGAACTTCTGATCCTCTTGCCTCTACCTCCCAAGTGCTAGAAATGCAGACATTCCTCACAATATCCAGTTATAAGGTGCTGGAACTTGAATCCAGGACTTTGCACATCCTAGAGCTCCACTGACTGAGACGCATTCCCAGTCCATGAATCTGCATTCTTTACACGGTCTATAGATGACCCCAGTGTGTATTAAACTTTGGGGAAGACTGACCTAATTATGTTGATGTGGATGAGAAAAGAAAGTCTCCTCCAGACAGAGCTCTCGGGTATCTCCAGAAAACATATCTCTTTGCTTTTAGCTGTTTTCCTCTGAGAAGGTAACTATCTGGGCTCCGTGGAGAGAAAGAGAAATGAAATTCTTGACACGTGTTCATTCTGTGACATATTTAGTCTTTGTTGGACCACCCACTAGCATGACAATATTGCTATAAAATCCCAGTGCAGTTTTGAGATGAAATGAGTGGCTACAAAGTACACTGTACTTACATGCAACTAGTTCATAAAAGTTTTAAATACTAAAATAACTAATTTAATTGTTATAAACTAATGAAAATTCAAGAATTTCAGGGACCACATAAAGCTGAGGAGGGAAAATATTTTTACTGTGCTTATAGATGATATATCCTCCTTCCTGCCCCCATGCTTCCCAAAGGGAGAGTCACATAAGGCTTGGCTCCACCAGGAAATTTAATAGATATTAGCCCTAACTCCAAAGAAGGACTCAGATTTCCTATGTCAGCTGTTTATGAGACTTTCAGACCACAGTGTTTTATCAGACATTAAGTGAACCATCAAAGGCTATATGCATTGTGCTCTTACACAGACAGACATAGTCACACACAGAAACACACAAACCCACAGACACAAAGGCATACACACACACACACACACACACACACACACACACACACATACACACACACACACTTGCCAGGAGTACACAGTAGACAAGGGAGATGGGTGGGATTTGAAATCCCAGTGGCCTGAATTGTCAGAATTGTGGAAGTCAGGCCGTCCCAACTTCCTGTGCAATGGACTTGAGGTATGTATGTTTGCTTGTGTTTGAGTATGTATGTATGTATGTATGTATGTATGTATGTATGTATATGTTTGTGTATGTAGAAATGTATGTATGTACACATGTACATATTTCTATAATTGGCTTTTTAATTGTCCTTATTGTCTGACAGGTTTGTACTTTTCTATAATAATGAATTTTCAGCATGCTCCCCTTCCATTTTCTTCTCTCTCATTGCTTTCAACCTTATTTTTTTGAGATAGGATCTCACTGAACCTAGAGCTCGTTGATTCAGCAAGACTAATTGACCAGCAGTCCCTGGAAATCCTCTTGTCTTTGGAATTATCTGGAACTGCAGGTGGACACCACCATGCCCAGCTTTCTCATGTGGATGCTGAAGATATGGACTCGGGTCCTTGTGGTTTCAGTGTAAGCTCTTTAGTAACTGAGCCAGGTCTACAGTTCTAACCTTTCCCTTTTTAAGTTGTTTGTTTTAGGTATCCTTCCACAGCACCAGAAAACTCACACACACATATGTAATAAGTCAGTGGTGGAAATGGAGTTACACACTCCATATAACATAACCTGATTGGAAACATGGCCCATGCCCCACCTCGTCCATATTCTATAGCTACAGCAGGTCACATGTCCTGTGACCCTAAAGAGGAGGGGATCATCAAAGACACCACAGCAGTGAGCAGGAACCCAGAGGTTCATCTCAGAATCCTGTCAACCACAGAAAATTCCATCTGTAGCACAGGGATGAATGTGGTTCTCAGTTTGTAAGGATCTCACATTCAAAGTTTTAAGATACTGCCTGGACACAGACAAACTCAAGAGTATCTTCTTTCTTGAATTATTAAGAGGATTCCCACACGTCCCACCCAGAACAGAGCATCATCTGGTCTTGTCCAAGTGATCTGGGATATTGCTTCACAGACAGGAACTTCTCTTCTGTATCTCCAGGGATCTCCATGGATCAAAGTCCTCAATGCCTCTGACATCTTAGACTGTCTCATCAGGGTCTAATGTCTCTGTGTCATCCCATGCCCATATGAAAATGTTTCCATCAGAAGTATTAGAACCTCCAAGCCCACAAGTTCCAATTACTGATTTGCTTCCATTCAACAATCACCCCACATTTTTCACGGCATGTCCACAGCATGATGAGAGCAGGTTTTCCCATGGGGAAGTGTGAACTGGAGATAACCTTGGCATTTTCTGTCCCCGTGCTCCTCTTAGTTTTGGCTCTATGTCACTTTTCCCCATTTAACTTAAGATTGAGTCCATTTTCTAAGAACAGTTGTCTCCAGCTTTGATGTTAGGAAAATGTCCCTCACTGACCCCTCCCTTCCCCCTCAGGGACTTTTGAGCTGAGCATCCCTATTCTCTTTTACTGCCTTATCTGTCATTTAGTTTCTCGATTGCTCCCTGTCTCCCACAACCAGTTCTAAAGAAAAAAAATAACCAAGTCCATTTAATAATGTTCCTATGTGCACAGGTGTGCATTTGAGCACACACAAATGTAATAAAGAAGATCAAATTATTGTCATTACATGATCAATAATAATACAATAGTAATAATGATGATATTTTTGGAGTTCTTTCTACATTTCAGGATCTCTTTTAAGATCTTTATACACTTTAATCTTCATTTCTGGAATCAGAAAACTAGAACACAGAGATATTAAGTAACTTGTCTGAACTAACACAGCTCATAATTGCCAGCTGAGCTCTACACAGAAGCTGTTGTCCCTTTAGCCAGTTCATTGTTTGCCTCTCCACATACATGATACAGGTGAAAACAGCAGCCCACACCCGGAAATAAGCATCACATCCCAATGCTAGGGTAATGTTGAAGTACAAAAAAGTGGGAAAGTTTCTCTTAGCATTCATGAGGAATGTGAGGGAGAGTCCACAAGATGAGCTCTCTTGCAACATTGTGGAGTTCCTGGTGTTGCTTTTAGATAGTCAACTAGTTGATAATAGAGTATGAAAGACATCAGAACAGACCCAAACAGGCAAAATTAGAAAATACAGCAAGATAATGGAAAGAATATTTGTGATAATAGATTCAAGCATGACTAAGTCCTAGCCCTGGTCTTGGCTCCCATGTCTTCTTAGATGTTGAGGAAACAGGGGCTCCTGTTTGGCTCTAATATATATTAATGCAATGAAATTCTATTCCTGAAAGCAAGCTTGTCTTCATAAACAGGTTCCTGCCTGTTATTCAGTGAAACATGGTGAGGGTCCACATGTCTGAAAAATGCTATTTAACTGTTTTTGGTTTTGTTGTGTTGTGTTTGATCTGTAACATCAAGATTCAAAGTGACCGAAAAATAACAGATCTTACCACTGTGGCACTGGCGCTCACCACAGGTGTGTCCTTTTCCAAAGAATGAGAGCCTTTACATCTTTTAATTTGTTATATTCTCTGGAAGAATCCAGCTCAATGATTCATAAAATATTACCTATCAAACTCCTCTGGAGGCTGAAGCAGGAGGATAGCCAGTTCAAGGTCTACAGACTGCTGTACCAAGCCCATCACTGAGCATGGGTTTCCCAGACAGAACGAGCATTGCTATTTCCCATGCTCACTCTCCACTGAGTCCAGAGCCGAATGAGATTGCAAACATGCAATCATTCTCTAACTCCCCAAATCATCCATTTCATATGCGTCAACCCAATCACAGGAAAATCCATCAGATGATTACATACCCTGAAGCATGATTACATACACTGCAGATATAATCTGAGGTAACAGCCTTGCTGGGAAAACGTGAGGTTCTTCACAAAAGTAGAACAGAGATCATGACCTAAGTCCTGGGCTGGGCATAGGTTGGGAAGCTACACAGAATCAGTCCTCTGACCCCCTCCCCTCGGTTAGCTGGGGTGGATGAGGAAGAGAATTCAGTGATTCCCCGTCCTGCTCCTTCTCTGGAAGCTGCTAGCACAGAGATGCTGTTGTGCTCAACTCATGCATGCTAATGTGACTTCAGTTCTTTATTATGGTAAAATATGCATGACATAAACTGACCTTAGAAATTGAGTACAGTCTTAATCTCAAGCATCCAAATGCAGTGCATTTCTTCATTATCCCAAACTGAAGTTCTATACCCATTAAATGACTCCTAATTCTCCTGCCCAGGTTCCTCACAATCACCACTCTAATTCTGGCTCTATAACTTTGACTGCCTTAGACAGATGGTGTGAATAGAATTGTGCATGCAGTGTGTGTTGTTCTATGACTGGCTTTTTTCACTCAGCACAATGTCCTCAAAGCATTACAAGGTGTATGGTGTCATGTGTCTGGATCTCCTTTTTCAAGGTTTAATAGTTTTCTAAACATGTGTGTATCACGCTTTGCTTGCCCATCGTTCATCAGTGGGCATCTGAGTTGCCTCTGTCTTTAGGCTACCATGCAATGCTGCTGGGAATATACATATATCTGCTTGACTTCATGTGGTCAGTTCTTTTGGCCATATATCCACAAATAGGATTACTGACCCACATGGTAATTCTATCTGTAATTGTTTTTCTACATCCTGTCTGCAATTGCCCCTGCCCCCTCTCCTCCAAGCTTCTCCTCCCAACCTCACCCCAGCCCCATCCACTTCTCCATTTCTCTTCAGAAAAGGGCAGGTCTCTCATTGATGTCATCCTGCCATGGCATATCACATCCTCTCCTATTAAGGCTAGACGAGACAACCCAGTAGGAGGAAAAGGTCTCAAAGGCAGGCAACAGTCAGAGACAGACCCTACTTCCACTAATAAGAGTGCCATAAAAACACCAAGCTACACAAAACTGTAATATATGTGCAAAGGGCCTGACTCAGTCCCATACAGGCTCCCTGATTGTCCATTCAGTCTCTGTGAGCCCCTATGAACATGGCTTAGTTGATTCTGACAGTTTTCTTGTGTCCTTGACCTCTCTGGCTCCTACAATCCTTCCACACCCTTTTCAGCAAGATTCCCCAAGCTCTGCCTAATGTTAGCTATAGGTCTCTGCATCATCTTCCATCAGTTGCTAGGTGAAGCCTCTCTGATGACAACTGGGCTAGGCACCAATCTATGAGTATAACAGAATATCAGTAGGCTTTATTTTATTAATTGTTTTTGCTAGTAGTGTTTGATTCTATCCTGGGTCTCTGGGCCAGCCTCTGGTTCCTGACCCTCCAAGCAATGCAAAGGTGGACTCATGGCCTGGGTCTCAAGTTGGACCAGTCATTGGTTGGCCACTACCACAAGTTTTGTGCCACCTTTACCCCAGTACATATTATAGACAAGACAAATTGTAGATTGAAAGTTTTGTAGCTAAGCTGATGTCCCAATCTCTCCACTGGAAAACTTACCAGGTTGCAAAAGATGGCTGCTTCAGGTTGAATATCCCCCCAACTATAAGTTTTTGGTATGCTATCCTATTTTAAATTTATTTATATATTTAATAAATATATATTTACATTCCATATGCTACCCCTCCTCCCAGTCCCCCCTCCTAGGGTTCCTTTCTCCACTCCCCCTCCCTTTCACCTCTGAAAGAGTAATACACACACACACACACACACACACACACACACACACACACACACACACACTCTGGAGGGATCTCCACCCTGGTGCATCGAGTCTCTGCAGGATTAGATACATCCTCTCCCACTGAGGCCAAAAGAGGCAGCCGTGTGCTACATGTGTGCTGGGGGCCTGGAACCAGCCCTCATGTGCTCTTTGGTTGGTGGCTCAGTCTGGGGGATCCTGGGGATCCAGGTGAGTTGGCATTGTTGGTCTTCCTCTGCGGTTGCCATCACCTTCAGGGTCTTCAATCTTTCTCCTAACTTCATTCATGGAGTCCCCAAATTCCATCCAATGTTTGGCTATGGGTTTCTGTCTCAGTCAGCTGCTGTGTAGGGCCTCTCAGAGGACTTTTATGCTAGGCTCCTGTCTGCAAATATATCATTACTAATAGTGTCAGGGATTGGTGTTTGCCCATGGGAAGAGTCTCAAGTTGGATTGGTCAGTGGTTGGCTATTCCTTCAGCCTCTGCTCCATTTTTGTCCCTGCTTTTCTTTTAGACAGGGCCAATTTTAAGTCAAAAGTTTTGTAGGTGGGTTGGTGTCCCCACCCCTCCACTGGGGGTTCTTGCCTGGCTACGGGAGGTGGTCTCTTCAGATTCAATATCCCCACTGTTGGGCATTTCAGCTAAGGTCAGCCACATTGACTCCATGTAATCTTTTACGAATCCTCCATATTGTTTTCTGTGGAGACACCTTGTATACCCTATCAGCCACTTACAGAGGTCTAACTTCTCAGTACCCTCACTGTTGCTTGTCTTTTAAATTTTTCATTGTTATTTTGATAGCAGTCACGCAAATAATGTCAGGTGGCATCTAGATCTTTAATCTCCTTTATGATAGTTATATAGAACATTCTTCAAGTTACGAAGTTTAAAATCTTTGGAGAAATATCTAGTCATGTCCTTCACTCATTTTTTAAAATTCTACTTTTAAGAATTTTGCAGTATGCTTTGGCCTCTACCTGAACCCATTCTTTGGGTTCTTCTTAATTAGCTTGGCATTGACTTACTCTTCCCTCCAAATTATGACAGGGAAGCTGGGTTTGGGTGGAGAAGCTGATATCATGACCATGTGAGTGGCATGCTGGTGTTAATTAATTGAAAGGGGGAAAGGCAGGTAATTTATTCAAGGCAAAGGAAGGAGAATATGCAAGTGCCCTGTGGTCAAAGTATAAGGAGAGAGAAGCAATGAAAAAGCAAAGCTCTCCAATGGACTGATAAGAAAGGGAAGAAAAGGAGCAAAGAGACGAGGCTCCAGCGTGGTGCTCAGACAAGTCCCTGCCACAGAAGGATCCCCTCAGGGGTGTGTGTCTTCCTTAGTAGAAGGTTAAGCCCTCATTCCTTCCCTCATCCCTGAAGGCTTTTTCTCTCTGTTCTCCTCAGTCCTAAGCATGGATAATGGGCTCCTCAGATCTCCCTCAGAAGTTGCAGATTCTCATTCAACAGTACAGACAAGCGTGACATAGCTGTCACCAAAGCCTGAAGTCAGAAATGCTTAAATTAGCTCAGAAATCTTTCATATGTCAAAACTGAGGAGACAGAACCAGGCAAAAGAGGCACAAATTAAACTAATTAAATAACTGATTAAACACACATGGAACACAAAGGCCCCAGTGCCACATTGTGGATGGACCTTGAAAATGCCTGGACAAGTGACAGATGCCAGTCACAGAACCCACCTGTAACCCACTCCTGTGAAGGGCCCAGAACATGTACTTCAGCAGACAGCAGGTAGACTTGTGGCTTCTTGGAGTTGGAGGTTGTAAGTAGGTAAGAGCAAAAGAGCAGACAGGTTCAGAGTTCCTTTTAGGGGAAGAAAGCTAAAGTTGGTTTGTGGTGATGACTGAATAGTTCTGGGACTGAGGGAAACTTGAGTTTAGCTTTTAGATGGGTAAACTGAGTGTATGATATCCTATAAGCATAGCATACGATAGTATTTAAAGTGTTACAGGTATTTGGTTTTTAGGCAGTCTCACTATGTAGTCCCGACTGGCCTGAAATTCACTGTGTACACCAGACAGACTAGTCTATAATTCACAGAGATCTGCTTGCCCCTGCCCTCCAAAATCTGGGATTAAAGATGTGTGCCTCCATACCCAGACCAATATATAAAATTTGTTATTTTAAGAAGTCTAACATGAGGCTGGAGAGATGAGGTCTTAGGGTTTTATTACTGTGAAGAGACACCATGACTATGGCACAACTTTTATAAAGGAAAATATTTCATTAGGGCTGGCTTACAATTCAGAGGTTTAGTCCATTATCATCATGATGTGAACCATGGCAGCATGCAGACAAGCATGGTGCTGGAGACGAAGCTGCGAGTTCTACATCTCAATCTTCAGGCAGCAGAAGGGGACTGTATTCTACACTGGCCATATCTTGAGCACCTACAGGGTGCCTCCAAACCTGTCCCCACAGGGACACACTTCCTCCACCAAGGCCACACCTCCTAATAGTGCCACTCCCCGTGGGCCAAGCTTTCAAACACATGGGTCAATGAGGACCGTACCTATTCAAGCCACCACAAATGACCTGGTAGTTAATGTGGCCGTTGTGGCTCTTGCAGAATTTGGTTCCCAAGACTCACATTGGGTAACTCCAGCTGCAGGGTATCTTACCCCCTCTTCTGACCTTCATGGGCATAGGAAAATTTTAAGAGAGATAGAAAGCAGACATGGGGCACATAAACACATAATTATTAAAAGTTAAAAATAAACCTTAAAAAATGAACCTTGTTTGTAAGAAGCCTAAAATATCATTTAGCTGTCCTTCCAATGCCGTTCTACTCCTCTCTGGGTATCCTAACCATAATGCATTGTTCATATTTTAGGACTGCACTGATGATGCTGTGCTATATATAAATTCTAACCATGCTGAAAATAAGTAAGGAAAACTACAAAGCTGGCATGCACAAAAGACACATGCATTGTGAACAGGAAAGATACATCACCAGACAGAGAAAGGCCAAGTCACTAAAAAGAGCAGTCCGATCTTCATGAAATTGTCTCAAAGAACAAAACGGATCTCCCCAAGATGCTTTCAACCATTAAAGATACAGGGTGTTTTCTCATCACCCTTGGGAGGGGTTATTAGAAAGGACAATAAGTACACAGCTCCCCTGTGAAAGCATCACTCTTCTTCAGCATCCTGTGCTGCACACAACTTCCTGTGTCATCTCTTTGTCACACATCTCTGGTTTACCTGAGTGGAAGGGTACAACCATTAACCTATGAGCAAAAAAGCAAAATATGAAAAAAGTAGGTGAGATCCCAGCAGCTGCCCTTCCCAAGCTTGGTGGAGGGGTAACACTCAGGTCAGTGTGATGAATGGATTCCTGTTTCAGCATGCTCAAAGCTTCCTTTGTGTCAGCTTTCCATAGTGGAAAGAGGGTGTCCCTGGCAGGCTAGATCCCTCACTCAGCATGACATGCTCACTTCATGTACCCCTCTGTCCACAAACTCCAGCCCCCAAGACAACCCCTACAATCTGAAGACTATCAAAATAACCTCAAGAGAATAGAGAAAAAGATGGATGGACCATAAGGAGACAGATCTGGTTAGAAAGTAAAAATAGGAAGGGGAGAAGGAAGAAGGGCCACCATCTCTCTCAAAAGAGTGTCTATGGACTAAGGTAGTTATTTCCCACTCTGTTTTCACTGAGACATCCACTTTCCTCGTTCAAAAGTTGCAACTCTAAATAAGACTAGACCCTGCTCGTTCATTCATTTTCTAAATAGTTTTCATACTTTAATTTATTCTCAGACAGTTCATGTAAGTATATAATGTATCTCAGCCATGCTCACACCTACTGCTTCCCACTCCCTGGATACCCTCCATATATGCTTTTCCATTTTTATATCTTCTTTCAATTTGTTTACTTATTTTATTTAGTTATTTATTTGCTTAGTTATTGTGTGTATGAACCTGCTTATCTGTAGGTGCACCACCTGCATGCAAGGACCCACACAGACCAGAAGAGAGTGCCAGATCCTCTAAAACTTTAGCTATAGGCAGTTGTGAGCCACCTGATGTGAATGCTAGGAACCAAACCCAGATTGTAAGAACAGCAAGTGCTCATAACTACTGAATTATCTCTTCAGCAAATGCCACCTCAAGTTTTAGAATAACTCACTGAGTCAGGCTAGTACTTCTCATGTGTACAGAGGTGTGGGGCCATCCACTGGAGCAGAAGCAACCTACCAGCAATCACACTCCAAGGAAATATGACTCCCCACCAGCTACCACTTGCCAATAGCTTCTCAACTAGAGGTGTAGCCTTGTGAGTCCCTCCCCATATGTGCTGTACATCGATTGGCTTGATCTTATGCAGATATTGTGCAGGTAACCACAAGGGCTGAAATCATGAGTGCAGTGCCATATCATGTCCAAAAGATGGCGTTTTACAGCTCTACTCCCCAAAATATTTTAAATCACTATATAATGATTGTACATATTGGAGAGTACGGTGTGACTTTTCACCCTGTATCTACAATCTGTAAGCATCAAATTAGGGTAATCCATATATCTATAATACCAAATATTTGTCATTCTTAATGTTGGGGACATTCAAACTCCTTTCTTCCATTGAAATATAAACGAATCATGGTTAACTACAGTCTCCCTCATGTGCCACACATACATACATAGATGGCTTGGGTTTTATTTTTTCAAGATTGTATCTCACCAAACTTGTTTTTGAATTTATAATTCTCCTGTCTCAGACACCCATGCTGGGATTAGAGCTTATACCGCCATACCTGGCTTCTAATAGCCTCTTTGTGCCTACTGATTCATCCATTCATTCAGCCTCCTCTCCTAGGCTCTGGTACTTGTCACTTTGCTCTATATCTGTGAGCTCATCTTCTGAGTTTCCACTTGTAATAAGACTGCATGGTTGTGTCTTTCTGTACCGCTCTTGTTCAGCATAACATCTTCTGGGCTCATTCAAACAACCAGGTTTCATTCCTTTTTTGACTAAGTAATATTCCACGTGTAGATATACCACAGTTTCTTTATCCCTCCAAATACTGATGGACACTAGGCTTCATTCTATATCTTAGCAATTGTGTGCAGTGTTGCCATCATTCCTATAATGAGCATTTTCTCTTTCAAGCATTGTCCTGGAACCTTGAGTTAGAGAGTTAGGGTACTCATGAAATACCCCTTCCATATACAATTCCATATACAATATACACCCTAGCCACATAGCACCTAGCAACAGAACCAAAACACAACTTTTTACCATCTGAGCTCCATGGTGGAATCAGAAAAGCATTGAGAGAAAAAAAAATCAGCCGCAAAATAAAGGCAGAGTAATGAGCCAAACCAAAGAGCCCCAAATGCAAAATATGAGCTGGTGTATAGTTACTAATGTCTCTTTTCTTCCTGCTCCTAAGGAATCTTCTGCATGCATAGGTCATGCATGTCTTCATGCATGTGTCACACATAAAGGGGGATGGGTTTTGAAAATGAAGAAGGATCAAGGGACTCCAGGTGTCACACATGACCTAACATCTTGTAAGAAGAATTGACAGTGGAGTTATCCCTCCTCCTTGACACATGCTTGCTTCTTTGCTTACTTGTTTACTTGCTCACTTGCCTTGCAATACTGGACATGAAATCCATGCATGCAGTGTAAGGCAAGTGCTCTATTGCCGAGCTCCACCCCCAGACCTGTCTACAGACAACATCATTATGTCAGAATCTTCACAGTCAATGTCCCAGGAAGGCTCTTGAGACCGGCATAGTTCTAGAACCTATACTCTGTCCTCCAGGGGAATGGGGAGTAACTCAAGTACAGCCTTGAGTTGCTATGCAGCAAAATCACCAGCTCCTCTTTAAAGCAGGTTACAGTCAGGAGGATTTGAGCAGCTAAGGAAATTACAACTCACTGCCCACTTCCCTACCAGCCCTCTACACCATGAACATACATAGGTTTTCTGTCCTGACGGGCTACTTTTAGCAAACAAGCAGAAGCCAGCTCCAGGTTCCTACTTCAAACATCTTGTAAAATAAAACTAAAGGCGTTCTTCTGGTTACTTGCTTTTTAAAGACCTACTCCCCATGCTTCAGCCACCATGGCTTTCTGGGATATCGGGGCCTTGCCTGCTGCTGTTTGCTTAATATTCCTCTTCACAGACACTCTACCCTTTTGTTTATTTTAAAAGAAAACACTGCTCCTGCTGAGATATACAAGGTTGATGTCTGGCTTTATCTTGTCTTTCAGTGGTTGGTCATGCAAACAAACATACAATGTGAACATTTCTTGTGCTCATCCAGAAGACCATTTCTGCTCTTAAAGATGCTACTGAACATAAGGAATCTGCAGAAAATCTCCCATGAGGCTCCGGAGATGAGGGATGAATGGTGATGTCCACAGAGACCAGCAGAGGCTTAGCTTTCATCATTAGACTTCAGAGGTGAGAACCCCAGGGAAATCTGAGCCTGCGCCCATCTTCCTTGTTTAGCTTTCATTAAGCCCATGGCTTCTTTGTTTATGGCCCACTCAATACTTGTACTTGAATTAGAGCTTTGAGCCCCCTGCTCATCCTCCTCTGCTTGCTCAAACTTCTATTTTAGATTAATGGTCATTTCCTCATAAGAAGTGGAAATTGAAGTCTCTTTTCTCTTATGTTCTCCATGACCTGCAGAGGAGAAGACCCAACAAAACTCAAACAAACAAACAAACCAGAGCTTTCAAATTAACAAAACGGAGGGAGAAGTGGGAAAGCAGTTTTATTCAGAAGCAATAGATTCCTTTGCTTGCAATTAAAATGATGAGCAAACTCATTACGAGGTAAGTATCCACTGAAGATGGATACTTACCTTGCCAAGTATGTAGATAGCACAGGAAAATTATTTTCTCTCCGCACAGAAAGCAGTGAACAGACCTGCTGTGACTACCAACCAGAACAGTTAGCTTCAAGATCCAAGGCTTGTGAATGAGGCTGAGAAAGGAACTCTTGGCCTCTTCCCTCCTCTCTTTCTCTCTTTCCTCTCCTCATTCTCTTCCTTTTCTTTTTCCTCTCACTTTTCTTCCCTTCCCATCTCTTCCTCTTCCCCCACCTTCCAATTCTCTTCCTCCTCTTCCTCTTCTTCATCTTCACTCCCATTCTGTTCCTCCTAGTCCTCCCCCCTCCACATTCTTCCTCCTCCTCTTCACTCTTTCTCTCCTTCTTTCTCTGGGTGTGGGTGAACAAGAGAGTGGCGCTCACTGTCTGGGGAATCTGGATCACATGTCAGACCCACTTGGAACAAGAGCAGCCTGTCCATCTCATTTCTCTAAGCTGGGGACCACTGTCATGTTCTCAACTCACAAGCAAGGATTGAGCAAGCCATGGGAACTATTTAGCCTGTAATCCTCCTGCTTAATATTGTTAACTGAATTAGTTGACCAGCTAATTACTAAGCCCCAGTGCTAATGCCTGTTCCAACAGTGAAAGACTTGTGAAGCACAGGGGAAATGAAGATGGCCAGGAGGCTTCCTCAGCAGCACAGGCATGTTTGCTCTGTGGGACAAAGTCCAGCAAACATCTGCTTATTCAGAATGGGAGCAGCCAAGGATCACAATCAAGCATCCTGGAAGGTTTCTCGGCACTTTAGAAAGAATAGCTAATGCCTTAAGCCCAGGATGCTCAGATCTTGTGAGAGCTCAAAGTGCTCTCAGAGTTGAGACTTTCTCCTTAGAGAAAAATGAGTGGGACCCAGTGTTCTGCAAACCGTCTGCAAGCACTGTTCTCAGTCAGCAGGAGTTCTGTGTGTATTCATCATTTGCTCAGAGAGGAGAGGACAGGGAGGTATATACAGGATACTAATCCTTGTTGGGCTCACCCATGTAAGGTTTATGCACTTTAAGAATGCTGAACTTGAAGTCTGGAACACTGGGTGTTCTGATCTTCAATTTATAAAATTCAACCCTCTGGAAAAGCTTCCCAGGAGTGGCTTTTGGATCCACATTTAGACAAATCTACATTCACAAAATGGCTGTGAAGATAAGGTTGAAGGAATTGTGAACTCTCAGGACACCAACAGTTTTCAAATACAGGGGACAATTATTATCATTAATAGATTGCTACTCTAAACTGAGACTTATTCTCTTCACTTTCCCTCTTCTAGAGACCATGATAATATCTATAACAAGGATTACTCTGGAAATTATGTAACTCCATTAATTATTCTTACAAAATGAATTCCATAGCACTAACTCTGTTACAGCACTTTAGGTAGCCTGCCAGCTCAACACGATTGTTAATCACTATTTTATTTCGAGGCATTGGGCTTAGGAGGAATCCGCTTAGGCAAAGAGCTTTCCTGATGCATCTTGATAAGGTAGGTCTCAGGCAACACATCCTTCCAGGATGCTGTTACACAAAAAGGCAGGGAGAGGAGATTGAACAGAAAAAAAAAACAAAGTATCCGCAATTGATACAAGGCATGAAATTATGTTCATAAAGGTTGAAATAAGACAATGTTTTGTCCACAACAGTTTTCACTGTTAACCCCCACTTAGCTTTGAGGAATAGAATGTTTTGAAACTTTCTCCTGTTGTTCCTTTAGTCCTTATGGAAAAGGCATCTAAAATGAGAGATGGATAGAAAGATAGATAGATAGATAGATAGATAGATAGATAGATAGATAGGTAGGTAGATAGATTTATATATGATAAGTGATGGATAGGTGACAAATAAATGCGTAGGTGATTGATGGATGGCAGATGGATGATGGGTAGAGAGAAAAATAGAGAAATATAGAAATAAATAAATAATACAGATATGATAAATATTTGTAGATGTAAGTCGTTGATATAGTATAGATAGATAGTGGTAGGTGATAGATGACAGAAAGACAAGTCAGTGATAAGTTACTGATAGCTGTATGATGGGTAACTGCAGAGACATGGTCAGCATAGAGATGAATGGGTAAACAGATTCCATTCAGATGGGTTCTGTCTCTATACCTGAGGGCATTCAAAACAAAGAAATTTCGGGGAAAAGTATGCAATGTGATTAGAAGAAACCTAAAATATTATTTTTTTCACTTTCTCATTTTTAAAAAGACAAAGGAATTGACATACTGGGTCATCATAACCCAGATCTCATTAACGGCAACTAGCACGTACAGATTTGACACAAGCCTCTGATATGCTATGGCCCTGATCCAGTCTCCCTCAGCAGCTAGATCACTAGTCATCCTGATTATAAAACAGGTTTGGAAAGGTGGTATGACTGGCTTGAAGGCTCCCTGTTTTTAAGGGCAGAGGTGGATCTGGACAGCAAGAAACAGTGCTACACACAAACCCAGGATTCCTGGGTCCCATGCAGCACAGCCTCTCTTTATACATTTTCATCTGGAATGTGAGTTCAAAAACGTAAACTCAAAATGTTTCTTTTATCCCATTCATAATTGGGACATCCTCCTTTTTAAAAAAAGAGAGAGTGTATAAAATAAGAATTACCTCCCACAAATGCACCCCACCCACACACACACTTTTTTCCCTGGTGAAATCTGTTGCATGCACCAAGGACAAGTTCAGCTGGGGCTCCATGAATCTGCCATGACCAGGTTGCTCCTGTATGCCTGTCACCTCATGCATAATAAGCATTCTATCACTGAGCTACACTTCCTTTCTGGAAATTTCTTAGGCTCCTACTTGTTCAACTACAGAAAAGAAATGATGGTTCTGTCCCAAGGGCCACAGTGAGGACGGTGTAACTGTGTTGACAGTGGCTGATGCTTATTCAATATTCATTATTGATCAGACACTCCAATGAACAAGGAGCTCTGTGCATATAATTCCCAGCAAATGGCAGGTGGCAGACAGTCATGTCCTCTGTGAAGAAACTGAAGCCCAGAAAGGTAACCTGCCCAATGTCATCATAGGCTCTTCCTCAACCTGGGGACCATGCTCTTAGGAAAGTATCCAGTACAAAGTCAGTGTCTAATAATTTGAGCTATTCCCCCAACTGCTTCTCTATTCAGAAAGGACAAATGTTACTGTGCTAGGGGAAAGAAACAGGATGCCCAATTATTGAACCTCTGCTTTCTACTAACCATCCACCTTACCTGTCCATACCTAATCTCCAAGCTAGGCCTAGGGGTAGCACATACCCATCCCTACCCCTTGGAAAGTTAAGGCAGGAAGGTCATGGGTTTAAGGTCAGTCTAGGCTATGAAACAAGACTCTGTCTCCATGAAATAAAAAACAAGTGAGCAAATGAAGTGAAATCACCATGGGCTGGTCCCATTCTTCCCCTTGCATATTTAGGGAAACTGAGGCCAAAGACTCTCTCAAGGCCTTTGCTGAAGCACCTGTCTTTCCCAATCCAAAGTCCATGTTGCCTCACCTGGGGCCATCATTCACAGCCCATGGGTCAGCTCCTTCCCAAGAACTCCTTCACCTTGGTCATGGGAGAGAGTACCTCGCATTTGCTGTTTACGCAGATTGCCCAGGGACCGTGTTAAACACAGCTTTGGATTCAGCTGGCATTTTCAGCAGACACCCAGGCAGCAGTGGTAGTACTGGTGCTGTGTGGACAACATGTGGATGGGTGAGGATGTTCAAGAGCCCTTCAGCCTCTCCGTGTTTTCTCAGTCTTCACCACTTGAGACTCGAGAGGCTTCTAAGGTTGTGCAATGAAGATGGGCCCTTCATTCCAGCTTCTTCAGCTCTCTGGAGACAAATTCTGCCAGCTTTACTCCACAAACACCAGCCCCCAACACTGCCATTACTTCCCCCCACAGCTGTTTCTGTGCTCTTGACACATACTTAATATGCACAGTTCATATTAAATCACTCAGATGCCAAGTGCAAACTCACATCCTTACTAGGCAAATGCAACTCCAAAGGACAGCTCAGCCACAAATGCTTGCATCTCTGCAATCTGTGATTGAATAGTTCCTTAAATGATGACGGTGGGTCTGATGCCCTTAGCTTGAACATAGTTATAGCTTTCTCAGAATTACCCTTTTCCGTGCTCAAATTTAAATCTAGGAGAGCCCTTCATAAGGTGTCTCTCTGTGTGTGTTTTAAATCTGCATACACCCACTATACAAAGACATTTTTATATGTGTGTATGTGAGGGCTCGACTTTAGATGCATAACCTCAATACCTCTCTGGCCCACACTTGAATGGTCCTTTTCCTCTTCCCAAACAGTGTGTGTGTGTGTGTGTGTGTGTGTGTGTGGTGTGTAATGCATATACATACATGTATTTTACATCTAGATTCTAACCGTGAGAGAAAATCTGTGATACTTATCCTTTTGGCCCCTCTTACTTCTTTTAATATGATGCTTCTTTTCCATCCATTTTCATGCAATGCCATAATCTCATTCTTCTGTATGGATGGAAAACACCCCACCATAATTACACAACACACTGTCTTTTTCCATGCATCTTCTATGGATACTTAGATTGCTCTGACTGCCTCCTACCAACCATGACTCTACAGATACGATCTCTCCTGTCTTTCTTTGCTTCTATTCCCCACCTCAGCTCAGCTGTCCTGGCCTCTCATTTCTGCTTAGAAGCTTTCTCCAGTCTTCCTGGTTTATCTTGCCATATGCATTTCTTGGTGTCTTTCCATACAGAAGAGTCTGTGACCAGGACTCTCACTAACACTTTTCAACATCCCACAATCCAGACTTCATCCTCTACTCTTTCTGGATAGTCAAGGCATGTTGGTGATATAGTCTGGAGCAAGCCAGAATTTGCCTGAGAAAGACTTTGCCTTGTTGTCCAGGTTGTGATTGCCTTGTTCTCCTGAGTCTGTACATTTGGCTTGTAGCAGCAAAATAAAGCAAGTAACATAAGCCAATCATGATAACACGTCTTTAGTTCCAACACTTGGGATGCAGAAGCAGGAAGATCTCTGTGAGTTCAAGTCCAGCCAGAATTACATAGACAGATCCTGTCTCAAAAGCAAAGAAAAATAGAAGTGTGTAAAGAAGTCCCTAACAGTTACAGTCTCTTCCTCATTATAATCCATATCCTAATAATAGCTGTAGTGTGCCAATACTTGATATGCACCCTGTGTTTTCATAAGCACTTTACCACAGTAGTTCATCAACGTACAAAGAACTGTAGGAGCTGGCAGTCCTATCCTCCAATTCACAGATTAAAATTTGAGACACATTAGGGTGTTGCTCAACATCAGAAAGTGGCCTAAGGGATCCGAACTTGAACCCAGCAAACCCATAACCTTTAGTCTGAAACACTCACTGTAGACGGCCATTCTTGTTTGCAGACACATTTGTGCACTCAAGAATTTCTTGTTTTAGGGTTGGGGATTTAGCTCAGTGGTAGAGCGCTTGCCTAGGAAGCGCAAGGCCCTGGGTTCGGTCCCCGGCTCCGAAAAAAAGAACCAAAAAAAAAAAAAGTTCTTTGTTAAAAAAAAAAAGAATTTCTTGTTTTAATTCATTTCATTCACAATCACTGTATTTCCTCTGTGTTTAATTTAAAAATGCAATAGAGTTTTGAAGAAAAGCGAGGGTGGGGGAGTCACGGTATGATTTAAGAAAGAGGAACTCAGGGGATCTACCTTGAGTTGGAAGAGTAAATAAAGAGCTCTGGGGAGGACGAAAGCTGAGCTGGCATCTGGGAGATGAGGGGGGAAGAAGGTGGATCTGGCATCTGGGAGATGATGGGAAGGCAGGTGGAGCTGAAGCAGGTAGATCTGGGGAAGATGCCCTAAATTACAGACACAACAACAGTAGGGCATAGACCCAAAAGTCCTGTTACTGCAATAGAGTGAGAGGTGATACATATCTACTGATGACCTTCTTGTAGCTTCAAAGGTGTCATGGGCCATTACCATGAAAGGGACAATGCTCATGCATATCTCTATTCCTTATCCTAAGAGGCCACTGGGATTCAGTTATGGGGGCTCCATCCTGATGAGCTTAATGCTAATCATCTCCTAAAGGATTTGCCTCTAAAGAGCAATGCCAGATTTAATTTCCAGTCTTCTAATAGGTCTAAGTTTAAGCATGAGAGGGAGAAAAAAAAAGCATCTTCAAACCACACCATACTCAGAAAAACCCCGGAGGAGTATGAGGCAGAAAATCACCCCTGATTCAGCTGCAATTTACACCAATCCCTTTAATGGGTCTTGTTCAAACAACCTTGTAACGCTGAAGAATATAGCTTCTCCTTTCCTTTATACTGGAAGTGTCAAAAGCCTCTCCAGCCATTTATTTGATAGAGAGGTTGCTAAACATTATGGCCGATGGCCCCATCTGTCTAGATAATGGTTGACCACTGGTGTCTTGCAGAGCCCTGAGACTTCGCCAGCCAAGCAGGAGAAGTTTCTCTGGCCTTTGGAGGGGAAGTTTCTCTGGCCTTTGGACTATGGTCTGTGTGAATATCAAATGCATGAAGTCATGGGATACAGTGGACTCTGGCCCTGGTGGTCAGAGTGTTCTGTCTCAGCTGTGATTCTGTTAACTTGTGTGGCATTTGAATATCCCCTTGTCTTCTTGGGAATGCTCTGACCAGAAGAAAAATGATTCTTGTAAAGTGAAATAGGAATGCTACCCACCTCTTTTGAGACAGGTTCTCTCATTGGCCCAGAACTCATCAATCAGACTAGTAGGGTTGTTCAGTGAGCCCCAAGGATCTCCCGATCCTGTCTCTGTTTCCCCACAATCTTACATTACTATGAAACACACAGACTTTAGGAAAAACCCACCCTTTCTGAATTTGGTGATTCCAACAAGTTACTTCTCTCGTCTTTCAGCGGATATGGCTGCTTAGTGATGTGTCAAGAACACAGACCTGCTTCTCAGAGTGATGCCAGAGGTCCAAAACAACAGACAGAAGAAACATGAGCAGACTGACAAAACTCACGCTCGGAACTGGAGCCAGTGCTGTGTCTCACCTCAGCTGACTGGCCAAATCAGTCTACATATTCAAACAAGAGTCAACAGTCAGGAAAGCTTGAGAGAGAGAGAGAGAGAGAGAGAGAGAGAGAGAGAGAGAGAGAGAGAGAGAGAGAGAGAGATTACTGAGTTGAAAATCCAGGGCTTCATGTATGCTTAAGCCTCTACACTGAACTCTAAGACTATATCATAATCTTAATAGGAAGCTTGGAGACTCAGGATGGATTAGTTAATAAAGTACCTACTTTGCAAATACAACCATCTGAGTTTGGTCCCCAGAACCCATGTAAAAGTGTGTGGTGATGTTTGGCTATATTCCCAATGATAGGCAGAGACAGGAGGATCCCTGAGGCTCACTTGGCAAACCAGTCTAGCCAAATGAGTGAGTTTCAGGCCAGTGAGAGAGCCTGTCTCAAAGGAGGTAGACAGAATTCCTAAGGATGACATTCAAAATCTGTTCTCTGGTTTCTACATACACAGGTGCACATACACGGATACATGCTCATACTTGTCTGTACACACATACATCCACACACATTATACATTTATACATTTGCATATAAAATTGAAAATTTAAATATGGATTGGGTCACTTTTCTCACCATTCCTCCTCCTATGTACTATACACCCTAACTCCCAAGTGCACTATGCATACATTACACACACACGCACAAATGTAGACACATGCATATGTATACATATATACATACACACACATGAACACATACATATGTATATCCACACACATGCAGCTGGAGCTTAGTCAACAAGGCAAAGGCAGGGGTTGAAAAGGCTTTCTGTACAGGAGGTAGGGTACTAGTGCTTTGGTGTCTTAAGAAGAAAAGCATCTATGAGCATCTCTTGCATGATGGCTATACCAGGCAAAACCCTTGGGGAGCTGATTGGTTTGACTTCTATCAGAATCACACCCCTAGCATGAGGTGATGCTGAGCTTGGTCATGATAACTCATATCAGACCCAACCATAACTCACATACCTACCTGAGCTTGTATGTGGAGTATACACCTCCTGGGCACATACTGTCCCAGCCTAGTGGAGCAGAAGAGCAAATATCACATCACAGGTTCCCTTGAGAGATCCTCCCCACCTTCATCTTTTGTGCTTTTAGTTTTCAATTTTTTATTCTTCTCTCATACATTACATCCCAACTTCAGTTTCCCCTCTCTCCCCTTCCCCAAACCCCTCCCACCTCTCCTCCCTCCCCTCCAGATCAATCCTGCCTCTCCCTCCCCTCATAAAAGAGGAGGCCTCCCAAGGACTTAACCAAACAGTCAACCTTGACATAACAAACCACGATTAGAGAACCTGAATCTCTGAGTCTGCCACGGCGCCAGTACTTCTTTGAAGAACCCCTTCCTTGACAAAAATCCACTCAGCATAAGAGAATTATAATTATAGATCATACATCCAGACCTCAACTGGGATTTTTCCAATGAAACACCCAACCACAAAAACAATTTTTTAAGTAAAAACATTTGATTGGAAAATAAGGATAAGAAAATTTATAAATTGTGGGCCATAATTAATCTACTCTAGCAATTTCATACTTAATATTATGGTAAATATTAATCAATGGTTTTAAAGGCATAAAACCAATAGAATTAATAGGTGGGTGATGGATAGATAGATGGATGATAAATGAAGAGATAGATAGACAGGCAGATAGATAGATAGATAGATAGATAGATAGATAGATAGATAGATAGATAGATAGATAGATAGATAGACAGACAGACATATGATAAGTCAGTAGATAAGTAGGTGGGTAGATTCAAAGACAGACAGAGCCAACCACAAAATATGAATGGGCCCAGTTCCAGTCTGAGTTCCCAATGGATGCGCTTGCTTTCTTCCCTACCCTGGATAGACTTCATCCTCCTAGGTTTTAATACCTGATTTAATTCTCCCTATAAGATCAGTCCAGGTGGGTCTCAAGATAAACACAGACCTGATTCCTGTACAGTTTCTTCCCACCCTCTCTCAAACCCCTGTCATTCCCTTTTCTTCATAGTCAGAGCATATTCCAAGGGATGGATAGTCTCCTCCTGTCCCTGCTAAGTATCTGCGGACCACTTTGCACACACTTCTCAGCTGCAGCTTAAGCAGACACCACAAACCTGTGAGCAGGATTCATTAGCTTGGCAAGAGGTCCTGGCAGTTACCCACATCACCACCCCTGTATCCAAGAGGAAACCTCAGGCTCTGGCAGACAAAAGAGAGTCAGCATCCTCCCCTGCTGCCCTGTGAGACTATAGTTGCCACCCAGAACACATCAAAGTAGAATCCTGTCCTTGCAAGCACGAACAAGAGCCTGGAGGCTACACTTCAGGCCTGGCCGTGCCACCTCTTCTCACAGTACAAGTTTAGCAAATGTTTTCCTCACTGTTCTGGGAAGTGAGGACCTACAGAGATTTGGTAATTGGTATCCAAAGCCTGTTGCACCCTGCTGCTCTAAGTGCTTGAAGATTTGTTTCTTATCTAAAGACCAGGGACCCGAAGTTCTAAGAAACTAAAGGCAATAGATTCAAAACATTTCCATGACCTCTGCTGGGAGATCTGGTGGAGAGTGGAGGTGGAGCAAGTGACAAGACATGAGGACCATTTCAAGGCTGCCACAGTCTACATCAGTCTTTGGGGAAGAGTGGACCACTCTAGAAATTCCCTATCAACAATTATGAAGTGAGACCCCCACTCCACTAAAAGCATAAATCCATTGAGATCTCAGCACGGCTCCTCACAATGCTCAGCCCTTCCTCTCTGTTTGCCATGTTTTTTACGAGTTCTTTTTTTTATTTTATTTTTCTTGGATATTTTATTTATTTGCATTTCAAATGTTATCCCCTTTCCCCCTCTCCCAAACCTCTCCCCAGTCCCCCTTCTTCTATGAGGATGCTCCCACTCCCTCCCACCCACTCCCACCTCAACGCCCTGGCATTCCCCTACATTTGGAAGTAGAAACTATCATCCTGAGTGAGGTAATCCAGTCCCAAAAGAACATACGTAGTATGCACTCACTGATAAGTGGATATTAGCCCAATAGCTTGGATTGCCTAAGGGAAAATTCACAGATCATATGAAGCTTAAGAAGAAGGAAGACCAAAATGTGGATGCTTCGGTCCTTCTTAGAAGGGAGAATCAAATACTCATGGGAGGAAATACAGGGACAAAGAGTAGAGCGGGGACTAAGAAAAGGTCAGCCATTTTTAAGGCGTTATTTCATGGTTTGATGGCAGATGTTTTCAGCGCTATGTGCTGCCCTTGCAGGAGACCAGGTCAGGTTCCCAGCACTCACGTGAGAGCTCACACACACCTGTAACCCTAATTCCAGGAGATTCGTCACCCATCTCTGGTCTCCATGGGTACTCCCCGCACACACATGGTACACTTACACACATGTAGGCAAAATACTTTTACACAGAAAATTAAAGCAAGCAAATAATTTTTTATTTTGCTGATTATTGTTTGACAGAAAAAGGAAAAGATGTTTGACTACTTCAGGTTGGAAATTAAGAAGCTTTCTGTGTTTGATAAAGTTTAAAAATCTACTGTGTGTGGAAGGGGAAGCCCTGGGTCCTGCTAAGACTGAACCCCCAGTGAACTAGATTGTTGGGGGGAGGGCGGTAAGGCGGGGAGGATGGGGAGGGGAACACCCATAAAGAAGGGGAGGGGGGAGGGGAATGTTTGCCTGGAAACCGGGAAAGGGAATAACACTCGAAATGTATATAAGAAATACTCAAGTTAATAAAAAAAAATCTACTGTGTGTATGTATGTGTAAGAGATGGAATGTGTGCTGTACAGGTGTGTGATGTGTGGGTATGTGTGATATGAGGGGGAGTGTGGTGTCTCTGGAGGACTGTGTGTGTATTCTAAGTGTGGAGTGTGGTTTATGTACTCAAGACTGTTTGAATTTCTGAGGGAATTCTGAATTGTTTGTATATTGTGAGCCATATAGAAACATGTACTGAAGACTGCATGTATGTGAGACGAGGGTGTTTATCTTGGGTCATATGGTTGAATTAGAGGTTATGGGATGTTCTGTATAGATTATGGGTTGTGTGTGGTATTATGAGTTGGGTGTATGTATGTAAGACGAGGGTGTTTATCTTGGGTTATATGGTTGAATTAGAGGTTATGGGATGTTGTGTATGGATTATGGGTTGTGTGTGATATATGAGTTGGGTGTATGTTGTAGATTGTACTTGAGTTGCATATGTGCAAAAGTTTTCAGTTATGTGGGAAGGGTTTTACGTAGGGAGAGTTATGTGATGTAAATGTGCATTGTGAGTTGTCTGTGTCAGAGGTTGTACAAATGCGTCTCTGACCAATGTATGTGCTGTGGACTGAAAGCAATGACTAAAGGATTGGGGGCGGGGAGATGGTGTTGTGGATAAGCGCACTTGTCAAGCATGCCTGACATGTTGAGTTTTATCCCCTGAGATGAATGTGGTAGATTACACACCTGCTATTCCAGTGTTCATGAATACAGGACAATAATCTGGAAGCTTGTGGGCCAGTTAGCCTGGAGTAAGAGGCAAAGTAGCAGAAATAACAAGAAAGTCTTACCTCAAAAAGTTGGAAGGTAAAAGGTTACTACTGAATGCTGTCCTCTGATGGTCACATGAGTGCTGTGACACTTGCGTGTGTGCTCACACATGTGCCTCCAGTGTTTCTGCCATGTCTCAACAGCACATCGTGATAAACCTACCGATGGACTCATCTGTCAATGAGGTCAGAGTATTCATATGCCACTCATCTCCCTGACACCCTACATCTAAAAACTGCTACACTGGTACCAAGCCTTCAACTCAGCAGCCTTTGGGGGACACTGCAGATGTAATCATAATAGTTAGCCCTGTGAGAAAGCTCCACCCCCACTCCCCGTCGAGGAAGAGCACAGCATGCCTGCCTAGCACAAAGATTTCCACCCCTCAGGGAATCCTTGAGATAACAGAGTTTTTATTGACTCACCAGAGAACACTGAGGTATGCAGCACCCAAGACCAGACTGGAGTCCAAGCAGCCTGTTTTGTGGCCTTCATGTGCATGTATCTGAGTTGATCTCCTCACAGAAGAGACCTTCTTGTAGGCATTTGTCCAAACCACCCAAGATCATAACCCTCAGCTTCCTTACACAAACATTCTGGTTAAAACTGCCACTTTGTGGAAGAGGGTCAGGGGGGCATACATGTGGAGACCGGAAGTTGACAACAGTGGTCTTCTTTTACCATTTCCCACCATATTGTTTGAGCCAGGTTTTCTCACTGAACCTGAAGCTAGTTTGACTAGCCAGAAAGCCCAAAGGATCTTCTTGTCCCAATGTATCCAGTGCTGGGGTTTTATTACATGGGTACTGTGGTTAAACTTGGGTTCTTGTCCCCTGCAGCTAGCATGTTATTGACTATTAATTTCCCCAACCCAGAACTGCCACTGATGAATGGATATATTCACTTTCACTTTTGCTCAGCCCTCATCTCAGGAAAAAAAAAAAAAAAAAAAAAAAAAAGACCAGATCCACATCCTGCCCTAGGACAGGACTAAGAGCCCTATTTCATCTTCAAGGTGGGTCTTCTGAAAAGAACCATCCTTTTTTTTTTAAGTGTCTAAGCAATTAGGTGCTTCTGGTCCTGTGTACCAGGACTTTCCTGGGAGATGTGTTGCTGTCTAGTAAATAAGGCCGAGATGTCTGTCAGTCTTTAAGCATGATGGACAGCATGGTCTGCCTCACTGAGGGAACTTTGAAATGTCTGTGTCAGTCCTGCTTATCAGTGAGACAGAAAGGACAGCAGGAAAGCTAGGAGGAGGAAGTAAAATGTGTTTGTCTTGGAAAAAAAGAAACTGAACAGATGAGAAGCTTCGGGATGAGCAGGATAGAAAAGGCCCTACTCCAAGCTAGGGCTAGGCTTCCAGTCTCCTTCAAAAGACCTGTTTAATACCAAGAAGCTCAGCATGGCCAGAATAGAGAGCAAGGCATCAGCCCAGGGTACTCCTCTATACATGCATTCTAGTGAGAACCCCTTAATCGCTCTGTGTCTCAGTTTCTTCCCATAAATAAATATATATATATATATGTATGTATATGTATGTATATATACACATACATACATACATACATACATACATACATCACGGTTAATAACATCATCTTCATAGCGTTACCAGGAGATATAGATAAGATGGTGTCATAGTTTGGATATGAAATGTCCTCCTACACCTCATGTACTGAGGACTTTGTCCCCAGTGCAGCAATGCTCAGAGGTAGGATGTTTGATAAGTGATTGGAATATGACAGCTCTGATAGGTCAATTGAATAATGGGTTCATAAGTGATGGGTTATTATGGAGTAGCAAAATCGAAGGAGAAAGAACCTGAGAGGTTTTTTTAAATAATCAGCCCCCGGGTGATGTATCTATTCCCAGCCTATTTCTTATCCTTAATCTGAGCCTTCCGGGCTACCATGAAGCAAGCAGCTCTGCTCTGTCACATACTGCTCTCCCATGATACCCCTCACTATAGTCTCCATGAAGGGAGCAGAGCCAAGGGACCATGGACTGAAATCTCAGAAGCCCTGAGCCAAAGTAAACCTTTCTTCTTTTACAGTGTTTTCCTTGAGTAATTTTTTATGGCAATTGAAAGCTGGCCAACACAGAAAACACATGCAAAATCCCACTAACAGTGTTAAATATCATGGAACACCTGTACTATAACAATGGCATTGAAGCCAAACTTTTCTAACAGGCTTCCATAAATGCTGTCTTTTTCATCCCTCAACAAGCCAGTGTGAAGACCATAAATTTATCCCATTTGCAGGTCAGGAAACTGAGTCAGAGAAGTTACCTGACATTCGAGAGTTTTAGTACTTGCAGGAGTGGTGCTGAAGGAAGGGGAACTCTGAGCAGATCTGACTCCACTGGCTGAGCTCTGACCCTTCCTACCATCTCTCCTAAGTATAAGGAAAAGAGAAAGCCTGCCTTCCTTACAAAGAAGCTTACATGCCATCCTGTCAATCACTAATTCATTTATGATTCTTTTCTCCAAGTAGGTGGTTTGAAACAATGTATCTTTGTCTGACCTGGAATTCACCATGTATCCCAGAGTGACCTTGAGTTCCTGGCAATCCGCCTGCATCAATCTCCCCAGTGCTGAGATTGCTGACATATACCATGTGCCCAGCTATACAACATTTTAAGGACATAAAGCTCTAGTTATGTTGTTAGTGATGTTTATACAGCTCTTCTTTTTAACTCTAATACATAAGAATAATAAAGCTATGTGGTCATAGTTCTGCAAGTATGGGTCTCAGACCAGCAGCAGCAAAAAGGAGGAGGGAGGAGGAGGAGGAGGAGGAGGAGGAGGAGGAGGAGGAGGGGAGAGGGAAGAGGGGGGAGGGGAGGGAGGAAGAAGAAGAAGAAGAAGAAGAAGAAGAAGAAGAAGAAGAAGAAGAAGAAGAAGAAGAAGAAGAAGAAGAAGAAGAAGAAGAAGAAGAAGAAGAAGAAGCAGCTGCCACTGCTGCCACCCTGTCATGTCTGTGTGACTAATACCAAAATACCTGAGGCAAGCTACCTGTTAAGAAAAGGAAATTAGAGGCTTAAAATCCCAAGGACAAGACACAGGCTAAGCAAGATCAACTCTCAACTGTATCCCTCTAAGCAGTCAGAAATAGTAGATGTATACATTGATACAAGCAATTAATGATACCTCACAAGTCCAAGAGGATGGCAGGGGCCTATTTTGGTCCTTTTATAATAACTATCTCATAGAGAAATTCAAGGAGTCCTCCAAGAATGGCCTTACTCTCCAATAGCCTAACTTCTGCCCTTCAGGGCCTGATTTCTTACAGGCTCCACTACCTCACAATGGCAGCCCCTGGGACTCAGACCATTAACACAAACCAAAGTATAGCACTGATCTGTATGTTGTGATACACCGTGTGAGGTAGAAGCCCAGACCTAAGAAGAAGTAGAAACTGGAGTGAAATCAAGCAATTTGTGGCTTTTTTTTTTAAAGATTTATTTATTTTATGTACATGAGTACACTGTTGCTGTCTTCATGCACACCAGAAGAGGGCGTCAGATCCTGTTACAGATGGTTGTGAGTCACCATGTCGTTGTTGGTATTTGAACTCAGGACTTTTAGAAGACCAGTCAGTGCTCTAAACTGCTGAGCCATCTCTCCAACCCCGCAATCTGTGTTTTTAAATCTCGCAGATATTGTTGACAGATGCTACAGCTTGAGTGCATTGCCTGGGTGGAGTGTGTATCTTCTCTCGGCATTAATCATGAAACATGGAGGAAACATTTATAGAGATTCTGACTCAGTTTGGAGGTGGTACCCTACTACCCTCAGATACAAACAGCAGCAGGATCTCCCAGATGAAAAGTCTGCTTTGATCAGTACACTCATAGCCTTGTTCTCTGGACACGGGCCCCTGGAGCACAAAATAAAAAGGTCCAGAAAGGACCTGTCTGTTCATCAGAATAATGCCATTCTCCACAGCTCTCAATCAATCTTAGCTGTGTGTGACAGTTGGTATTTGGAAACCTTAGCAGATCTGGGGTTGTGGGTTTCCCCTTCTCTTCATAAACACTGAAGCTATGGAGTATGTACCATGATGTCAACCCTGGTTAAAAGCACACTGGAGACTGTGCACCATTCAGAGACAGGAGTTTCATGAGAAGGACTCCAGGAAGTCCACACACTCATTTCTACACAGGCTGACTTTCATTAGTGAATCTACTGCTTATAAATAAAACAAAAGTCTGTGTCCTTCTCAAGAAATGTACTGGTGCTCACGGAGCGCTTGTTAGATGGCTATATCATTCTATTTTACATAATTTGGGGAAGTACATGCGATTAGACTCTTTTTATAGGCAAAGACATCAGGCTCTGACAGGATGAGCAGACATGCCAAGCTATAGCTGGTAAATTCAAAGTTTAAAAAAGGGTTTAAAATAATTCTTGACCCACTACAAAGTGGTACTTTCCAACTTTAACCACAAGTGAGAGTCACATAGGAAGCTGCAAGAAAACGCTGTCGTCTGGGCCACCCCAGCCCAAGTCCATTTGCCCTGTTAGATGTGGGGTCTGTGTCAGGTGCCTCTGGATATTCCCAAAGAAGACAGCAAACAACAAAGGCTAGGAGCTATGCTTTCTCCCATGTGCAGAATGTATATCTGACATGCAATCAACAGGCAGACTGTTCTAGAAAGAGGAGTCTGTTGAGGGGGGGTGGAGTCAAATATAAGCAAAATACAGTAATACACATGTATGAAAATGTCAAAAAATTTCATTCTTTTGTACTCTAAACACTAATAAAAGAAAACAAGTCTTTTATACAAAAATTCTGAGTACTGACAAGCATTCTGAGCAGCTACCATTCTTCTCTCCTTTCCCCCCTTCATCTCCCCTCATCTGTCCTCTCTCCTCTCTTCCCCTTCTCTTTCTTTGGCTCTCTTCTCCCTTCTTCTCTTGTCTTTTCTTCTCTCTTTCCTCTTTCTCCTCTCCTCTTCTTGTTCTCATTCCCATCCCAAACCCTTCTCTTCTGTCCTTCCTCACCTCTCTACCCCTGCTCTCTCTCTTTCCTCTCCAGCTTCTCCCCTCCAGCCCTCCTCAATCCTCATCCTCCCTCCCTCTCCTTTCCCTCTCCCTCTTTCTCTCCCTCTCCCTCTCCCCCCCCCCTCTCTCTCTCACACACACACACACACACACACACACACACACACACACACACACAGCACCCCTCTCCCCTTCACTGGTCCTTTCCCTCCTCTCTCCCCATGTCTCCCACTTTCTTCCCTGATTCATCCTCTCCCACCCCTCCCTGCCTGCTTTTCTCAGCCTCCACGATGCAAGCAGCTTCAATCTACCAGCATGTGCACTTAATGTGACTTTCTTCCTCACTGTAGCCCAGAGACAACAGCACCCAAGTGCCCTGTGGGCTGACAGCTCCAAAAGCAAATGAATATTTTGTCATAATAAAGGAAAGCTGAGTGGCGCAAGTGGCCACACCATTCTGCCCACATCCCCTTTGCGCTGGCAGAACTTGCCTAGAATGACCTTCCTCTTCATCTCCACCTATCCAGATCTCCCCAAGCCCAGCTTATCTCCTTCCTTCATAGAAGTAATGCTCCCATCTCCTCCCCCTCGCCCCCCAGTCTGGGAAGGACCTGGTGACCTCAGCTGTTAGGTTAAGCCTCACTGGTACCTAGCTGGGCTATCTCTGTACCTACACTGACTGCCTCCACAGCTAGACTGCAGGCCAAATCCCCTCTGCTTATATTTTTACTACCCCACACTGTGTTGGGCAACTTGGAACCCAGATATAAAAACATGTCTTATTTGACAAATGCCTAATAAGTGTCTAGTAGGCGGGGATCAGCCAAGCAGCCAGCAGAGGGTCTCCCCTGGGCTCTGGATTCTACACATCTACTCAGAAACGAGAGTGTGGTTATTTGGGTGATCTGCATACAGATGACTATTGAGCACAATGCAGGTGCTGCCTTCTTGCCTGCGAGACCAATTAAGAGTTCCACATTTTCAAAGCAGACTGTTTAAGAAATGCCTGGGAGGACATTCAAAGCACAAAACACCAGTCGATGAAACTGGGAGTCATCAAAGGCTGCTGAGTGGCCACATGAGAGGTGACAGAGCCCACGGCTCAGAAGCCAAGAGTCACCAACCTGTTCCCTGCAGAGGCTATGGCACGCACAACACCTCAGGCATGGGGGAGGGGGGTTGACTCCTCTCCGCAACATCCTCTTAGGTTGTAAAATAGAAATAGTAATAGCAGTTGCCTTCATGGGGTAGTTGTTAAGATTGAATGTATTAATATACGTAAAGTAATTAAAACACTGCCTTGCGCTTAAGCACTCGGTGGCTGTTGGTTGCTGTGATTATAACGATTATTAATATAGTGTTAATGTGTACTCAGAAATAGCAGGAGCCTTTTCTACATTTCTTCCAGCATCCTGGTGAGTCCAGCGCTGCAAAGGAACTCCATAACATTTATTGAATGATCGAAGTAGATAGCAAACCTGGCAATTGCAACCTGTATCAGCCTGCAGAGCCACTGCCTCAGTGCCCTGTGCTGCATCTGCTGCCACGTAAGCAAAGTCTCAGGAGCCCTTTTGTGTATTCCCATCATGACTGGACAAGACCAGGGGCCCCTCCCTGACCATCACTCAGCCTGTCCTGGCTGCGAGTCCATTCTCCATACAAGACCCTCCTCTGCATCTTGCCCAACTACCTTTGATCGGATGCTTTGAGCCATTCGTTAGCATCCTAACTCTTGCTTTTCTGCTCTGTTTCTTCTGCACTTGGCATATGATGGCTGCTGGTCAGCCCAAACTCCTGACTTAGCCTACTTAGTTCCTATAAGCCAGCACCCTCTGCTCTCCAATCCTCCAAGGACCAGGACCCAAATATTCCAAGTGCAAACTTTCTCTGGTTCTAAGCTAGGACTCTATAATCTTACAGGACTGATATTCATATTAATTGGGACTCCCAATCATTTCCTAGTCTTTTTTACCTCAGTTTCCTGCCCTGAAAAGTGGGTTCAGTCAATCTATTCACTGATATAAAATGCAAATGCCTAGAACATGCTTGGCAGGTGAAAAAGACCTGTTCAATGCGACTTCCTGCTTAGCTTACTATTTTACAGTACAGTGGAATCACCAGAGCCCCATAAAAACACTAGATGCGCCATTTGGCCAGGCAGGACCAGTGATTAAAAACCCCAGCATCAAATCTATTTTTCCAAAAGAGAGCAGAACTTTGTAATAAAACTGAGTTGTGGAGATGCTGAAGAAAGCTGTTAGCAGCAGCCTTAGTGAACAAGATGAAGGGCACATCATCAGAGACTGGGCACAGTGTTATCAAGAGGATTGAAGCCAGGGTTGGCAGCCAGAGAGCCAGACTGGCTCATCAACGTGAAACAGTGTGTCCTCACTGGGCAGCCAGCAATGAAAAATCATAATTGGCATTCTGGGAGAGGATGGGAAATTCAGCACTGAACTATAATGCTCTAAGAATATGGTTATATCTGAGTTTGGAAGACCTTGACATATCAAGGGGAGCAATCCCTAGAGTTTCTAAGCTAGGAATGCAAAGGATTCATTACTAATTGTGTGTGTGTTCCTGTGTACACAAGTATGTACAACCACTTTGGAAATCAATTTGGCATTTTCTCAGAAAATGGGGAATAGATCTACCTCAAGACCCAGCTATACAACTCCTGGGCATATACCCAAAAGATGTTCCACCATCTCACAAAGCAGCTTTATTCATAATAGTCATAAAATGAAAATAACCTAGATGTCCCTCAACTGAGGAATGGATAAAGAAAATGTGGCACATCTACACAATGGGAATACTATTTGACTAGTAAAAACCAAGACGTCATGAATTTTGTAGGCAAATGGATGGAACTTGAGAAAATCATCCTGAGTAAGGTAACCAGTCACAAAAGAACGTGTATGACAGGAACATATTGTGGTCTGAGAGGCTCCACCCAGCATCTGGCTCAGACAGACACAAGCACCCACAGCCAAACAGTAGATGGAGCTTGGGGACTCTTATGGAAGAATAGAAAGAAGGATTTGGGAACCCAAAGGGGATAGGAACTCTACAGGAAGACCAACACAGTCAAGTAACCTGGACCCCCTTGGGGCTTTCAGAGTCTGAACCACCAAGCAAAGAACATACACGGTCTGGACCTAAGCCTCCCCACACATATGTAGCAGATATGCAGCTTGACCTTCATGTGGGTCCTGAACAACTGGAATGGTGGCTATTTCAGAAGTTGTTTCCTGCATTGGGATATGTTCTTCTAGCTGGGCTGCTTTGTCTGGCCTCAGTGGAAAAGGAAGCTCCTACCGTCAGAAAGGCTTGAAATGTCAGTGTGGGAGGGATACTCAGGGGGTAAGGATTGTGGGAGGCAGTGAGTAGGATGTAAAGTGAATAAGTAAAAGAATTAAATTAAACTTAAAAAACAAGCATGTGCATACATATATATATACAGGAACATATATATATATGTATACATCTGTGTGGGTTCTTGAGTGCACATGAGCACATATGTGTTTGTATGTATACATGTAGAAGGCAGAGAGGTCAACCTCAAGTGTTGTTTTTCCAGATGTTATCCACATTGCTTTTAGAAATAGGTCTCTCACCTGCCTTATCAATTAGGCTAGCCAGGGAACCCCAATATCCTCCTGTTTTCATCTTCCCAGCACAAGGAAGAATGTACACTACCACACCTGACTTCTATTTTTTTCTGTGGGTCCTTGGGATTAAAGGAAGCTTCCCATGCGTCCACAGCAAGCACCTTATTGAGATTACAAATCTTTTCAACACTTTCAGGACATGAGGCTGAAGAACAGTCCATTTCAGAGGGACTGAGCTACAAAGTAAGGATGGTTTTACTAGATTAAAAACAAGCCAGATATAGTTGCACATGTTTTGGTAGACCTGTCAGAGCTACTGGAGTTGAGAGACTCCTGTCATCTGGTGACGTGGTAGCCACCATGAGGTCATTATGTAATCTCCACACCCATGGTCTTGACCCCCAGAGTTTAACCCCAGAACTCAGATTTTTAAAAAAAAACAGCATGGCAGTTTGCACTTACAAGTTTGCCACCAGTGCTGTGGTGGCAGAGGCAGAGAGATCTCTGAATTATGAACCTCATGTGCTAGTGGAAGATTCTGTCTCAAAACAGAAGGTGGATAGTTCCTAAGGAATGGCACTTAAGTCTGCCCTCTGGCCTCTGTCTATGTACACACACACAAATACACCACACACACACACACACACACAGAGAGAGAGAGAGAGAGAGAGAGAGAGAGAGAGAGAGAGAGAGAGAGAGAAGGTGTATGGAATGGGTCTGGAGAGGTAGCTCAGTAGTTAAAAGCACTGACTGCTCTCGCAGAGGACCCAGGTTAAAGACTCAGCACGCACATGGTGGTTTACAACTATCTGTAATTCCAGTCACAGGGAATGCAACACCTTCTTCTGGCCTCTGAGGGCACTGTACACACACACTGCACAGATATACAGGAAGACAAAATACCCACATGCATAAAAATTTTTAAATGAGCAGAAATGGGGCAGAGAACACATAACTACATGCACCATACAGTACTTGATAATGGTAAGACATCTCTTGCTGTTTATGTGGCTACTGTGTTTCAGTTTTCATGATTCACTGCACCCTTACTCAGGGTTCCTGTAAAAAGTGCTGAATTAAACCAACAGTTACCTATGTGTGCCTCAAGTTCACTGCATCTCTCAGGGTACATCATTTCTTCTGGTGCTCTGTTTGATTTCACGCTGCATCCTGCTTCTTGGCACTAGAAGGAAGAGGCTAGACCACACAGTCTAAGTGTGCAGTGGACTATCCCGTCTAAAGTTATGGGAGTGTGTTTACATGGTGACAGAATCTCTGCAGTACATTTTTCTGAACACAGGCCCATCATTGAGGGACACATGACAGTACCTGGAGATGTACATTTAGCAGAGTAACAGTTGCCCACATACCTGTTATATTTTTAGTAAGAAAGAAAGAAGTCACATTCTTTGCCAGGCTTATGGCTGACATTAGTCAGAGAGCCCAGCAGTCAATCATCAACCCATCCCCTCATTCAGAAACAAAGCATCAAAAGCCAAGTGTGGTGGCACATGCCTGTCATCCCAGGACTCGGAAGCAGAGACAGGAGGTGGTGACAGCTATGTGGTGAGTTCAAGGCCACTCTGGCTTCCATGAGATCTTGTCTCAGAAAATAACAAACAAAACCTCAAGCCCAACTCTGTGACATATTCTGTCCCCAAAATATAAAATTCCCATTAGGCTTTAAATAATAGAAAACTTGGGCTGAGGAAATGGCTCATGGGAAAGTACTTGTTACAAAAGCATGAGTACTTGCACTCAATCACCAGTACACATGTAAGAAGCCGGAGACAGTGAAAAGAGCTGTAAACCTCAGCACTGAAAGGCAGAGATGGGCAGATACTGGAAGCTCGATATTCAGCCAGCCTTCCCAAGAATGAACTCTTCATATTCAGTGTGAGAACCTGTATTTAAAAAAATAAGGTGAAGAGCGACAGAGAAAGATACCTCTGACCTCCACATGTATATGAATAGATGTGTACACACACACACACACACACACACACACACACACACACACACACACACACGGGGTGGGGGAATCAACAACATACACACTAGATAGATAGGTAGATAGATAGATAGATAGATAGATAGATAGATAGATAGACAGACAGACAGATGGACAGACAGATAGCTTAGATAGGCAGGCATAACTAAGCAAGTAGGTATTCTGTTGTATGCCTGCAATCCCATCATGAGAAGGCAGGGCTAGAGGATGGAAACTTTGAGCCCTGGGGGAGAGCGAGAGCGAGAGCGAGAGAGAGATCAGGGTTCTCTCACAAAACAACAAACAAAAAAAGCACAGGAAAACATAAGAAGTCAAGGAGACAGCCATGATTTTTGTTTCAACCCATCCAAGGAGAGCCTTCCTTTTTCTTCCCTTACCCCTGTTTGGAATCCAACATTGACCATGTGCTCTCATTAATGCCAATGAGGTAGAAACAGCAGAGGAGTCTAATGGGGAAGTCACCATAACAGTGTCAGTCGTGATGTCTTAACTATTAAACATTTACTGTGAGAGAACTCTTAGTGAGGGCTGTATTTAAACCAACAGACCCTTTCATTTGCTCCCAGCAAGAGCAGCAAATAGAACTATGCCTTAGAAAGATAACTTCACAGTGGTACCAAGAGCTTTAAAAGCACTCTGCCATTGGCAGTGTTCTTCCCGAGTCCATTTTGTGAGACAATCACAAAGGATTCTTTCACAGGGACATGCAGCATTGGTTATAACATCACAAGACACAGACATGAACCAAGTGTCTAACAGTAGGGGTTCCCTTAAATTACTTCTGGCTTCTCTATATAATGGAAAAATGAGGTAATTCTCCTGACTTGGGGCCAGTTCTGAACTTCACCATTCAGAAATGCAAGGTAGCTTTAAATTCTCTATCACAGGCAAGTATTAACTTTACAAAAAGAAGTGAATATTTATTACATGAACAGGGCATAATGGTGCAGACCTTTAATCCTACAGCTTCAGAAGCAGAAGCAAAAGGACAGCATGTTTGAGGCTGGTTTCTCTTAAATGTGAAACCTGTGGTGAGGGAGGAGAAAATGGAAGAAGGGTGAGGAGAAAGAAGAGGAGGAAAAGAGATGGGAAGAGGGGGAAGTAAAGGAAGGAGAAAGAGGGAGAGAAGAAGGGAGAGAAGTAGAGGAGGTGGGAGAAAAAAGAGGAGATTGGAGAGGAGATAAGAGGAGACAGGAGGGAAGGGAAGGGGAGGAAAGGGAAGGAGAGGAGAGGGAAGGAAAGAGCAGGAGAGGGGAAGGGAAAGGGAGATCAAGCAAGCATCAGGCCAGGCAAGGAATTCGCTTAGAACCTTTCAGCACATCTAAGAAGGTATGCATAATCAAGAAACAGAAAATAAGGGCAGAAAATATCTAAAATGTGGTCAGTAAATTGTGTGTCCTAGAGAAATTTACCAAAATTTAAAAGGCAGAAAGTTCTGAATTGGAATCGACATGCTGCTTCAGTAAAAGGTCTTCTGAATTAGCTATTCTCTATAAAACAATAAAACACCTGACAAAAGCAACTTAAGGAAGGAAGGATTTCTTTTGGCTCATAGGTGTACTCCATCATGGTAGGAACGTCATGGCCACAGAGGCAAGAGGTAGCTGTCAGGAAGCAGAGAGAGAAAATACTGACATGTCAGATAGATAGATAGATAGATAGATAGATAGATAGATAGATAGATAGATAGATAGATAGATAGATAGATAGATATAAAATAGATAGAATAAAAGGATAAGTCTAGACTCAGAGATGAATAACAGCAATAAAAAGACATGGTTGTAAATGAGTTAAAATATCCAGACCAAATTAATGAAATTTCAGAGTTCAAGTTTGTATCCATGGAGATGACATCAAAGACCAGTACTGTGACACTTGAGGAAACCAGAAAGCTAGTGAGAGGTTACCAAGCTCAGGAGGAGCCGCACATTGATATTTAAGAGTCAGAGATGGGCATTGATTTTTGAGGGAGTTTTTAGCTGATACCTTTAAATTATAAAACGAAAGATGATGCACACCCGTCATGAGCAAGGTAATGTGAAATGGCCAAAACACGCTGACAGACATACTTTGCTTCATGTGTTTATCATAGAGACTGCATAAAACCTTCTCTCAGGGATATGGATGTGGCTCCACAGTAGGGCAGCCGCTTAGTATGAGTAAGGCCCTGAACTCCATGAGTAGAAGGGAGGAGAATCTATGATCTTAGCAGTCCTCAAAAACATAATACATCTTTGTGAACCATAATCATCCCACTGTTCTCTTCGACTTGTCATCTAAGGAAACCGTGGAACAAATTATAATGGCTGCATAAAGTCTCAAAGATGATCAACCAATAAGATTACCAGAAACTCACCAAGAATATACACAATGTACTAGAGAAGCTGCGCAGACTAGGACTTCAAGGAAGAGAGCATTTCAAAGCAGAACGGCTAGGAAATTAGATGACAACTTCTAGGGATAAGTCTTGGGACAGGTGGGAAACATGGGCATGAATTAGCAGCCAATTGGTTATCCACATCAAATAATGATTTATGCCAGTCATTATAAAGAGTGTCTATGTATCTGTGCCCTGTCTCAAAAGCCAGGTTACCTGGCAACGTGAGTATTTATTAACCTCCTCTGAGGTATAATGTTTGTGTTAGTTACTTCTCCCATCGCTGGGACCAAATACCTGACAAAAATAGGGGAACCTTTGGCCCGAGGTTCAGAGGAATGCCTCCACATGGGGCAGAAGAGTGCAGCAACAGGCATGACCCGTGCTGCCCACCAGGGGACATTGAAACAGAAACGCTCAGCCTTTGTCCTTTTTCATTCAGTCTGGGACTCTCACCATGAGAAGGACCACCCATATTCAGGGTAGTTCTCTCCTCCTCCATTAAATCTCCTTGGAAATTCCTTCATAAGTGCACCCAGATGTGTCTCCTGTGGGACTCTAAATGCAGTCAGGTTGACAAAGAAGATTAATCATCATATATCCATCCCCTACAATCAGATACCCAAACATTACTTTAAACCACAAACTTCCATCCCTAGTCTCAAAACTCCATGGTCATCCCATGGGAGTGAATGCATTTAGTTCATCTGTAAGATTCTCTGAAGTCTAATGATTCTAACATTTTTCAGAAACAAAATTCAGTGTCTCTCTTGAAGCTCGGGGCAATTCCTAACTGTGAAAGACTGTAAAGTTAAAAGAACCCTACATATTTCCAATATACAATGCCACAGAACAAACACTCCTATTCTAAAATGGAGGAATGATAGTACAGAAAAGGAAAGGAAAGGAAAGGAAAGGAAAGGAAAGGAGAGGAGAGGAGAGGAGAGGAGAGGGAAAGAAGAGAGGGGAGGGGAGGGGATGGGGGAGGGCGGAGGGAGGGGGGAGGGAGGGAGGGGAGGGAGGGAGGGGAGGGGAGGGAAGGGAAGGGAAGGGGGGGGGAAGGAAAGGGAAGGGAAGGGGAAAGGGAAGGGAAGGGAAGGAAAGGAAGGGAAGGGAAGGGAAGAAAAGAAAAGAAAAGATCATACCAAAATAAGGCAGAAAGTCAGCAGGGAGATTCCAAATTCTGCATCATCTCCACATGTAGCATTTGGGTGGGGCCTGTGATGACATCATCTAGGTTTCAACAACGGGCTTTCCTGGCTCTACCCTGCCCATAATCTTCTTCCTGTAGCACCTGTGACCCTCTTGGGCTAGCAACACTCAACACCTGAAGCGTTATTTGGCAGGTGTCCTACCATGCCAGCATCTCCACCATCCCAGGGTCTCTGCTCCAGCTCAGGCTTCACCTTCACCGCTTCCCTCAATGGTACTATCCTTGCAGAGCACAGGCACAGACGCATTGCCAGGCTCAGAGGCTTTCCGAATTTCAGTGCGTGCCTCCATTCCACAGAACTCCCGCATGGAGCATGCCTGAATAGTCAGCATCACAGAATGAAGCTATTACATTCTGATACTGATTCCAGATGAGGTCTGGACTCCACAGACCATACCTGCAGTGGCCTCTATGTGCCTTTCAAGCTGAACCTGAAAAAACACTTTTCTTAGTGGCCATTTTAAGTAGGAGACACCTGAGGTGGCCTTCTCAGTTAAGGATCTTTCCTTTTAGTGAATTCACATTTGAAAAAAAGAAAACTGGATTCTTTGAGTTTATAATAAACTTTTAAAGTCAGGGTGAAGGAACGTAGTGTGTGTGTGTGTGTGTGTGTGTGTGTGTGTGTGTGTGTGTGTGTGTGCATGAATTTAAAAAGTGGGAACCACATCTTCATAGAAATTACTAGGACCATTCAGTACAAATCTTTTCATAACACTACTGAGAACATATAAGAAAGTCATTTAATATATACAAAATGTCCACATAGAAGTAGTGAAATATATACCTGTGTGCCCAGCAGGTTTGCCTTGTTTCAGTAGCATATGTGTCTAACTATAGATAACTCAGCAACCTTGCTAATCATCCATTTTTTCTCTATTTTCCATTGCTCTCACAAAACACATGAGACTGGGTGATTTATGAAGATCAGAGATTTATTCCTTAACAGTTCTCGAGTATGGGAACTCCAACATGAAGGGACTAACATCTGTCAATGGCATTGCTCCATCATCTTATGGTAGAAGGCAGGAGGGAAATAGAGCACATGACAGAAAAAGAAATGAGCCAAACTAGAGAAAGGGAGGGAGATGGAGAGAGAGAGGGAGAGGGAGAGCAGGAGAGAGGGAAGAGAGATGGAGACAGAGAAACAGAGAGAGGGAATGGAAGAGGGAGAGGAGAGAGAGAGAGAGAGAGAGAGAGAGAGAGAGAGAGAGAGAGAGAGTACTCTCCCATGACAGTACATGAATCCCTTATGAACTACAGAGCCCACCTCCCAACACTATTGCCATGAGACCTAAGTTTCCAAATATGAACTTGAGAAGGCACATTCAAGCAAAATCATTTATTTTGCACTAGCAAATGTTTAACCATCCACCATGTGCTCAGAATCCAGCTATGGGCTGCTGTGCTAATTCTGGAGATAAGACCTGGATTACAAAGATTGTATCTCTACCTCCATTCAAGAAATGTGTTCATTCAACCCCACCTCCCTATAGCAGGTCATCTAGAGGGTGGGAGAAGGTACAGATGAGTGAGATCCAACCCTGGTCTGAGATGTTCACAGCAGAGACCAACAGGGATGGGGAAGGAGAATAAAGACTAAACTGATCAAAACAGGAGAAGTAACCTCTCCACCTAACATACAAGAGAGCTGATTTTTCTGGCCCCAACTTGACTGACTGCAAGATCTCTTCTCTCGTGGACATTATTCTGCTCGCTTCTCTTCCTCTGTCTTCGTTAACTTCCTTCTATCCAATTTTTAGATTTCACCTGTTTATCCTGTGTAACATCTTAATTAGTAAATTAGTAACTGAGAGAATGGTCCCTATAAGCTCATATGTTTGAATACTTGGTCCCCAGTTAGTGAAACTGTTTGGGAAGGATCAGGAGGTGTGGTCTTGTAGGAAGTATATTACTAGGGATGGGATTTGAGGTTTCAAAAGCCCTATGCCAGGTCTCTCTCTCTCTCTCTCTCTCTCTCTCTCTCTCTCCATCTCTCTCCTCCATCCATCTCCCTTTCCATTTCCCTCTTCCTCTCTGCCTACTGCTTGCACATTAGGATGTAAGCTCTTAGCTCCAGTGCCATGCCTGCCTGCCCGCCTGCCACCATGCTCTCCACCACAATGGTCATGGGCTAACCCTCTGAAACTGTAAGTCCTCAATGTTATCTGTTATAAGTCACCTTGATCCCAGTGTTTCCTCACAGAAACAGAACAGTAACTAAGACAACTTGAATTTTCAATTATTTTATTATGTACAATGTGCACTTACCAATTTAATCCTCATGAGAGCTCTTTAAGCCTGATATAAGACTATCTATCCTATTTTCATAGATGGGAACACTGAGGCTCACACAGACCTTGCATAAAGTCTCTTACTGGGTAGTGGTGGAGTTACATCCCAAAACCAGAGCAGTCTTCTTCCAAGACACCTGGAAGATGTCTCACTTCCCCCATACCTCGCTGTTCCCTTCTCTGTGTTTTCTTTCACTTGCTCCTCAGCAATCCCTCCTACAGTCCCCATGTAACTCAACTCCACCTTCATCTATTTATGCCTGAGTCTCCATTCCATACTTAAGGGAGGAAAATCTCATTTGAACTTTATCGACAGTTACAATTACTGAAGATAGTGTCTTGTGTAACAAAGAATCTCTCCTCCTCAGGCACCAAGAGAGATGAAATCAACTGATTAACAGTCTTGAAGTCCCATGTTCCACTTGGAAGGTTAGCATGCTGGGTCACACTCCTTTAAGCCTTAGAACCGAGGGAATCAGAGTAACGAGCGAGCAGGCACCTTCTGTGGGATTTGCACTAATCACCCGTGTACTTTCTAACCGGTCCTGCTCGACTTGGATTTTTCAAGTTCAGAATGGCAGAAAATTTTGACGAGCATCCGAGTTAAAGGAAGCCTTAGTTGCTTAATGGTAAGGAGTGAATGGTCAACATCCCAGTGTCAGTTAGATTTAGGTCACCCAAAGTTACAATTCCACTGATGATCTGAGCCAGACGTCTCTCTGCCTGTGCCCTGCACTCAGTCACTCACACATTGACGACTATGAGATATAAATGCAGCACCTTCCACTGCTGCGCATTCCTAACATCCTGGCCTTCGTGGCCCTTGCCATCTCCATGAAGGGGCTTCTTTGCCACCCTGCTGACTTAGCGCCTACTGACATCGTCTTGTTCCATCGATCCCTTTGTTCGCAGTGCTATCTCTCCCCAGCTTCCTGAGCTCCACTCAGACCCTTCTATTCATGCTGCGGTGTCTTGCTGCACTTTACCACTGTGCTGGAGAGCAAGGCAGGCTTCCAGAGGGAAATGAATGAGCTCCAAAGCCTTCTGAGAACCACATCTTGCTTGGGGGATTTGAATAGATGGCTCACACCGAAATCAGAATAATAGCATGTAGGGCTGGGGATGTGGCTCAGTTGGTAAAAATGCTTGCCATTCAAGCTTGAATTTAATCTTCAGGACCCTGTAAAAAGCCAGCCACAGATATATATTATACCCTATCCCACTGATGAAATAAGGAGGGTCCCTGGGGCTTACTAGCTAGCCAGTATATCCAAATAAGTAGGAGACTCTGTTTTAATAAATAAGGCGGGGGCTGATTGAGCAAGATACTCAACATCAACTTATAGTCTCCAGATACAAGAGTACACACACACACACACACACACACACACAGCCACCATATGCATAAACACACACAGAAGTATGCTTTCTTATGGGATAATGAGAAAGAATGTGTCCTACATCTCTGGAAAAGGTAGGAAACAGCAAGAGTATATTTCAACAAGGGGGATTTTAAGGAATGAACAGGAGGGGTGGGTTGTTTTAGGAGAAAAGGCAATTTCTGGCAAAGGTAGATACAGGTAGAATATTTTTAAAGATCATATTGGGTGGGACATAAAGAGAGGGGAAGAGCTCAATTTGGAGAAGCTACTACATTGAATGTAGAGAAAGTTGGGCAATAACTTGGCCTAACCTTGAGTTGATTTTACAATTTATTTTTCAGACTTAAAAACAAGGTCATCCTGGGCTCCAACCTCATAGGTATCAATGAATAGCCTAGTAAGAGCACCAGGGGAAGGGGAAGCCCTTGGTCCTGCTAAGACTGAACCCCCAGTGAATGGGATTGTTGGGGGGAGGGCAGTAATGGGGGGAGGATGGGGAAGGGAACACCCATATAGAAGGGGAGTGGGAGGGGTTGGGGGATGTTGGCCTGGAAAACGGGAAAGGGAATAACAATCGAAATGTAAATAAGAAATACTCAAGTTAATAAAGAAAAAAAAGTTAAGGAGAGAAGAAATCAAATGAACTGAGTCTACAGAAGTGAGAAAACAATACCAATAAAGATAGTGACATTTTCTTTAACGTAAAAATAAAAAAAATAAAAAATAAAAACAAGGTCATTCTAGCAATAAAGTTGTGAGATGCATGTAAAAACACTGTACCAAGGTTCCCCCAAAATAGTCGGTATTTTACCACCCTTGCTTTGCCCTATTTTGTCTGTACACACTTGAGCATTCTACTTTCTGAATGACATTCCTGGGTGCTGTGGTTTGAAGGTGACCCACCTCCATAGGCTCATATGGTTGAACACTGGGTTTCCAGCTGATAGGGCTCTTTAGAAAGTCATGGAACCTTTAAGAGGTAGAACCTTGCTGAAGGAAGTGCATACTGGGAGCGGGGATAGGAGTTGAGGTTTTAAAGTCTGACCCTACTTCCTGTCTGCCTACTTCCTGGATGCAGATGAGATGTGGTGAACCAACATACTGCTTCTGCTGTCATGCCTGCTTGCCCAATGCTTTGATTACTCTGCCATGCTGGACTCTATTCTTCTGGAGCCATAATCTGTACATTTTTTCCTAAAGGCATTGTCTGTCAGAGTAGTACAAAAACAGAAATGAAACTGAGACACTTTAGGTCCTGATATTTCATTCCTCCTCAATACTCCATGTGCATTTTCTAAGACAGTGGTCATTTCCTTAGTCAGGAAATTTATGCCAACACCACACTACCACCTACTACCACAAGCTACATTCATAGTCCTTCAACTGCCCCAATAATTTTCTTTATTACAAAGAAATAATGACTCACACTATTTAAAATTGGAACCCCATTATTCCCAGCATACCTTGGGATCTGGATCTCTGTTGTTTTCCTCTGTAGCACCTTCTAGAATCTAAACTGTCACGGTCTACCCTAAATTGTCTCTCTCCCTTCCAACCATCCCCAAAGCAGCTGAGGTCAAGAGTCGCTATTGTCCTTGTACACTGCTGTATCTTCAGTACCCAGGAAATGATGGCTGTTCCATGAACAGACTGGTAAACTTGGAAATACCTTTTCCTGACTTTCTACCACCTTCTTTTCATTGCTTAAGAAAAAAAAAGCAATAGCAGTATTAAGTCCAGAACTCTGGGCTCACATTAGCACCTCCGTCCCTTTAACATTTTTGCTTAAGGCTATCTGTTCTTGCTCCCTTTCTAGATCTGTGGTGCATATTTGAAGGTAGAAAGCTAGCCCAAGAACAGTCGGGGTTTGTCAAGGCTAGCCTAAGCCAAACAGAACCTCTTTGAACCTTCCACGGAGATACACAAAAGTCACTTGAGTGCAGCAGAGTCTGTCCTCCACAAATGGAGTCTGCATTTTAGAGCTCATTGAAAGATCAAAAGGAAACCCTCCACCAGAAGGTCAATTTATAGATTCGACCATTAAATCAAGACATATCCTCAAGCACATGGGACATAAACCTGATATTAAATCAAAGACTTAATCTAAGTTAAACCACCTTTGGCTAAGAAGGAAAAGCTAGAGATTTGTAATCAACAACAGTCTGCTCCAGCCGAGCCAGGGGACAAGTGCTATACCTGAACAGTCTTGTTATGGCCCTCCCTCCCCCACTCCTTCCGTCTCCCTCCCCCCCCTTCCTTCTCCCTCCTTCCCACTCTTTCCCCTCTCCCCTCCTTCCTCCCTCCTCTTTCCTCTCCCACCCTCCCTCCCTTTCCCTCTCTCTCTCCCCCCTCCCTTTCTCCCCCTCCCACCCCTCTCTCTCCCCTCCCTCCTCTGTTCCCCTTTCTCTCTCTCCTCCCTCTCCTCCTCCCTCCCTCCCTCTCCTCCCTCCCTCTCCCCCCCCTCCCTCCCCTCCTTCCCTCTCCCCCTTCCCCTCCCTGCTCCTCCCCCCCCCTCTCCCTCCCTCCCTCCTCTTTCCCCCTCTCTTCCTCTCTCTCCATCCTCTCCTCTCTCTCTCTCTCATCTCATTCCTATGACTGATCCTGAGCTCCATGTACTTCAGCAACTCAGGCCTCTTGGCTGCTCTTCAAGCAAATCAAGGCACTTGCATGTCAAGGTCCGCTGTACCTGCTAACCCTGAGCTTTTTTCCCTGCGGCTATGATCAGATACACTGACAATGGAGAAATAAGGTAGAACGGATGTATTGTGCCTCACAGTTCAAAATGCAGCTCCTCATGGCAAGGAAGTAAATATGACTAAACCCTGAAGCAGCTGGTCACATGACACCCAAATGAGGAAGCAGGGAGATGGATACTTCCAGTGGCTCGCTCCTGTGCGAGCTAGTTTGTCAACTTGACACAAGCTAGCCTCCTAGGAGAGGAAGGAGCCTCAGTTGAGAGAATATCTTCATAATATCAGGCTGTGTGCAAGTTTGTAGGGCATTTTCTTAATTAGTGATTAATGAGGAAGGGCCCAGCCCATTGTGGGTGGGTCCACCCTGGGTTGGTGGTTCTGGGTTCTATAAAATAATTAGGCTGAGCAGCCATGTGAAACAAGCCAGTAAGCAGCACTTCCTCCGCGGCCTCAGCATCAGCGTCTGACTCCAGGTTCCTGCCCCGTTAGAATTCCTGCACTATCTCCCTTCAGGGATGGACAGTGATGCGGAAATATAAGTCAAATACACCCTTTCCTCTCCAAGTTGCTTATACCATGGTATCTCATCACAGCTATGGTGACCTTGACTGGGCTTACCTCTTTCTCCATTTTTCATAGTCTGAATCCCTGCCTTAGGGGAATAATACCAACCACAATGAAAATGTGTTTCCCAAAATAATTAATGTGATTGATATGCATTCTCACAGGCATGTCTGGAAGTCCATCTCCAAGATAATTCTAGATTCTTTCAAGATACTGTTAACCAACCATCACACACACACACACACACACACACACACACACACGCACACGCACACATGCATACATACATGCATATACATACAGACACATATATATACACAAACACACATACATACACACATACACAAATACATACACACATACACACATACACACAAATACATACACACATATACATGTACATATATGCACACACGCATAAATACACACATACACACAGAGAGAGCTCTCTACTCTGAAAGCCTACCTTTCAGATTTCTCAGATGTTAACTCTCTGACACCCTATTTAATTCTGAATCCCCTCAGTGGTCCTAATGTGTCCCCCAAATTTCACATTTGAAAACCCTAATACATCACAGTGGTGTTCAGAGTTGGGACTTTAGGGAGGTGACTGAGTTAATTTTTTTTTCCTCAGGAGTAGATGTCAGGTCATGGATTAAGGACCAGCAAGCTAGCATGGGAACAGCCAGCCCCTGTATCACCTTGCTTGGTGCTGCCTTTATTGCCATCTGTCAGGGTGAGACACAGCAAAGAACACCCTCAGCAGACACATAGCCATGCTGCTGGACTTGTAAGCCTCCAGAACCATACCATAAATACATGCATTTTCTGTAAGTTACTCCACTGGGGCATGGAGCCTCAACAGAAAATGGAACAAGACAGTCCCTCTCCTTGCTGCCACCATTTCTACTCATCCCATCCACTGCACCACTGCAGCCTGTTTCTCTCCTTCTCCCCGCCATAGCACTACCTGTGCCTTATGGGGCCAGTAATTTCACCTCTTCATCCAGTGCTCTGTCCCTGGTCACCTAGAAATGTCTGGCATATACTAGGTGCTTGATACCTAATCACTTAGCTAATTAACCAGGTTCAATGCTTAATTAAATGCCTAGCAAACTAATTCAGCACCTGTCAGTGGCTCTGAATACCTACCTAGATAATAAACCCCGTCAAGACCAATGCTGGAAGACTAGGGTACTGTAGCTCAGTGATGGAATGCTCGCCTAGTATATACAAGACCCTAGGTTAAGTACTCGGGTTACCAAGACCAATAAGGTCCCCGAGATAACCCATGGCCCCTGAGATCGTGTGAATATGCCAAAGTACATGATACTCTTGAATGAATGGTCTTTATAGAAGACATTGCTGCACACATTGAATTTATACCAATAAAACTAATTTTTAAAATCCTTACCCAAGCTATCAGATGGCAGGTTGATATCATTAAAATAAAGTTCAAAAACTCTGCTCCCCCAGGTCTTATCTCAAAACTGCCCCCTATATGCAGTTGTTTCTCTGCCCTACAGTGAGCTGGATTTTCTGTCTACCCCTCAAGGTCACCTCAGGCTCTCGTCATGTGTAACATGTCTTCCTAGAGTGGTCCCCTCTGTCATCCCTGCTCTTCCACCCAGCCAACCTCCCCTTCCCTGCATCCCCTCATGAGCCCTCATGTCAAACTGTCTTCTTGCAGGCAAGGAAGTCTTCCTAGACTTACACTGCTGAAGTGTGTTGCTGACTTTCTCTTCTCCATGATATCACAGCACAGGAGGCAGGGGGTGTGAGTTATCATTTCTTTTCAAAGGTGCAGCTACATTTTTTTGAGACAGAATATATATTACAGATTGGCCACAAACTCACTATATACCTGAGAATGATCTTGAACTTCTAATCCACCTGCCTCTACCTCCCAAGTTCTGGCATTGCAGATGTGCACCACAATGCCCTGTTTATGCAGTGCTGGGAATGGACTCGGTATATTGTCCATGCTAGACAAGTACTCTGACAGCTGTGCTCCATGCTAGCCCAAGGTCTTGAACTTCTCTACACCCCTTATATGTAGGACCTTTCACACCAAGCAACTTTACAATTCCCCAAGCACAAAGCCTGGGTGTCCTATGATTCAACTTAATTCTGTTGCTCTTCCTCTGGTGTTACAGTCAGACCCCACAGGTAAGTGACTTAGTTCATCAGGCTGCAGTGCAGGATGCCAATCAGAGTCCCAGGTTGTGATCCATGTTTTGATCCCCTAATTGTAAACCAGAGGTTCTCCCAATGCTCCCTTGGGTTTGATCACTATCTTTAGAATGACTCATGGAACTTGGGAAGGGGATGACTCACTGTTGATAGCTGATTATTAAGAATGTAACTCAAGGACAGCCATGACCAGCAAGTAAGATACCATATAATCACTAGGAGGTTAGGGAGATGCCATTACTTAGGACTGATCGACCTAGTTCTTCATCATCTGTTCTTAAATCAAAACTGATCACCTTATTCTCCCTCCTCAAACATCGAGCTGGGACACAGTAAGAAGTGGGGTTCAAAGTTCTAGCCCCATAGAATCATGGTGAGTTTTCATGTAACCTATCTCTATCCCAAAGCTATCTAGGTACCACCAAGGGGCTCCCATGCACCAAGAATAGCAGTGCAGATGTGGCTGACAGACAATCCTCATGAATACAAAAGATGTTTTTTCTCTTCCCATCATTGTTCAGGAGATTGCTCTAGACCATCCAAAAGGTTCCATATACAGCATGCAGAAACTAAGAATATGAAGCCCATTCATTTCTTTCAGAAAGGAAGAGGTGCAGTATAGCATAAAGAAAAGACCTTGGTCTTGAAGACCAGGAGTTTGCATCTTATGCTTGTTATTAATGGCTGTGTGATCTAAAACAAGAGAAATAACTATCTGTTTTGGCTTGTGGTTTCATAGGTGTTAGCCAAGCCTGACAGGGAGGACATGGTGAAGTAGACCAGTTCACATCATGGTGGACAGGATGAAGTAAAAGAGAATAGAAGAGGGCCTGGGTGAGGTATAGTTCTCAATGGTAAGTACTCTGCCCCCGCCCCCACCCACACCCACACCCACACAGATCTCCTTCTCTGTGAGGGGATTTTCACACTTCAGCCATTATAAGGAAATGAGCCTCATCTCTGCTTAGTCCACTGTGGGGGACAACATGGGAATACCTGCCTACTGAACCTGAACTTGACTCTCCCAGGATCTGGTCACCATTCTTCCCTCAGCTTCTATGAAACATGTTTTGTTATATGAATGATTCCATCAAGTATCTATTATTTTGTGCCTTTTAAAATGTCTGACATCAGATTCCCTAAAACTAGAACTGTGAAAGATTGTGGACTACCATATGGGTGCTTGGAACTGAAACCGGATCCTCTGCAAAAACAAATGTTCTTAACCACAGAGCCATCTCTACTGCCCAACTTTGGCTTGGAGAGACTTTAGGCTATTAAAGTTGGAATATATTCACATTGTGAAATAAACATGAGACTTTGTGAACAAGGAATAGATGTCTGTGGCTTTAAAGTGATGTGTTTGTGTCAAGCTGACAAGGAGAAGAATATAATGGTTAGGTTTATCAACTTGACACAACCTAGGGTCACCTGAAAAATTGTTCTCAATTCTACCTTAATTTGACTTGTGGGAATGTCAATGGGGATATAGTCTAAATTAGTATCATTGATTTGGAAAGATCCAGCCTACTGTGGGTGGTACAATTCCCTAGGCAAAGGAAGCCGGAACTGTAGAAAAACAGAGAAGTCAAGGTAAGCACAAATGAGCAAGCAAGTGAACATATAAGCATTCATTGCTTATCTGCTCTTGCATGTGATGTAAATCCTCTATCTGGAGTTCCAGCCTTATTTCCTTGTAATGGTGGACAATAGCCTGAAATTATAAGCCAAAATTATCTTTCTCCCCTAAATAGCTTTGTTTGATAAGTTAGTCTGTGGAAATTTTTAAACTGTTTACTCCAAAAATTAAGAATAAATCATGCCTTAACTTAAAACTTGATGAGGTAATTCCTGCAGATACAGCTTCCTGTGGTAATGGTGGATACAATAGACAGGACAATTCATAGGTTGCTATGAGGGTACAAAATGACACAGATGCTCTAAGAAATAGTCTAGATGGCTTATGCAGAGTTAAACACATTTACAATGAGACCTGTAACTCCTCCCCAGGGCTCTTAAACAAATGAACTGTTCGCATAAAAACCTAACTTGGAGGGGGTCTTTTTTCTTTTTTTTGTTTTTTTCGGGGGGGGGGAGCACAAGGATTGAAGGAACAGACCTGGGAGGACTGGGAAATGAATGTGCTCAGGGTTCATAATGTAAAATTCTTAAATGACCAATAAAAATATTATTAAGAAAAGCTAGACAGATACACAGATGTTCAGTGGGTTTACTCATCAGCACCAAAACTGGAGGCTATGGGGGATGGAGACCGGAGAGTGACTGGGTTTGCTGGCTGCCAGCCTAGCTCCAAGTTTAGTAAGAAACTTGTCTCAAAGAAAAACAGGGTAGAGAAGACACTTAGCATCCTCCTTCAGTCTCCATGCAAGCACACAGCATATACACCTGCACATACCTATACACCATGAACACCATACACCATACATACTTATACATGTATGTTTACATAATAAATAAATACACAATAAATATGTGAGAAAAGATAAAATAAAATCACTTCAGTATGAATTGAATTAAACAATGCCTGGCCAGATGGACATAACCACAGCCACAGGAAAATCTACTTCTTCCTCCGCCCCACTGGGCAGATTCTGGTCACTGGTAACAAAGACTCAGAGCAGATGGGCCTCTTTTCCCTATATTAAGGCAAGGCCAATGTCACAAGTTGACCTGAATATACTTTTCTCTCACCTTTGGTCTGATTGTGTGACAAGCAGAAGTTACAAAAAAATCCATCAATAGGGACTAAAAATAGAGACGCCTCCAAGGAACAATAGGGCATGGAGCTCACATGCTTCCTTAAGAACAAAAGGAGATGGAAAGACAGGATATCCCACCTCCTACAATGGCTTCCCTCTCTACCAGGACCTCATCTGATCTAAACATCTTCAACCATAACAAAGTTTCTTTTTTTTATTGGATATATTTCTCTACTTACATTTCAAAGGTTATTGCCCTGCCTGGTTTCCTGTCCATAAGCCCCCATTCCTTTCCCTCCCCTCCCCTCCCCCATATAGGTATTCTTCCTATACATCCTCCTTATTGCCCCACCCATATTCCCCTGCACTGGGGGGTCCAACCTTGGCAGGACCAAGGGCTTCCCCTTCCCCTGGTGCCCCAACATGGCTATTCTCTGCTACATATTCAGTTGGAGCCCTGGGTCAGTCCATGTATAGTCTTTGGGTAGAGGTTTAGTCTCTGTAAGCTCTGGTTGGTTGGCATTGTTGCTTTTATGGGATTGCAAGCTCCTTCGACTCTTTCAATCCTTCCTCTAATTCCCCCCCAAGGGGGTCCTATTCTCAGTTTGGTTGTTTGCTGCTAGCATTGACTTCTGTATTGGACATGCTCTGGATGTGTCTCTCAGGAGAGATCTATATCTGGTCCATTTCAGCATGCATTTTATATATATATATGGGCCACATGTAGGTTGGGCTCTGAATGGCCATTCCTTGAATCACTGCTCTAAATTTTGCTTCCATATCCCCTCCTATGGATATTTTTCCCCTTTTAAGAAGGAGTAGGAGCATCCGCATTTTGGTCAGCCTTCTTCTTGAGCTTCCTGTGGTCTGTGGATTGCATCTTGGGTAATTCAAGCTTTTTGGCTGATATCCATTTATCAATGAGTGCATACCAAGTGTGTTTTTCTGTGATTGTGTAACCTCACTCAGGATGATATTTTCTAGTTCATTCGATTTGCCTATGAATTTCCTAAAGTCATTGTCTTTGACAGCTGAGTAATATTCCATTGTGTAGATGTACCACATTTTCTGTATCCATTCCTCTGTTGAAGGGCATCTGGGTTCTTTCCAGCTTCCGGCTATTATAAATAAGGCTGCTATGAACATAGTGGAGCATGTGTCTTTGTTGTATGTTGGAGCATCCTTTGGGTATATGCCCAAGAGAGGTATAGCTGGGTCCTCAGGTAGTTCAATGTCCAATTTTCTGAGGAACCTCCAGACTGATTTCCAGAGTGGTTGTACCACCAATAATGGAGGACTTTTCCTCTTTGTTCACATCCTTGCCAGCATCTGCTGTCACCTGAGTTTTTTGTCTTAGCCATTCTGACTGGTGTGAGGTGGAATCTCAGAGTTGTTTTGATTTGCATTTCCCAGATGACTAAGGATGTTGAATATTTCTTTAGGTGCTTTTTGGCCATTCGATATTCCTCAGCTGAGAATGCTTTGTATAGCTCTGTACCCCACTTCTTAATAGGGTTATTTGGCTCTCTGGAGTCTAACTTCTTGAGTTCTTTGTATATTTTGGATATTAGCCCTCTATCAGATGTAGGATTGATAAAGATTTTTTCCCAATCTGTTGGTTGCCGTTTTGTCCTAATGACAGTGTCTTTTGCTTTACAGAAGCTTTGCAGTTTTATGAGATTTCATTTGTCAATTCTTGATCTTAGAGCATGAGCCATTGCTGTTTTGTTCATGAAATTTTCCCCAGTGTCCATGTGTTTGAGACTCTTCCCCACTTTTCCTTCTATTAGTTTGAGTGTATCTGGTTTGATGTGGAGGTCCTTGATGTGCTTGAACTTAAGCTATGTACATGATATGTACATGTACGTGATAAGAATGGATCGATTTGCATTCTTCTACATGCTAACCTCCAGTTGAATCAGAACCATTTGTTGAAAATGCTATCTTTCTTCCATCGAATCTCCTTTGTCAAAGATCAAGTGACTATAGGTGTGTGGGTTCATTTCTGGGTCTTCAGTTCTATTCCACTGGTCTATCTGCCTGTCTCTGTACCAATACCATACAGGTTTTTTTGTGTTTTTTTTTTAAATCACTATTGCTCTGTAATACTGCTTGAAGTCAGGGATGGTGATTCCCCCAGAAGTTCTTTTATTGTTGAGTATAGTTTTCACTATTCTGGGTTTTTTGTTATTCCAAATGAATTTGCAGATTGCTCTTTCAATTGCAGAAGAATTGAGTAGGAATTTTGATGGGGATTACATTGAATCTGTAGATTGCTTTTGGCAAAATGGCCATTTTTACTATATTAATCCTGCCAATCCATGAGCATGGGAGGTCTTTCCATCTTCTGAGATCTTCAATTTCTTTCTTCAGAGACTTGAAGTTCTTGTCATACAGATCTTTCACTTGCTTGGTTAAAGTCATACCGAGGTATTTTATATTATTTGGGACTATTGTGAAGGGTGTCATTTCCCTAATTTCTTTCTCAGCCTGTTTATCCCTTGAGTAGAGAAGGCTACTGATTTGTTTGAGTTAATTTTATACCCTGACACTTTGCTGAAGTTCTTTATCAGGTTAAGTAGTTCTCTGGTGGAACTTTTGGGGTCACTTAAGTATACTATCATATCATCGGCAAATAGTGATATTTTGATTTCTTCCCTTCCAATTTGTATACCTTTGACCTCCATTTGCTGTCTGATTGCTCTGGCTAGGACTTCAAGTACTATATTGAATAAGTAGGGAGAGAGTAGGCAGCTTTGTCTAGTCCCTGATTTTAGTGGGATTGCTTCAAGTTTCTCTCCATTTAGTTTAATGTTAGCTACTGGTTTGCTGTACATAGCTTTTACTGTGTTTAGATATGGGCCTTGAATTCCTGATCTTTCCATGACTTTTATCATGAAGGGGTATTAAATTTTGTCAAATGTTTTCTCAGCATCTAATGAAATGACTATGTGGTTTTTATCTTTGAGTTTCTTTATATAGTGGATCATATTGATGGAGTTTCCTATATTAACCCATCCCTGCATCCCTGAGATGAAGCCTACTTGATCATGATGATCGTTTTGATGTGTTCTTGTATTCGGTTTGCAAGAATTTTAATGAGCATTTTTGCATCAATATTCATAAAGGAAATTGGTCTGAAGTTCTCTTTCTTTGCTGGGACTTTGTGTGGTTTTGGTATAAGAGTAATTGTGGCTTCATAAAAGGAATTTGGTAGTGCTCCGTCTGTTTCTAGTTTATGGAATAGTTTGAACAATATTGGTATGAGGTCTTCCATGAAGATCTGATAGAATTCTGCACTGAACCCATCTGGACCTGGGCTCTTTTTGGTTGGGAGACTTTTAATAACTGCTTCTATTTCTTTAGGAGTTATGGGGTTGTTTAGATGGTTTATTTGTTCCTGATTTAACTTTGGTACCTGATATCTGTCTAGAAAATGGCCTATTTCCTCCAGATTTTCCAGTTTTTTTGAATATAGGCTTTTGTAGTAGGATCTGATGATTTTTTTAATTTCGTCAAATTCTGTTGTTATATCTCCCTTTTCATTTCTGATTTTGTTAATTTGAATACACTCTCTGTGACCTCTGGTTGGTCTGGCTAAGGGTTTATCTATCTTATTGATTTTATCAACGAACCAGCTCCTGATTTTTGTTGATTCTTTGTATAATCCTTTTCATTTCTACTTGGTTGATTTCAGCTCTGAGTTTGATTATTTCCTGCCTTCTACTCCTCTTGGGTTTATTTATTTCTTTTAGTTCTAGAGCTTTTAGGTATGCTATCAAGCTGCTTACATATGCTCTCTCCTATTTCTTTTTGCAGGCACTCAGAGCTATGAGTTTTCCTCTTAGTACTGCTTTCATTGTGTCCCATAAGTTTGGGGATGTTGTATCTTCATTTTCATTAAATTCTAAGAAGTTTTTAATTTCTTTATTTCTTCCTTGACCAAGTTGTCATTGAGTAGAACATTGTTCAACTTCCATGTATATGTGGGCTTTCTGTCATTATTGTTGTTATTGAAGACCAGTCTTAGTGCGTAGTGATCTGATAGGATGCATGGGATTATTTCTATCTTCCTGTATCTGTTGAGGCCTGTTTTGTGACCGATTATATGATCAATTTTGGAGAAGGTTCCATAAGGTGCTGAGAAGAAGGTATATTCTTTTCTTTTAGGATGAAATAGAACAAAATTTCTAATGTGTAGCTTCCTTCTTTTAAAGTTTCAAACATAAACACTGTCTTAGTTAGGGGTTTACTGTAGTGAATAGATACCATGACCAAGGCAACTCTTATAAGGACAACATTTAATTGGGGCTGGCTTACAGGTTCAGGGGTTCAGTCCATTATCATGAGTATGGCAGCATGGTGCAGGAGAGTTGAGAGTTCTACCTCTTCGTCTGAAGGCTGCTAGGACAAGGCTGGCTTCCAGGCAGCTAGGACAAAGATATTATTTTAAAGAAGGCCTCAATAGATACAGGAAGATAGAAATAATCCCATGCATCCTATCAGATCACCACACACTAAGACTGGCCTTCAAAAGCAACAATAATGACAGAAAGCCCACAGCCACAGTAACACACTCCCTCCAACAAGGCCACACCTATTCCAACAAAACACAATTCCTTATAGTGCCACTCCCTGGGCCAAACATATTCAAACCACCACAAACACTACTCAAGAAAGAAAGCCCCAAAGAGCTTAGGGAGACAAGGGACATACCTAAATATGATGAAAGCAATTTACAGCAAACTGACAGCCAACATCAACTTAAATGGAGAGAAACTCAGAACATGGCCCACAGCATCAACTCACTGGGACTCATGGGGACTTGCAGAGATCACGGGGCCTGTAGGAGTCTGACCTAGGTCCCATGCATGTTATGGTTGGGTAGCTTGGTGTTCTTGTGGAAATCCTAACAATGGGAGGCTGTCCTGGACTCTTTTGCCTAGTTGTTGGATCCTTTTCCTCCTAGTGGGTTGTCTTGTCTAGCTTTGGTGTGATAATACGTGCCTGGTCTTATTCTAGCTTATTATGCCACGTTTGCTTGATGTCCCTGTGAGGCTTGCTCTTCTCTGAGAGGAAGGGGTGGATCTTGGAAAGACAGAAGACATAGGGAGAGAGGCTGGAGGAAAGGAAGTAAAATTGAGGTTTGGATAATATATGAGAGAAGGATTTTTTTAGTGAAACTCAAAGCAATTCCACTAAAATCAGGAACAAGACAAAGCTGTCCATCCTCTCAATCTGTGACAGTTTGTATATGCTCAGCCCAGGGAGTGGCACAATTAGAAGGTATGGCCTTGTTGGAGTAAGTGTTTCTCTGTGGGTATGGGCTTTAAGACCCTCATCTTAGCTGCCTGGAAGCCAGTATTCTGCTAGCAGCCTCCAGATAAAGATGTAGAACTCTCAGTTCCTCCTGCATCATGCCTGCCCAGATGCTGCCATGTTCCTACCTTGATTATAATGGACTGAACCTCTGAACCTGTAAGCCAGCACCAACTGAATGTTGTCTTTAAAAGAGTTGCTTTGGTCATGATGTCTGTTCATCTCAGTAAAACCCTAACTAAGACACCATCCCTATTAAATATAATCTTGAAGTCTTAGCTAGAGCAAAAAGGCAACTGAAGGTGAGCAGGGATACAAATTGGAAAGGAAGAAGTCAAAGTATATTTATTTGCAGGTGGTATGATAGTATCTTCACTAAGAAAATTCTATAGACGACAAATGTGTTCATCAAAGCAGGAGGATACAAAATTAACTCACAAGAATTAATCAGTGACCTGGGCTGGGGAGATGGCTCAACAGTTAAGAGCACTGACTGCTCTTCCAGAGGTACTGAGTTCAATTCCCAGCAACCACATAGTGACTCACAACCATCTGTAATGGGTTCTGATGCCCTCTTCTTGTGTGTCTGAAGACAGCGAATATATATATAAAAAAATATATATATATATATTTACCAGGATGATGCTACAACTCAGCCTGCAGGCCTGAAGGAGAACATTGGACCCCAGGACAGGAGAACAGCCTGAGGGCTGTAAACACAATGACCATGCCTGGGCTACCAGCAGGATGGCTGTTGTCAAAGGCAAGGTGGTGTACAGCCTGGATATGCCACCCAACCTCATGATCACCCTGACTCTGGGCAACAACATGGTATCTAAGACAGGGGGAAAGTGGCAGAACAAAGCAGTACATGCAGAAGAGAGGAAAGAAATTAGAGATTCAATGGCAGCAGCAGGTGTGGGAGTGTGGCTATGGAGAACAAAGGAGCATGAAATTGTTTAGTAGAGCCAGTCCTCATGCCAGGAAGCTCTGGGCCACCACCAGGCCCACCTTGCCCTGTCATCTATGCTAGGAGAGCACAGGCCAAGAAGCTACCCTCAGACTGCAAACAAAATGGTCATTGTCAAGAACACTAACAAAGAAGCCAGGCAGACACTGAGGACAAGATGGTATACAGCAGCCTAGTGCTCCCTCAGGGCCTGTCCCTGGACAACCTGACTCTAAGCAACAGGATATGCAAAATAAATAAAGAATGGTTCATTTTCTGGGTAAAGTCTCCTCAAAAGGGTTTCATGATCTGTGCCAGAGAAAACATGTTGATGTCTGTGATCATGGCCATGATCCATGTTTCTGCTAGAAACCATGTGGCTCTCCATAATCTGTGCTGCCACTGAAGGCCATGCTGATGTCTATGGAGGCATCTTTTGCAGTGGTATCTATGACTGCAGACTTGCAACTGAGAATAAGAGTCGTGAAGGCTTCTATACCAACCTCTTCCCTCACACCCCGCCCCGAAAAAAGTAATAGTCCCAGACATGAAAGTATTGAAGTGTAGGTCTTCACAGTTAATGGTTTCTGATGGAGATGGGATAAGGAAGGACTCAGTTCTCTTGAAGGGGTTGGCCAATGGGAGTTTGATAAGGCTCCAATAAGTATAAGAGCAACACAAATTGGACTTGGTTTTTTTGTTTTTGGAGCGGGGGGGGGGTAACCTAAATTAATTCACCAAATAACAAGGAAGGCAGAGTTCTATGTGGACATCTTCTATCTTCAAATGGAGCTTCCAGTACCCCAATAATAAGAATGAATTACACTTAATTAACTTGTTGGCCAAAGGAGTCCCATGGAAATACCTCCTAAAAATTAAAATTTAAAATTAAAAAAGGGGGGCTGGAGAAATGGCTCAGTGGTTAAGAGTACTGACTGCTCTTCCCGAGGTCCTGAGTTCAAATTCCAGCAACCACATGGTGGCTCACAACCATCTGTAATGAGATCTGATGCCCTCTTCTGGTGTGTCTGAAGACAGTTATAGTGTACTTATACATAAAATAAATAAATAAATATTTTTTTAAAAAAACATAAAATGAAGCTATTACCAAGACTATGGTTTGCTCTCCACCAACTGATGGCAAAACCCTATCGTTGGAAACAACACCTATACAACTCCCTGAATATAGAGAATTTGAGCTAGTGTCTACACAGTACCTTCAACCCTATGCCCTAGTATTGCTGGTACAGGAAGGTACTCTGCAAGCTGCCAAAGGAGAAACAATATTCACCAAGCCAGCCACAAACCATTTGTCCAGCCTGCAAGGTATAGTAGTGCAATGGTGGCGCAAAGATTGTAGGAGTAACCAACCAATACTGGATTGACTGAAGGCCCACTTCTTGAGAGGGAACCAAACCCAACACTGCTTAGGTGACCAAGAGCCTGAGACTAGATAGCCCAGGAACCTAGGGTAAAACCAGTACTGTTCTACTTAAAGAACATAGCGATAAAATGACTCCTATCGACAATTTGCTATACTCAAATAGATCAAAGCCTTGCTCAGCCATAATCAGAGTAGCTTCCTGCTGCAGCAGATGGGAACGAACATAGAGATCCAAAGCAAGAGACCTTGGAATACACAGCGGTAGATCCCTCCCATCTCAGGGCTCAGGAAACCCCAGGGAAGAGGAAGCAGAAAGCACGCAAGAGTCAGAGGGGATGGAGAATACCAGGAAAACAAGTCCTCTAATCAACAGTGTTGGTGCATATATGAGTTCACAGAGACTGCAGCAGCATGCATGGGGCCTGCCAGGGTCTTCACCAGGTGGCATCTTAGAGCTGACACAGACGCTATCTCCAATAGGTAACTACTTGCAAGTGAAATTTTTATTTTCTCCAAGGGAATCTCACTAGGGAAATAAACTATTCTTAAGGGTTGACTGCATGCCCAGCAGTCAACAGCCAACAGAAAACAAACTCAATGACAATTATTTATTTATGACTGATTGTTGTAAATAAATAATTATTTATTGTTTCTATGGGCCTCCTGAATGGAACAAGTGCATCTCTGTGTCTGGATCTGCTTCTAGCACCTTCTAGCACCATTGCTCCTGCTCTTTCCCTTCTGTTTGTTTTGTCTTATTCCACTGTGTTAGTTTTATCTTATCTTATTATTGTCCCTTAGAAGTCTGTTTGTTTTCTAATGAGAGACAAAAAAGCAAAGAGGATCTGATGGAAGGGGAGGCTGGGGAGGGGGACTGGGAGGAGTATAGGGAAGGGAAATCATAACCAGGATGCATTACATGAAGAGAAAAATCTATTTTTAATAAAGGGGGCAGATGCAATTCCAGAGGACAAAAAAGAAAAAGGAGATCACAAGAAAATATTATACTAAGCAAAATGGGCTACAGTTTCTCTTTTTTATTATTCTTTCATTGAAAATGGACTTTTCTCCTCACATACTATATTCTAATATTCCATACAAAAATAAAATCTTGCATTGAGCAAAACTTGCTACAATGTCTTTTTAAAAATAATATTTACCCTTTGTGTCTTCCAAAAATAAATAAATAAATAGAGTTTCAGGCATGAACACATCTGGAGTTCCTAATGAGGGTTCTCAGATGTGTCCAGACCTGGGCCCTGTTCAGCTGAAGACTCGTCTGTATGCATATTACAGACTTCCCTCACCTTGAAGGCAGATGCTCAACAGGAATAGGAAGGCTGAAGAGCTGCTGAGTCTCCTGACACTAATTTATCAGATCCTAGTGGACAGGTTTTGTTTTCTATTATTTAAACCATAATACAGTGTAGTCAGGCAGGCTGCTCACAAAGATGACGGATGGATGGATGGATACATGGATGGATGAATGGATGGATGGATGGATGGATGGATGGATGGATGGATGGATGGATGGATGAATGAATGGATGGATACATGGATGGATGGATGGATGGATGGATGGATGGATGGATGGATGAATGGATGGAGATGGATGGATGGATGGATGGATGGATGGATGGATGGATGGATGGATGGAAATATAGAAAGGTGGAAGAGTATATAGACAGATAGAAGACAGAGAAGGCGAGATTATATCCTAGAGAAGGATAGAAGGCAACAAACTAATAAATATAACATGACAAATATAAGTAATGTTGAGTCCTACGATAAGAAAAAAATTAAAATGGAGAGTTTGGGACTGGGTAGGTCCCAAGTAATAGGATCAAGGAAGGTTGTGAATAGATAATTAAGGAGAATGGGGTAGTTTGGGCTCACATGAGTTTGTTCCCTAGGGAAAACCATGTTCACAGCAAAAACACCACACAGTGGACAATCACAGATCTTGGCTTAACATCAATAGAGCAACGTGATTAGGCAAAGATGGTGGGAAGATGGGCTGATTTTGACACAACAGCATGTCAAAATGTGAGACTAATTTGAACATACATACATGCATACACACACACACACACACACACACACCAGGGACTTTTTTTTTTGAATCTTTTTATTTCCATCTTTATTAACTTGAGTATTTCTTATTTACATTTCGATTGTTATTCCCCTTCCCGGTTTCAGGGCCAACATCCCCCTGACCCCTCCCCCTCCACTTCTATATGGGTGTTCCCCTCCCCATCCTCCCCCCATTACCACCCTCCCCTCAATAATCACATTCACTGGGGGTTCAGTCTTGGCCGGACCAAGGGCTTCCCCTTCCACTGGTGATCTTACTAGGATATTCATTGCTACCTATGAGGTTGGAGCCCAGGGTCAGTCCATGTATAGTATTTGGGTAGTGGCTTAGTCCCTGGAAACTCTGGTTGGTTGGCATTGTTGTTCATATGGGGTCTCAAGCCCCTTCAAGCTCTTTCAGTCCTTTCTCTGATTCCTTCAACAGGGGTCCCTTTCTTAGTTCAGTGGTTTGCTGCTGGCATTCGTCTATGTATTTGCTGTATTCTGGCTGTGTCTCTGAGGAGAGATCTATATCTGGTTCCTGTCGGCCTGCACTTCTTTGCTTCATACATCTTATCTAATTGGGTGGCTGTATATGTATGGGCCACGTGTGGGGCAGGCTCCACCAGGGACTTCTTAAATGAGGTCAAAAGAGGTAAGAAAGTTATCAGGAAAGTTGAAGGTTAATGCTCTAATTGAGCATGGAATACTCATTGATGATCCTCGAGTCTGTGTTTCTAGAGGTGATCTCTCACTGGTCAGTACATGAATTAGCATTGGCAACGTCATAGTCTCTGTGTTTCTATGCATTCACTATGGCATTCACTAGCCTTTTAGACTAGAAGAGAATGCTATGAGTCAAGATGGAACTAAGGTGATGAGGAAATCTAGCCTGGGTTCCTCCCAACCCCGTGTGCACAACTTTTTGCATTGGGGTTTTGCTATTCTTGCCATTGAGAATGTGATGTGTTCCTCTACCCTCTTGAGTCTGAGCTGCCTATGTAGCTTTTCTTTTACCAAGAAAATATCAGGTTAGGAAGTTAGCACAGATGGTAAAGTACTTGCTCTGTAAGCACGAAGATCTGAGTTCAGTACCCAGAAACCACATGAAAAAGCCAAGGGTGTCAGTCCACACTGAATTCTAACACACAAGAGGCAGAGACAGATGGAGCTCTGAGGCTATCTTACCAGTTAGCCTAGCAATCTAAGCCAATGAGAGTGCCTGAGGAATGAAGGTCAAAGTTCTCCCCTGGGCTCCATATGCACATGCACATACACATACTCAACTTCACATACATAAAAATAGTCACATGCATGTAGACAATCTGCCAAATACTGTCTCAAAAGATTTCTCCAAGAATGACATATGGGGAACATCCATGTTGATTCTCTGAGGATGAGAAGGTAAGCCACTCTACACAACCTAACAGCACCATGGTGAAACCAGCAGAGAAGTATAAAAAGGAAGGAGCCCCAGAAGAAACATCAGAAGAACCAACCAACTGAACTAAGCCCAGAATGCTGACTCACAGAATTATGAGCAAATAAAAAGGGTAGTTTACTAAGTCACTGAGCTTGGGGTGATCTGTAATGCAAAATAGATAAATGAGATGAACAGGAGCAGCAATTCTCTCCTTGTTCCTCAAGGTTATCCAGTAGAGAGATGAGTGTCTATCCATTAAGTGTTGATGAAGCACCTACTATGTGCCAGTTCAGCCAGTAGCTTATAGTAAAGCAAGACCCACAGGCACTGCTAAATAAATGCTCCTTTCCTAGAAGTCTGAGGGAGGGTTAGTCTGCCTTTATATGTCCATCCATGCTTAAAGTCCTTCACCAACTTTTCTTCTCTCACTAACGACAAATCCCATCCCCTTGCTATCTTATTCTTTCTTGGATGGCCTTCAGGAGGATCATAAAACCTAGATTGCTTGATTGTTTCCTGTCTTCACTGAGAGCACATCAGTAGTTATCGATAGACAGGCAGGAAGTCAGTACTTTCACCTACTAAGAGGAGCAGAGAGGCAGTCAACCCCTTGCCCAGCCCTCCTTCAATAACAGGCCCTGAAGCAGATGAGGAATGAGGTGAGAGTCATGGGCTGACTGTGGTGATGGACATTTATACTGCATGCTTCTAAATCCAATTTCCAAGGTCTTCTCACTCAGGTCTTGTCTCATTTGGGATTCCCACTCCTGAAGAATCCCTCTTCTCCCCACAGTGAGCTCTGGTTTATATGGTCTCCTTCTGTCTTGTTGCAACCCAAAACAGGCCCCTCTTCCATCACTTCTCCAGAGCACCAAGGTGGGGCTGCTTTAGACCACTGATGGGGAAGTGGAGGGATCTCAGGGGCAGAGCAGACAGTTACTGCCACATCACTTTTTTTTTTTCAATAGTATCCACCCACCCTAGGAAATCTCGTGTTCCTCCTCAAAACAGCTGTTCTCATCTCCTGACCTTTGACCTTTGTTGCAATACTCAAGTCCCACAAAACCCCATCACCTCGAGAATTAGAACTCAAAGTCCTGTCCTTGATCACGCGCAGCAACCCAACTCCTCTGCAGTCCCCAAATGAAGCTTCATAGCAAGAAAGCACATGTGACAAGTTAGCTACCTTTTCCTGGGGAGGGGCAAGCAAAGGACTTCTTCCTAAGCCTGCCATATGGATCAACTCAAGGGACAGCCAATTTCTAACTAAAAGTCCCTGTTAGCTAATAGTAACCTCCTCATCTAGCATACCTGCACACTGGTACGGAGCAGTAGGCTTTCTGCCATGTCCCACACAGCTTTACCAGTTGACCTTACTGGGACCTTTAGAGAAAGAAATGAGGACAGACTCACAGACATACCCGCAGCAAAGCTGGGACTGGGCGGGCCATGTGCTATGATGGGGACACATGAGCAGCAGCCAGGAACTCAACATTTTTATTTTATCTAAATCAAGGAGGTGGGTTTGTTGTATGCAGCCGAACAAAGAACCATGTTTAGCCCTGGGAGGGTGTCTCTATAGGGGATCAGTTTCAGGCTACAGTCATTAGAGAGGAGGAAGCTGGGGTTGATAGTTTCTATACCCACTATCCAATTGTTGCAAAATACTGGCCCTTAGACAGGGACAGGCTTTGCCATTTCCATGGGTCTAAGGCACTGGGCCCCTGACATGGGCATGCTCACATCAACAATACACATGAGCTCAGAACTGCATCAGCTCCCATGGCTTTCCACTCACCTCCCCCTAAAGAAATTGAGGATCAAATAGAAAACTGCCTCTTAACCTAAATTCCATGCTAGAAAGCATAACCATGAAGCATCTGTCTATCCCAAACCTGCTGCTTTCTCAGCTCTGAGACAGTGGTGAAGCCAGGAGGGTACCTGGGATGGGAAACTTAAGCCTGTGTTTACTCTTCAGTGCAGAACCCTGTACACTGCACATGCGCGACACTCAAGATGGATGTCCCTGTGAGACGGAGGCAGTAAGGGACATTCAGTCACGAACAGATCAGGTGAATGAGGCTTTATTTCACTTCCTGGGTGCCTGGCATACCTCCCAGCAGCCTTGAAATGGCGTATAGTGACGGAGGGAGCTCGAGACTGGTGCCCTGGGCCTGCAAGGGGATTGCTGGCTCTTTCCAGGTGCAGGTGGGCTGATTAATAGCTCTGTTCAGAAAAGCCGCGGCTGTTGTTTTCAGGTTCCCCTTCCTGCAGAGCCTTAATCACTGGCCTTCACCTGTGGAGCTGCTCTAAATGACTTGTGTGCATGTTTTTCAGTGGGGAAACAACTCCTCAGGTTGTGACAACATCCCAGAGGTGGCAGAACTCCCAGCTAATTTCAAACCTCACAGCTTCAGGTAGGAGAACAGGCCAAGAAAAGGTGGCTTCTGTCTGAACAGAGCAGGCCAAAGCCCCACCTTCAGCTGAGGTTGGAAAGACACAGCAGGGCCATGGCAGAGCTGTGAGATCAAACCACTCCCTTATTAGCTAGTTGACCCATCCTTTAACAAGTTGCCCTCTCCTTCCCTAGCTCAGTTCATTTGGGGTGTCAGCTTCTACAGGACTCAAGTCCATCAGGCTTCATCATGGCCACAGTTGCTTTTACACTGTGTGTGTACATGAGTGTGTGTGTGTGTGTGTGTGTGTGTGTGTGTGTGTGTGTGTGTGTGTGTGCTTGAGCTTTGGATAGAACCCAAGATTTCAAGCATATAGGTAGGTGCTTTACCATTGAGCTACACCCCAATTTTACAGTTCATTAAATAAATGCAATCTTCACAAAAGTCTAACCTCGGTTTATAAATACAGACTCTCGTCTAAGACAAAACATTTGTGGTGTTAGAACTGGAGTTTTAAATCAAAGATTTGAGACCACACATTTGAAAAAATTTTAAGATAAGGATGATGATGGTGATGATGGTGGTGATGATGATAACGGTAGTGGTGATGGTGTAGGTGGTGATGATGATGATGGTAGTGGTGATGGTGTAGGTGGTGATGATGATGATGATGATGCTAGTGGTGATGGTGTAGGTGGTGATGATGATGATGGTAGTGGTGAAGGTGGTAGTGTCAGTGATGAAGATACAAATACTCAGGCTCTGCTGACTACTTGAATTGGGTCAGCATGAAACCCTCAGGTATCAGGAATTTTTTTAAAGAAATGTTTTTCGATTTAAAAGGTTTTTTAATAATTTTTAAATAATAGCCTGGATTTATATTGAAATTTTATTATGTTTTACCTAATTGGGTAGACCTTGAACCCAAGATTTGTTTTATCAAACAGTTATCCTTGAAAACATACATACGAGTAGCATTATATGGTTTTAACAGGTTATAATTAGGAATATATATCTATGTATACAATATGTGCATGCAATAACAGCTGATAAGAGGGGGCCATTAATTTGAAGTAGAGCAGGGATGGGTTATGGGAGGTTTGGGGGAGGGAGGAAAGGGAAAGGGGAAAATGTTGTAATGAAATCACAATCTCAAACTAAACCGAGAAAGTTAATATAACATGAATTTAATGAAGGTATTGGTGTTTTTTACAGCACCATCCTCTCATGATGACTGTAGGTGAAGTATAACCAGGGCTGAAGAGGATTCTATGCTCCTTTGTTCTCTGATCGATTAAAAAGCTTCCTTCTAAAGGTCTGTCCCTGGGTCCTACCCTCTGTTACCACAACAGTATGTGCCAACAACACTCAGCATGGAGATCAGAACAATAATGTCACTTGACGCCTGTGTTTGCTCCGTTTAACTGTCTAGCCTTATGCATTTATTAGCCTGACACAATTATTATACAATTACTTAGCCTTATGTCCATGTAGACATCAATTTTAAGTAAATGCATTAAGATGACTAAATATAAGCTTTGTGGGGGAGAGCTAGGCAGAGAGAGAGAGAAAATACAATTTCCTCCTCTCTGATTGATCTCTCTTGCTACCATCCCTTCCTGTCCCATGACCTACTCTATCACTCCATTCTGTGACCTTCTCTGTCTGTCTCACTTATTTCTAGAAAGAGGTAAAGACTCAGAGGACGGTAGGTCACTCTGCTCTTGTTTAGAATGATATTGTGGGTGCAAGCTGGTGGCCTTCATTCTGCTTGAGACAGCTTTCCAGACTGTTTTCTCTCTGTCTGCTTTCTCTGGACATCTCCAGACCACTCTCTCTATTTTCTGCTTGAGAACCAGAGCAGTTGCCTCTTGCTATTCAAAAACTTTTTCTGGACAGCTCATCTCTGGCAGAACGTGTAAGCCCAGTCTTATTTTACATATCAATCCAATCATTTACTCCAGGTTCCCTTTTGATTATCCTTAGCCCCTAGACTTTTAGGAAGAAATAGCAAGACAACCACAGACAATGGGACCCCACCCTGGAATTGCCCTTCCTAGGGCGCTGTGTCCAGACTGACCTTGAACTCAGGAATCTGCTTGCATTTGTAGCTGCCCGTCTTTGAATCATTCTGACAACTGACTCATAATGCATCTGTCTCTGTCCCTTTAGATCTGTGAAGCTCCGTAAACAATTCACATTGCATCCTTATATTTTTGCATAGTTGAGAAATTGTGTATTTTTGAACTCATATTTTTAGAGTCTTTTCCAAAGTCTTAGGGGCTGTCCTGAAGGTCCCAGCATTTACCATTTTGCTGAGACATCAGCTGCACCTTTGCCTCCTGGACTCACACTATCTCTGATTATCACAGAATCATTAATGTTAACACAAGACATTTCTTGAAGAAGGAATGTGAAAATATGTGCATTATTATACAAACAAGCCTTATGCCCACAGCAGCCATCAATACTCATGGAGGCCCATGCCCTGTTGGCCCTGTCCCAGGGGCAGGAGCCATGTCATTCCACTCTTTCCTAAGATCCAGAGAAAGCAAAAGATACCCCAAAAAAAGGAACATACTCCCAACAAAGATAAGACCAGATGTCAACACCTAGAATCACCTCAATCACCCTAGCTCCAGATGCCTAGAAAGCAACATAAAAACAAAATCATTACCAGTCAGGACACTGCATCTCCTCCAGAACCCAGGAACCCCACTACGAAAGATCCTGGGAAATGTAATATAACTGAAATATAAGACAAGGACTGCAAAATAGTAATTGTGAATATGCTCAAAGACCTTAAAGAGAGTATGAGTAAAAAAAAAATCCGTTAATGAAGCCTGTAAAAAGGAAAAAACACAAATGGTGAAATGAAATAATGAGAACAATTCAAAACATGGAAGTAGAAATAGAACATTAAAGGAGGAGGGGATTTAGGAAGTCAAAAAAGCAAAGCACCAGCCCCAGGGCTCCAAGGAGTCTGAGAAACCCAGGGAGGCTCCGTCCCAAGGGTGATGTAGTGGCAGAAAGGGAGTCTTCAGAGCCCACAGTATCTCAGGAACAACTAAAGGGAAAACAGGCTAAGGCAAGTCTTATGCGAACATGGTGGTACCGACCTTCAGTCCCAGCAATCAGGAGACGAAGGCAGGCAATTCTCTGTGAGTTTGAGACCAGCCTGGTCTAATGAATGAATTCCAGGACGGACAGAGCTACACAAAGAAACCCTGTCTTGGAAAGCAAAGAAAGAGAAGAGGGAAAGGGAGCTCATGAAATTGGAAGGATAGCAGAACAGAGCTGTATGTGGCAGAGAATGACAGATCTGTACCCTTCACCACGTCGTCTCAACCAGTAGGTTGCAAGCACAAAGGTTTTGTCTGATGAGCTGTGGGGCTGCCAGCATCAACAACAGAGAGATATGTGGTAGCCTGGAGCTCCCAAGGAAACAAGTCATTACTGATTAGGCCATTGCTAGGCCCTCTGACTGACCAGCCCCCAGCATGAAACCTGTGCTGCTCGCCCTACTTAGAGAGTGAGGCAAGGGCCCTGCCTGCAGCCTAAAAGCACAATGTTCTAACAGAGCAAGCCTCAGAGTGACAGATATCCTGGGCAGGGAGGTGTGTGGCAGCCAGGAGCTCACACAGAACCTACCCCTGAACACTCTGCCTAGCCACAACATCACCCTGAATCCTGGGAGTCAGTAGGATATCCAAGGCAAGCCTCAACAATGGTCCAGTATTTAGTTGCTTCAGAAACCTTGAATTGGATGGATGATTAATTGCAATGAAATATTTGGATGTAAAGTTATTTGGGCAAAACAAAATACTATGTGACACACTGCAGTTTTCAATGTCACTACTACGAGCAAATAAGTGATGGAGAGGTAAGAGAAATGGAGGAGTAGATCAATAAGTGCATGGTGGAGAGAGATGGACTAGAGGCAGGACTCGGGTGATACATAAAAAAAGGCTGCAGTGGAGGAGGAACTTGCCATTGCTGAGTAGGGTCGAGAGGTGCAGCAGCCTGGAGCTTGTGTGGTCTGGACTCAGCCCCCAGCACACTGCCCAGCAGCATGATCTCCCTGGTTCTGAGCAACAACAAAATGTCCAAGATGACAAATAGTTCATTTTCTACATTGGACCTCCTCAAAAGACCTCTATGGTTTGAGCTGACCCCAAAGGACACTTTGGTATCCCTGATGCTGTCCCAGGCCAGTGTTGAAGTTCAAGGTTCATGTGGATGTCTGAAGTCCTAACAGCAGCCAGGGGTCTTGTTGTGGTCCATGGTCTGAGTTACCACTGGAGACCAAGGGAAATGCCTGTGATCTGTGCTGCTACCTGAAGCAGTATTGATGTCCGTGGTCTGTGCTACATTTGGGGTTCAAGTCCAGGTCCGTTTTTGATGTTGTGGCCTATGCTACTGCTGAAATCCATGGTCTGTGATGCTGATGAAGCCATGTTGATGTCCTTGGTTAATATGTTGCTGCTGCATATGATGGTGTCCATGGACCTTGCTATGGCAAAGAAACTTATTGATGTTCATGGTCTATACTGCCACCAGGGACCATGCTGATGTCTATTGCATGTGCTGACGCAAGAGACCATGTTGAAGTCCATGACTTATGATCCTGATGGCTGTAAAGGCAAAGAAGGTACTTTTGCAATGGTATTGATAACTGCAGACTCACAGTTGAAAAAGAGGGACATGGAAGGTTTATGTGACAACCCCTACTCTACCCCCTAAAAAAGTAACAGCCTAGACAGAAATCCATCAAAGAGAACCCTTAAAAATTGTGATAAGAATGCTGAAGTGTAGCTGTCCACAGTTGATGGCTACTGGAGGAAGTGAAGGTGGGCAAAGACTCATTTTTCTTTAAGGGGCTGGCCACAGAGTATTTGGCCATGCTCTGGTGAGTATACAAGCAATACAAATTGGTCTTCCTCCTCTTCCTCATCCTCTTCCTATTCTTCCTCTTCTTTCATGGAGGTGGGGGGAGGTCACAAGGGTGAGTTTGGACCTGGGATAACTGGGAAGTGAGTATGCTCAGGGTCCATGATGTGAAAGTACCAAAAATCAACAAAAATGTTATCAGAAGAAAAGAGAAATAAAAATGAAATTGGGACCTCAAACAAAAACCTCAGAGGCAAACCTCACCAATACAATACAAAGACATGAAAACAAGACTTTCAGGCATTGAATAAGAAATGGTACAAGAAATGAATACCTCAGTCAAAGAAACTATTAAGTCTAAAAGAAAAAATCCAGGCATGAAACATCCAGAAAGTCTAAAAATAATAGAAATAGAAGAAAAAGAAAAATCAGATAAAAGACACAAAAAATATTTTCAACCATAGCATAGAAGAAAATTTTCCTAATCTACAGAATAAGTGGCTATCAAGGTACAGAAAGCATACATACCAAATAGACAGGACCAAAACAGAAATTACACATGACATACAATAATGAAAACACAAAATGTACAGAACCAAAATAGACTAAAAACTGCAAAGGGGAAAGACCAAATAATATATAAAAGCAGAATTGTTAGAATAATACCTGGCTTCTCAATAGAGACTCAAAAATCCAGAAAGACATGGAGGGGTGCTCTAGAAACTCTTTTAAGAGACCGTAGATGCCATCCCTACCTCCTATACCCAACAAAATTATGAATCACAGTAGCTAGAAAAAGAAAAACATCCCATGATTAAACTAAATTTAAGAAGTACCTAGCTAGAAATTCAGGTCTACAAAAGGAGAAATTAAAAAAAAGTTCTATCTAAAGAAGTAAATCATATCCAAGGAAATACAAAGAATAAAGGGGGGGAAAGACTACACCATAACAACAAAGTAGCAGAAACCAATATAAACACTGATCATTGATAACTCTCAGAATTAATGGTCTCAATTATACAATAAAAAGACACAGACTCTAACAGGTTGCATGTAAAAACAGGATCCATTTTCTGCTACATCCAAAAAATTACTGCATACCATCAAGGGTAGACATTGCTTCAGGACAAAAGGATGGGAAAAGATATCCCAAGGTAATAGACTCAAGAAGCAAGCAAATACAAGTATCTTAACATCTGACAAAATAGACTTCAAACCAAAACAAATCTCAAGAGATAGGAAAGAACATTACATAAAAGGAAAAAATCTGCCAAGAGGATATTACAATTCTATACACTTATACACCAAACACAAGGACACACAAGTTCATAAAAGAAATAACTAAAATCACATATCACATATTGACACAGTGATAGTGAGTTACTCCATTACTCCACTCTCACCAATAGACAGGTCATCCAGACAAAAGAAAAAAAACTAACATAAAAATTCTAGAGTTAAATAATATCATAAATCAAATGGACGTAGCAAATATTTACAGGGCATTTCACCCAAACACAAAAGCATATTCCCTCTTCTCAACAGCCCATGAAATGTTCTCCAAAATGGACTACATACTTCAACACATAGCAAGTCTCAACATTTACACAAAAATTGGGTTGATACCCTGCACCTGACTACCATGGATTAAAGCTTGACACATGGATTAAAGCTCAACACAATAGAAATGAAATGTATATATACAAACTCATAAAAGCGGAACAACTCACTACTGAATGGAAAAAATTAGTCAAAAAAGAAATTAAGGCTACAATTTTAAAACTTTTTAGAATTTAATGAAAATGAAAACACAACATAATAAAACCTATCGGATACAATGAAGGTGATTCTAAAAGGCAGGTTCATAGCACTAAGTACCTACATAAGAAATCTCATATTAGGAACTTAACAGCACATCTGAAAGCTTTGAACCTGAAAGAAGAAATCACACTCCTCCAAAAAAATATATAACAAGGAATAATCAAACTCAGTGCTGAAATATATAAAATACAATCAAACAAAAAAAAACCCACAAAGGATCTGTGAAATAGAGTTGGTTCTTTAAAAAAAGAAATCAGTAACACTGATAAATCCTTAGCCAAATTAACTAAAAGATGAAGAAAGAAGATTCTATTATAAAATAAGAGACAAAGGAGAAGAAATAAAACAGATACTAAGAAAATCCAGAGAATAAGGTTATACTTTTAAAAGCTATACAACGCCAAACTAGAAAAAAAAAACATGAATAAATTTATTGATATATGCAACCTTCCAAAATTAAATCAAGCTCAGGTAAGCAATTTAAACAGATCCATAACTCCTAGTGAAATAAAAGTAGTAATTAAAGGTCGTCCAACCAGAAATGCCCAGGGCCAGATAGATTTAGCACAGAATGCTACCAGACCTTTAAAAAAGACTTAATGCCCATTCTCAAATTATTCTGCAAAATAGAAACAGAAAGAACATTCCAAAATTTACCCTTATATATAAATTTACAATGGCACAAGAAAGAAAATTACAGACCAATTTTCCTTATAAACATACATATAAAATTCTTTTTACTTTATTTTATTTTTCTTGGATATTTTATGTGTTTACATTTCAAATGTTAGCCCCTTTCCCCCTCTCCCATACCCCTATCCTTCCCCCTGCTTCTATGACGATGCTCCTACTCCCATCCACCCACTCCCACCACAATGCCCTGGCATTACCCTACATTGGGAAAATGAACCTTCACAGGACCAAGGACTTTTCCTCCTATTAATGCTGGACAATGCCATCCTCTGCTACATAAATGGATGTCATGGATCCCTCCATGTGTACTCGTTGGTTGGTGGTTTAGTCCCTGGGAGCTCTGGTGGGGTCTGGTTGGTTGATATTGTTATTCTTCCTATGGGGTTTCAAACTCCTTCAGCTCCTTCAGTCCTTTCTCTAACACCTCCATTGGAGTCCCCTTATTCAGTCAAATGGTTAGCTGCAACCATCCTCATCTGTATTAGTAGGGCCCTGGCAAATCCTCTCAGGAGACACCCATATCTGGCTCCTGTCAGCAAGCACTTCTTGGCATCAGCACTAATGACTGGGTTTGGTGGCTGCATATAGGATGGATCCCCAGGTGGGGCAGTCTCTGAATGACCTTTTCTTCAGTCCCTGCTCTACTCTTTGTCCTTGTATTTTCTCCCATGAGTATTTTGTTCTCCCTTCCTAGAGGGAATGAAGTATCCACACTTGGTCTTCCTTCTGCTTGGGCTTCATATAGTCTGTGAATTTTTCCTTAGGTATTCCAAGCTTTTGGGCTAATATCTATTTATCAGTGAGTACATATCATGTGTGTACTTTTGTGATTGGGTTACCTCACTCAGGATGATATTTTCTAGTTCTACCCATTTTTTGTGGTGACACACACTGGTAGAATTTGCTGAAGGAAGCAGAGGGAGGAGGATCACGAGTTTGAGGCCAGCCTGGGCTACACATATAAAAATTCTTAATAAAATACTTGCAAACCAAATCCAAGATCACATCAAAAAGATTATCTGCCATGATCAAGAAGGCTTTGTCCAGACTCAAAAATGTATGATTATCTTATTAGATGCAGAAAGGGCCTTTGACAGAATGCCGCATCTCTTCACGAAAAGTTCCTGGAGATACTAGGGATATGAGAGGTATATAGCTCAACAAAATAAGGCCAATATACAGCAAGCCTACAGCTAATATCAACCTAATGGAGGGAAACGTTAAGCATGTCCATTAAAATCAGGAAAAAGACAAGGATGCCAAATCTCTACATACCTATTCAATATAGTACTTGAAGTCTTAGCCAAAGCAGTAAGACAACTGAAGGAATCAAGAAACGTAAATAGGAAGAGAAAATTCAAAGTATCTCTATTAGCAGATGATGTAGTTGTATACATGAAAGACCCTAAAAAAAAGGTCACCAGTGTGGTCCTGCAACAGTCATGAATCAGTGCAACATCTCCCACCTCACAGCTTTAACTGTCTCCAAGGAAGCCGGTTCTAACCACACACACACACACACACACCAATTTTCCCACCTTCTAGGACCCCAGATAGCCCCTCCCTGTTGAAGCTCCATCTTCCTTCTGGACCCTGCAACGGTCACAGTCAATGACTGCATCCCACCCCACATCTCTACCTGCTTCCTGGAGGCCTACTCTAACCCTATATATACGGCTCTACCTGCCTTCTGGGAGGCCTACTCTAACCCAGGACACTCCGGCCAGCCAACACCAAAAACAATCAGATAGTGAAAGGCAAGCACAAGAAAATAATCAACAGAAGCCAATACACCAATGACACCACCAGAACCCAGATCTCCTACTACAGCAACCCCTGGATATCCTAACATATATGGAGGGCAAGACTGTGACCTTAAATCCAATCTCATAAAGATGATAGAGGCCTTTAAAGAAGATATAAATAATTCCCTTAAAGAAATACAGGAAAATACAATCAAACAGGTAAAGAAGATGAATTAAATGGTCTAAGACCTAAAAATAGCAGTAGAAACAATAAAGAAATACAAAGGAAAGCAACTCTGAAAATAGAAAACCTAGGGAAGAGAACAGGAACTACAGACACAAGCATCACCAACAGAATACAAGAGATGGAATAGAGAATCTCAGGCATAAAAAATACCATAGAAAAAATGGATACATCGGTCAAAGGAAATGCCAAATGTAAAAAGTTCCTAACTCAAAACATCCAGGAAGTTTGGGACACTATAAAAAGACCAAACCTAAGAATAATAGGAATAGAAGATGGTGAATATTCCCAGTTCAAAGGGCCAGAAAACATCTTCAACAAAATCATAAAAGAAAATTTCTCTAACTTGAAGAAAGAGATGGCCATAAATGTACAAGAAGCCTTCTGAACACCAAATAGATTGAACTGGAAAAGAAAGTCCTCTCGTCACATAGTAATCAAACCACTAAATGTCCAAAACAAAGAAAGAATATTAAAATCTGTGAGAAAATCCAAGTAACACATAAAGACAAACCTTTAAGAATTACATCAAACTTCTCAAGAGACACACTAAAAGCCAGAAGATCCTGGAAAGATGTCTTGCAGGCCTGAAGAGACCACAGATGCCAGCTCAGACTACTATACCCAGCAAAACTCTCAATCACCACAGATGGAGAAACCAAGATATTCCATGACAAACCCAAATTTAAACAATGTCTTTCTACTAATCTAGCCCTCCAGAGGATATTAAAAGGAAAACTGCAATACAAGGAGGATAACTAAACCCAAAAGAAAAACAAGAAATTAACCATCTCACAGCAAAACCAAAAGAAGAGAAAACACACACACACACACACACACACACACACACACACACACACACACACACAATAATACCTTCAAAAACCGAAATAACTGGAACTATCGTTGGTCATTAATATCTATCAACATCAATAGGCTCACTTAACCAATAAAAAGACACAGGCCAATACACTAGATACATAAACAGGATCCAACACTCAGATGCATACAAGAAACATATCTCAACAACAAAGATAGACAGTGTGTCAAAGTAAAGGGCTAGAAAAAGATTTTTCAAGCAAATAAACCCAAGAAAGAAGCTGGAGCAGCCAATCTGAAATCTAATAAAATGAACTTTCAACCAAAGTTATCAAAAGAGATGTGGAAGGGCATTTCATAATAATCCAAGGAAAAATTGGAGGTGACCTCTCAATTCTGAACATCTGTGCCCCAAATGCAAGAGTATCCACAGTCATAAAAGGAACTTTACTAAAGTTCAAATCATACATTGAACCCCTCACAATAATAATGGGGTCTTCAACTCCCAACTCCCACCAATGGACAAGTTATCAAAACAGAAACTTAAGAGAAACATTAACAGAAGTTATGAAAAATGAATTTAGTGGATATCTATACCCCAAAATAAAAGATTATATCTTCTCAGCACTGTATGAGCAACCTTCTCCAAAATGACCATATAAGCATGCCTAAAGCAAGCTTAAACAGATGCAAGAAGATTGAAATAATCTCTCTTTTTCTATCAGATCACCACAGATTAAGGCTGAACAACAGAAACAAGAGAAAGCCCAGATATTCATAGAAACTGAACAATGATCCCTTCATCAGGGAAGAAAGAAATTAAATACTTTCTGGATTCAATGAAATGAAGGCACAACATACCCAAACTTATGAGGCATACTGAAAGCAGTGCTGAGGAAAATTCGTAGCACTAAGTGACTTCATAAAGTAATTGGACAGATCTCATACTAGCAACTTAACAGCACAACTGGAAGTTCCAAAACAAATACAGTAAACACACCCAAGAGGAGTAGATGGCAGGAAATAGTAAAACTCAAAGCTAAAATCAATAAATTAGAAACAAAGAGAACAATACAAAGAAACAACAAGATCAAGAGCTTGTTCTTTGAGAAAATCAGCAAGATAGACAAACCCTTAGCTGTTAGCTAAAAGGTACAAAGACAGTATCCAAATTAACAAAATAATAAATGAAAGGAGAAGCATAACAACAGAAACTGAGGAAATTTCAAAAATCATTATGTCTTACTTCAAAAGCCTGTACCCCACAAAACTGGAAAATATAAATGAAATGGATGAATATCTAGACAGATATCATATACCAAAGTTAAATCAAGATCAGGTAAACTAAACAGTCCCATAACCCCTAAGGAAATGGAAGCAATCATTAGAAGTCTCCCAACCAGAAAATGCCCAGTCAGATGGTTTTAGTACAGAATCCTGCCAGACTTTCAAAGAAGATCTAATACCAATACTCCCCAAATTACTCCACAAAATAAAAACTACCTAATTCATTCTAAGAGGCCACAGTTACCTTGATACCTAAACCACACAAAAATTTAACAAATAAAGAGACCTTCAGACCAATTTCTCTTACTAATATTGATGCAAAAAATACTCAATAGAAAATTCAGGAACACATCAAAAACATCATCTACCATGATCAAGTAGGCTTCATGCCAGGGATACAGGGATGGTTCAATATATGAAAACAACATAAATCCATCAACATAATCCACTATATAAACAAACTGAAAGAACAAAAACACATGACCATTTCATTAGATGCTTAAAAAGCCTTTGATAGGGGTTGGGGATTTGGCTCAGTGGTAGAGTGCTTGCCTAGCAAGCGCAAGGCCCTGGGTTTGGTCCCCAGCTCTGAAAAAAAAAAAAGAAAAAAAGAAAAAAAAGAAGAAAAAAAAAAGCCTTTGATAAAATCCACACCCCTTCATGTTAAAAGTTTTAGAAATATCAGGGATACAAAGCACATACCTAAAAATAATAAAAGCAATATACAGCAAACCAATAGCCAACATCAATTTAAATGGAGAGAAATTTGAAGTAATCAGGGACCAAACAAGGCTGCCCCCTCGCTCCCTATCCATTCAATATAGTACTTTAAAGTTCTAGCTAGAGTAATAAGACAACAAAAGGAGATCAAGGGGATACAAATTGAAAAGGAAGAAAGGTATTACTATACACAGATTATATAGTATATATAAGTAACCCCCAAAATTCTTACCAGAGAATTTCTACAGCTGATAAACAACTTCAGTAAAGTGGAAGAATATAAAATTAACTCAAAGAAATCAATAGTCATCCATTATACAAATGATAAATGGAGAAAGAAATTAGGGAAACAACACCTTTTACAATAGTCATAAATAATATAAAATATCTTAGTATAACTCTAACCAAGTAAGTGAAATATCTATATGAAAAGAACTTCCAAGTCCCTGAAGAAAGAAATTGAAGAAGATATCAGGAGATGGGGGAAAAAAAATCTCCCATGCTCATGGATCAGAAGGATTACCACAGTGAAAATGGTACCAAAAGCAATCTATAGATCAATTCAATCCCTATCAAAATTCCAACATAATTTTTACAGACCTTTAAAGAGAAATTCTCAATGTATGGGAAAAAACAGGATAGCCAAAACAAAACTGAACAATAAAAGAACCTCTGGAGGAATCACCATCCCTGACCTCAAGTTGACCTCAAGTGATAAAAACTGCAAGGTATTGATTAGTACAGAAACAAACAAATTGATTGATAGGATTGAACCAAAGATGCAGAAATAAATCCACACACCTATAGACACTTGATTTTTGATTAAAAAAGGCCAAAACCATACAATAGAAAAATGAAATCATCTTCAACAAATGGTAACCAGATGTCTACATGTAGAAGAATGAAAATAGATCCATACTTCTCACCCTGCACAAAACTCAAGGCCAAGTGGATCAAGGACCACAACATAATAAAACTGGATATACTAAATCTTATAGAAGAGAAAGTGGGAAATATCCTTGAACGCATTGGAACAGGAGATGAGTTTCTGAACAGAACACCAATGGCTCAGGCTCTAAGATTAACAATTGATAAATGGGACCTCATGAAACTGGTAAGCTTTTGTAAGGCAAAGGACACTGTCAATAGGACAAATCAGCAGTCTGCAGATTGGGAAAGAATCATCACCAACTCTACACCTGACAGATGGCTAATATCAAAATTTACACAAAACTCAAGAAGTTAGATAACAACAACTCAAATAACCCAATTTTAAAATGGGGTACAAGGCTCTTTCCCACTGTCTCTTCTATTATATTCATTGTATCTGGTTTTATGTTGAGGTCCTTGGTCCACTTGGACTTGAGTTTTGTGCATGGTGACAAATACAGGTCTATTTTCATTTTTCCACATACAGACATCCAGTTAGACCAGCACCATTTATTGAAGAGGCTTTCTTTTTTCCATTGTCTATTTTTGGCTTCTTTGTCAAAGATCAAGTGTGAGTAAGTGTGTGGTTTTATTTCTAGGTCTTCAATTCTATTCCGCTGACCAACCTGTCTGTTTTTGTACCAATATCATGCAGTTTCTATCACTATTGCTCTGTAGTAAAGCTTGAGGTCAGGGATAATGATCCCCCCAGCTGTTCTTTTATTGTTAACAATTGTTTTCACTATTCTGTGTTTTTCCTTTCCAATTGGCACAGAGGGTAATTTCCTAAACAGAACTCCAATGGCTCATGCTCTAAGATCAAGAATTGATAAATGGGACCTTATGAAATTGGAAAGGTCTGTAAAGCAAAGGACATAGTCAATAAGACAAATCGGCATCCTACAGATTGGGAAAAAATCTTCACTAACCCCCACATCTGATAGAGAGCTAATATCTAAAATATATAAAGAACTCAAGAAGCTAACCATCAAAAAAACAAAACAACCCAATCAAAAATTAGGGTATAGAACTAAACCAAGAATTCACAACAGAGGAATCTTGAATTGCTGAGAAGCACCTAAAGAAATGTTCCAAGTCCTTAGTGGTCAGAGAAATGCAAATCAAAATGACCCTGAGATTCCACCTTACACCAATCAGAATGGCTAAAATCAAAACCTCAGGTGACAATAGATGCTGGCAAGGATGTGGAGAAAGAGGAACACTCCTCCATTGTTGGTGGAATTGCAGACTGGTACAACCACTCTGGAAATCAATTTAGAGGTTCCTCAGAAAATTGGAAATAAACCTACCTAAAGACCCAGAAATATCACTCTTGGGAATATATCCAAAAGATGCCCCACCATGCCACAGGGGCACGTGTTCCACTATGCTCATAGCAGCCTTATTTGTGATAACCCGAAGCTGGAAACAACCCAGATGTCCCATGATGGAAGAATTGACACAGAAAATGTGATTCATTTATACAATGGAATATATTCAGCTAATAAGAACAAAGACATCCTGAGTTTTGCAGGCAAATGGATGAACTAGTAAATATCATGCTGAGTGAGGTAACCCAGACCCAAAAGGACATGCATTGTATGTTCTCACTATTAAGTGGATATTAGCCAAAAAAGAAAAAAAAAAGAAGAAGAAGAAGAAGTACAGAATACCCAAGATACAGTCCACAGAACTCAAAAAGGTCAACAAGCTGAAGGGCCCAAGTGAGAACACCTCAGTCCCATTTGGGAGGGAAAAAAAAACAACTACAGTGGGGAGGGAAGGAGGAAGAGACAGGGAAGGGAAAAGTGATGGGTGGGGGGAGAAGGAAACATGATCTGGTATTAGGGGGAGGACTGAAGCCCTGACAACCAGCAGAAAAAAAATGGAAACAGGCGACCTTGGCCAGAAGAAAGAATGGGAACAGGTGACCTCAGGAGAAAGGAGGTTGGGAGGACCCTATAGAATGTACCAGAGACCTGGGAAGTGAGAGACTCTCAGGATTCAAAGGGGGAACCCTAGATGAAATGCCCTAAAGTGGGGAGAGTGAACTTATTGAACCCACCTTCAGCAGAAAGATGTGGCATCAAGGGAGGAATGGGGTTGCTATCCCACAGTCAAAGCTCTGACCCATAACTCTTCCTGTCTAAAAGAAATGCAGGGATGGAAATGGTAAAGAGCCTGAGGAAAAGAAGGTCCAAGGACAGGCCCAAAGTGGGATCCAGCTCAAGGGGAGGCCCCAAGGCCTGGTTCCATTACTGAACCGATGGGACATTCACAAAAAAAGGGACCTATCATGACTGCCCTCCAAAAGACCCAACAAGCAGCAGAAAGAGTCAGAAACAAATATGTGCACCCAATCAATGAACAGAAGCTGCTGACCCCTCTGGTTGCATTTGGGAAAAAAGTGAAGGAAGCTGAGGAAAAGGGCAACCCTGTAGAAGAACCAGCAGTCTCAAGTAACCTGGACCCTCGAGATCTCTCAGATACTAGATCACTAACCAGGCAGCATATACCAGCTGAGATGAGGCCTTTAACAACTACACAGCAGAGGACTCCCAGATCTGAATTCTATCAGAGAAGATGTACCTAACCCTCAAGAGACTGGAGGCCCCAGGAAGTTTAGAGTTCTGATGGGGTAGGTGGGGTGGGGACATCCTTGTGCAGACATGGTGGGGAGGCATGGAGGAGGTATGGGATGTGAAACTGTTTGGGGAAGGTGAACTGGGAGGGGAATAAAATCTGGAGTGTAAAAATAAATAAATAAATAAATAAATAAATAAATAAATAAATAAATAAATAAATGGGGTACAGATCTAAACAGAGAATTCTCACAGAGGAACTGGAATGGCCAAAAAGCACTTAAAGAAATGTTCAAGGTCCTTAGTCATCAGGAAAATGTAAATCAAAACAACTATGAGGCTCCATCTTACATCCATCAGGATTTCTAAGATCAAAAACTCAAGAGAGCACATGCTGGAGAGGATGTGGAGCAAGGGGAGCACTTCATCACTGTTTGTGGGAGAACAAACTGGTACAACCACTCTGGAAATCAATCTGTCTGTTTCTCAGAAAATTGAAAATAATTCTACCTGAAGACCCAGCTATACCACTCCTGGGCATATCCCAAAAAAATGTTCCACTATACCTCAAGGACATCTGCTCCACTATGTTCATAGCAGCCGTATCCATAACAGCCAGAAACTCAGAACAGCCCAGATGTCCCTCAACTGAAGAATGGATAATGAAAATGTGGTTCACTTGCACAATGAAATACTATTTAGCTGTTACCAAGGACATCGTGAAATTTTCAGGCACATGAATAGAACTAGAAAATATCATTCTGAGTGAAATAACCCAGACCTAAAAGGACAGGGTATGTACTCACTTAAAGTGGATATTAGACAAAAAGTACAGAGTACACATGATACACCCCACAGACCCAAAGAAACTAAACAAGAAGGAAGGGCCAAGCAAAGATACTTGAATCACATGGAAGGGGAACAAAATAGTTATAGGAGACAGAGGGAGAGAGAGAACTGGGTGGGAAAGGGAAGGAAATTGGGAGGCATGATTAGGTATGAGGAAATACAGGAGAGAGGCCCAAAGGGCCAGGAGAATGAGTAGAAATCTGTAGCTATTGGGAGACAGCAGGAATCTCTAGGAAGTCCCAGAGACCTGGGATATGGGAGGCTCCCAGGAGTCAATGAGGGTGACCTTAGCCAAGATGCCTGAGAGTGAGAGAACATGGAATCTGAAAAGGCCACTTGCTATAGTCAGTCAGAATCCCCAGTGGAGAGATAAAGATACCAACCCACCCATGAAACTTTTGACTAGAAATTTGTCCTGTCTAAAAGAAATGCAAGTGTGGAACAGAGACTGAAGGAAAGGCCAATCAATAACCAGCCCAACTCAAAACCCATCCCATGGGTGAGCACCAGTCCCTGACATTATTAATGATAGTTTGTCATGCTTGCAGACAGGAGCCTAGCATAACTGTCCTTTGAGAAGCTCTACCTAGCAGTGGACTGAGGCAGATGCAGATACCCACAGCCAAACATTGAACAGATCAGTGACACTTATGGAAGAGTTAGGGGAAGGGTTGAAGGCACTGAGGGGGAAGGGAACTTCACAGAAGGACCAACAGAGTCAACTAACCTGGACCCCTGGGAGCTCTCAGAGACTGAGCCACCAACCAAAGAGTATACACAGGCTGGAATGAGGACCCCAGTACACATATGTAGCTCAGTCTCCACGGCTGCCTAGTCTAGTCTAAGTGGGAGAGGTTGTGCCTAATCTAGCAGAGATTTGATGTGTCAGGGTAAGGCGGACACCCAGGGGGCCCCACCCTCTTAGAGAAAAAAGAGAGGGGGCGGGGAAGGGTCTCTGTGAGGGAGGAACTGAGAGAAACCAGCAATTGGGATAGGAAAGAAAGAAAAGAAAGAGAGAAAAAGAAAGAAAGAAAAAGAAAGAAAGAAAGAAAGGAAGGAAGGAAGGAAGGAAGGAAGGAAGGAAGGAAGGAAGGAAGGAAGGAAGGAAGGAAGAAAACCAAACAAACTTGCCACCAGGGAACTTCTACAGCTGATAAAAACTTTCAGCAAAGTAACAGGATGAAAAATAAACACAAAATCAGTAGTATTCCTATACAAAAACAATAAAGACTAAGAAAGAAATCAGGAAAACAATACACTCACAATAGACTCAGAAAGTTTTTGGATAACTCCAAACAAGCAAATTAAAATCTAGTATGATAAATAAACTTAAGAAATTAAAGAAGGAATTAAAGAGGATATTAGAAGATGGGAAAATCTCCCATGCTCATATATCATTAGGATTAGTATTGTGAAAAATGACCATCCTACCAAAAGCAACCTATTGATTCAATGCCATCCTTATCAAAATTCCAACACAATTATTCACAGATCTTAAAAGGACAAATTTCAGATTCATATAACAACAAAAAAATCCAGGATAGCTAAAACAATCCTGAACAGTAAAAGAACTGATGAGGTTATCCCAGATTTCAAGCTGTACTACAAAGCTACAGTAATAAGCACAGCTTGGTATTGGTACAAAAAAGACATGTTGATCAATGGAGCTAAATTGAAGATACAGACATAGATCCACATACCTATGGATACCTGGTTTTTGACAAAGAAGCCTGAAATACACACTGGAGAAAAGACAGCATCTTCAACAAATGGTGCTGGTCCAACTCAATGTCTGCATGTAAAAGCATCCAAACAGACCTATGCTTAACACCCTGCACAAGGCCCAGAGCCAAACTGATCAAGACCCTCAACTAAAGGCCAGATAAACTAAATCTGATAGTGGATAAGATGGGGAATAGTTTTGAGCTCTTTGGCACAGAAAAAGTCTTTCTGAACAGCACAAATATCACAGGCACTAAGACCAACAATTAACAAAGGGAACTTCATGAACTAAAAAGTTCCTGCATAGCAAAAGACACCATCATTCAGGCAAAGTGACAGCCTACCGAATTGGGACTTTGCCAGTTACACATCCAATAAAGGAAGTGCCTAAAATACACAAGAGCTTAAAAAAATATAAACATTAATAAAATAAATAACCCAATGAAAATTTGGGATACAAAACCAGAGAATTCCCCAGAGAAAAAAACACAAATGGCCGAGAAACACCTAAAGAAGTGTTCAACATCCTTAGTTATCGGGGAAATGCAAATCAAAACGACTTTGAGATTCATCTTACACCTGTCAGAGTATCCAAGATTAATAGCTCAGATAACATCTGATGCTGGGGAGGCTGTGGGGGGAGAGGAGAATTTATTCATTGCTGATGGAAATGCAAACTTGTGCAGCCACTACAGAAATCATCGTGGTGGTTCCTTGGAAATCTAGAAATAAATCTACACCAAGAACCAGCTATTCTGCTCCTAGGCATATACCCAAAGGACTCCACATCATCCTACAGAGACACTTGTTCATCAGTGTCCATTGCAGATCTACTCATAATAGCTATAAATTGGAAACAGCTTAGCTGTCCATCAGTGGATGAATGGATAAGAAAAATGGTACATTGACACTGTAGAATATTATTCAGTTGTTTAAAGAATAAAATTCTTGGGTAGATGTCTGAAGCTAGAAAAAGCTACCTGAGTTAGGTAAACCAGACACAAAAGAACAAGTATGGTATGAATATTCTTTTGTGTAGTGTTAGCTTTTAAGCCTTTAATAGGCGTACTGCAATTTGTATACCCAGAGAGGTTAAGTAAAGAGTAAAGGACCTCTCAATGAAGGGAAAATAGAACATATAAAGTGACAAGAAGCAGACCGGAAGATTAGGGGGTAAGCTAAGGAATACAGGGAGGAACAACTCATGCTAAGGGTAATTTAAGGGGTCATATGGAAACCTACTACTGTAGAAGTTTATTAAAATATGTAAAATTAAAATATGTAAAATAAATGTCATGTATTTATACATAGATGAAAGAAATATAAATGGAGTCATCAAATAACAGGGGAGACAATACCTGAACTTGATATCTTCTGCCACCAAGTGAAACTTCCAATGCCAAGATTATGTGTTACATGTAATTGAACTGTTGCTTAAAGAAGCCCCATAGAACATTGAACTGCCTGAGGATCCAGCTATACCTCTCTTGGGCATATACCCAAAAGATGCCCCAACATATAAAAAAGACACGTGCTCCACTATGTTCATCGCAGCCTTATTCATAATAATAGAAGCTGGAAAAGAACCCAGATGCCCTTCAACAGAGGAATGGATACAGAAAATGTGGTACATCTACACAATGGAATATTACCAGCCATCAAAAACAATGACTTTTGGGAAATTCAGTAGGCAAATGGTTGAACTGAGAGCTAACCAATCACAGAAAGACATACATGTACCAGATAAGTGGCTATTAGCCCAAATACTTGACCCTAGATGCCTAGAACAAATGAAACTCAAGACGGCCAAAATGTGAATGCAGAGCTCCTGAAACACAGCCAGAATACAGCAAATACAACTGAGAACCACTGAACTGAGAACAGGACCCCTGTTGAAGGAATCAGAGAAAGAACTGGAAAGGAGCTCAAGACCCCTACAGCAATGCCAACCAACCAGAGCTTCCAGGGACTAAGCTTATGGACTGACCCTGGACTCACCTCGTGGGTTGCAATGAATATCCCAGTAAAGCACCAAGGGGAAGCCCTGGGTCCTGCTAAGACTGAACCCCTAGTGAACTAGACTGTTGGGAGAGGGGCAGCACCTAAACACTAAGGAAGGGAGGGGAGGGATGTTTGCCCGAAACGGAAAGGACCGAAATGGACTCAAGTTAATAATAAAAAAAAAAAAAAAAAAAGCCCCACAGAATGAAGCAAAAGTGCAGGCCCGACAGGAGCCGGATGTAGATCGCTCCTGAGAGACACAGCCAGAATACAGCAAATACAGAGGCGAATGCCAGCAGCAAACCACTGAACTGAGATAGGACCCCCGCCAGAAGGAATCAGAGAAAAGAACTGGAAGAGAAGACCCCTTATGAACAACAATGGCAACTCCCAGGGACTAAGCCACTACCTAAAGACCCCATGGTGACCCTGGACTGACCTCATAAGTAGCAATGAATATCCTAGTAAGATCACCAGTGGAAGGGGGCCCTTGGTCCTGCTAAGACTGAACCCCAGTGAACGTGATTGTTGGGGGGGGCAATGGGGGGGGAGGGGAACACCTATAAAGAAGGGAGGGGAGGGGATTAGGGGATGTTTGCCCGAAACCGGAAAGGGAATAACATTGAAATGTAAATAAGAAATACTCAAGTTAATTTAAAAAAAAAAAAAAGAAGCCCCATAGAAACCCTCAAACAATCTGAACTATTGCCAAGGCTATTGGTTGTTCTCCACAAAATGATGGTAAAGCCTTATTGCTGAACACAATATCTATATATCTCATTGAATATGAGAGTCAAGCTGGTGCTTAACTAGAACCTTCACTTCTACTGACTAGCATACATGATACCAAAAGGTAACGTGCATGCCACCAAAGGAGAAAGTTCAACACCAACCCAGCTACAAACCCTGTGCTCTACAGCAATGGCCTGTCTATGTGATATACTAGTGCATTAGTTACATAAATGTTGTGGGTGTAACCAACCATTATCTAATTGGATTTAAAGCCCACTTTATGAGATGGAATCCATGCCTGACATTGGTTGGGTTTCAAAGAACTAGATAGGCCATAAGCCAAAGGGAAAACCAAATACTACTATTCTGCTAAAGGAACTTAAATGAAATTACTTCTGATGACGTTCTGATATACCTATAGATCAGTGTCTTGTTCATCCATCATCAGAGAAACTTCCTCGTATAGTAGATAAGAACTAATATAGAGACCCATAACTGGATGATGTAGAGAGTGAGACTGCAACACTTGGTATTAATGGGATGTCTTCGTCAAACCCCTTCTCTGAGGGCTCAAGAAACTATGTGGAAAATGAGACAAAATGATTGTAAGAGCCAAGAGTTATGATTAACACTAAGAAAAGAATGCCTAGATACAACAGGACTGACACAGCAACTGTGGTAGAATGCATAGGGCCTACACAGGTTCAAGACAAATGGGTTCCAAGATTGATGGGGGAATAGATACCATCTCACATCCCTAAATAAAAGCTATCTTCAATTGACAACTGCTTACAAAAGAAAATATATTTTTCTCCAATGTCATATCATTGGATATATAAACCACACTTAAGGGTAGGTAGGCCTCATGCCCAATAGTAAATGAACAACACAAATTGAATTCAATGGTGCTTTTGTAGATTTTTTTCTGTTTCATAATGCTTTGTTTGGACATTTTTTTGTGTCACTAGACTTTTGCTTTTATATTATGGTATATGATTTCATGTTTCTATGGTGTGTGTGTGTGTGTGTGTGTGTGTGTGTGTGTGTGTGTGTTTCCTGTTATTTTTCCTTGTATTTTCAAAATTCTGTTTTGTTTGCATTTTTATTTTCCTGTTTGTTTTCTAAAGATAGAGGGAAAAAAAGAGAGATGGAGTTGGATGGGTGAGGAGGAGCTGGGAGGAGATGGGGGAGGAAACCATTATTAGAATACAGTATTGAATTAAAAGAAAGGAGTAGAAAGAAGAAGGAAGAGGAAGGGAAGGATGAGGGAGGGAGGGAGAGACAGAGGGAGGGAAAGAATAAAGGAAGGATGGAAAGAAGGAAGGAAGAAAAGAGGGAAAGAAAGGAAGGAGGGAAGGAAGGGAGAAGGGAAGGAAGGAAGGAAGAAAGAAAGAAAGAAAGAAAGAAAGAAAGAAAGAAAGAAAGAAAGAAAGAAAGAAAGAAAGAAAGAAAGAAAAGAGCCTGTAGAATCTATGTCAGAGCCAAAAACATACACAGCTGTGGCCAGGTTGCCTCTGGCCAGCCCCATTCCCAGCACAGCTCTGGAAGAAAGTTCTTCAATATCATCATTAACAACCCATTGATCCAATTACACTTCTTTCTGTTCCACTTCAGAATTACAATCTCTCGTTCCCTCTGGAGGAGCTCAGATAGATTCCCGATGATTGTCAGATCAGGCGTGCTCGACAGACCCAAAGGCTCATCTAACCTAGTCATTGCAATGAATTCATTTAGTTGGTGTGTCCAACCTCTTCCTCTCATTAGACTTGCCTCTCTCTTCAGCTTTGTTTCCCCAGTGAGATTCAGAGACACAACCTAGCTTGCATCAACCCAAGGACAGCATAGCTACCACACTCATCCTGTGGTCCTGGCATGTAGAAGGCATTCAATAAATAACTGCTGAATTGAAAAATGTCCAAGGAACTATGTACTTGGGCTTAAAGCACAACAAGTTGGCTAAATAAATCTTCCCCAAAGGTCTTATTGTGGGATGGGCTAAAATGGGAACTACAATCTAAATCCAAACCCATGTAGAATATGAAAATGTACACTGAATAAGAAGGGGCTTGCAACCTCATAAGAACAATAATACCAACCAACCAGAGCTCCCAGGGACTAAGCCACTACCTAAAGACTACACATGAACAGACCCATAGCTCCAACTGCATATGTAGCAAAGGATGGCCTTGTTGGGTACCAATGGGAGAAGTCCTTGGTCCTGCCAAGGCTGGAACCCCCCACCCCCAGTGTAGGGGAATGTAAGGGTGGGGAGGCAGGAAGGAGGTTGGTTAGGGAGGGGGAACACTTTCATAGAAGAAGGGTGAGAAGGAGGGGATAGATAGTTTATAGATGGGAAACAAGGAAAGTGAATAATATTTGAAATGTAAATAAAAATATTCAATAAAAATATATACTATTCTCAAAAACAAAAAAAGGAAGAAAAAGAAAAAGTCAAGACCATGAATGACAGCTGAGGGCTTGAGGGTACACTAGAGGGAACTGAGTACACATTCAAAGTTGGTGGGATAAGTAAGCCAAGATACAAACAGCTAAGGATCAAAATAGCAGCTGCTCACCAGGCAGACACAAATCAAGTGCCTACTATGGGCCAGGCACTGTGCTCAGTGCAGAGGAAACAGAGATATACAAGAGTCATGATTCCAACCCTCCACTGCCCGTGCTCCTATGGTGAAATATGGGCATGAGCGCACCATCACAGCAGAGAGAATGATAAGGCAAAGGATCCCTAAATAAGTAAAGCAGGATTAGCGAAGCAAAGGATATGTATTCTGGCAGGCAAGGATCTTGTGTCCCTGTGGTCACCTCAACCTGTTTCTTCCACCTTGAGGCTCCATGGAAATGAGACAATGCCCATAACCATGATCCTAAGAGCCATCAATCCTGGACTCTTCTACCTCCTTGAAAGAGCACTCATGGTTTCTTTCACCAAGACACAGCCCAAACACTGTCTCTAAGATATTTCTATTTCTCCCTACTTCCCAATCTACCATGGTTCCTTCCAATAAAATTTCTTGTTTCTCTCTTAAAGAAAAAAACAGTTTTGAGCCTACAGCTCCCTGCTCCCAAATCCCACAGGGATGAGAGCTGAATACACAGAAGTGTGGACAATCCTGAGACTGCAGGGCAGGAGAGACTGCCACTTCTGCCCACCTTTGCCCACATCCCTGGCCAAAGAGGAAACTGTATAGGGCCACTTGGAACAGAAAGATAGGGGCAGTCAAGCTGCAGGAGCCTTGCAGTCCAGACTGCGCTTGGATCTGAACAAACCCGGTCAAAAAGCTCCCTACACCCAAATCCCGTGGGAGGGACAGTTAGACCTTCAAAGGGGCAGACACCTGGGAAACCAGAGGAGACTACTCTCTGCCCACATTTCTGACTCTAAAGGAAAATGCCTAGTGCCATCTGGGCCCCCTTGTGCACAGGGACACTGGAGAAGGAGAGGCAGACACTTTTGGTTGCTGCCCTCATGGAGAGCTGAAACCCAGGCCCGAGGAGTGACTTCAGGCTGGAGACCAGTGGTAAGACCAACTTTTATGCTCCAAGTGACCTGCCTGGTGGACTTAGGATGCACGCCCACAGGAACAGCTGAAAGCCAGAGGACAGGAATGACTACACGCCTGAAAGCAGAACACTCTGTTCCCATAACTGGCTGAAAGAAAACAGGAAAACAGGTCTACAGCACTCCTGACACACAGACATATAGGAAGGTCAAGCCACTGTCAAAAATAGCAGAACAAGGTAACACCAGAGACAACCTGATGGCGAGAGGCAAGCAAAGGACCCCAAGCAACAGAAACCAAGACTACATGGCATCATCGGAGCCCAAATCTCCCACCAAAGCAAACACTGAATATCCAAACACACCAGAAAAGCAAGATCTACATTTAAAATCACATTTGATCATGATGATGGAGGACTTTAAGAAAGACATAAAGAACTCCCTTAGAGTCGACACCTCTGTCTCCTGCGCAGGATACGTGTCGACCCGGAGATCCCCATAATAGATCTCCGTAATAAACCTCGCCTTTGCTTATTACATCCAAAATGGTCTCTCTGTGTCTGGGGTCCGTGATTTCCCGAGACTTTAGAAAGGGTCTCTCTTCGGGGGTCTTCCATTTTGGGGGCTCGTCCAGGATCTTTGTGACCACCCCAGACTCCGAAGACCCCTTGGAGGTGAGTTGGATGTTTGTCTGAGTGTTTCTGTGTGAGCAGCGCCGCATTTGTCAGTCTGTATGTCTCTGTTTTGGTTCCGCCGTGTGTGTATATATGTGTGTCTTAGTACCGGTCAGTGTTAAGAGAGTGGATGTGGAATCCCACTCTGTAGGAGAGGAGAGTGGATGTGGAATCCCACTCTGTGCAGCTGCCTTTGAGATCTGTAAGGATCCTCTGGCTGTGGAAGGGGGGACGCCCAGAGCCCGCAAGCTGCAGCACCTGGAAGATGTTCCACGGGCGGAGAACAGCCGGGAGAGCCTGGCTGTGGGCAGTCAGGAGGACCTGACTATGGTTTTCTGGAACAAAGGAGACGAAGTGCTCCTTTTACCTAGGCGGGAGCGGACGAAAAATCCCACTCCGTCGGAGGTCGCGTTCGGCTGCCTATTTAAGTATAGGTATGGACAAGTGTGCTTGGACTTGTTAGTGTCTGTTGTCTGTATTCTGTTTCTGTGTTTGGCGTTCTTTTTCTTTGCCATGGGGCAGACTGTGATAACCCCTTCGTCTTTGATGGTGGACCATTGGACGGACGTTAGGGCAAGAGGACATGCTGGAATTCTGTTGGAGGTAAAAATCAGATGGTTCGTTCCCCAGAAGCAGCTAAGGTTGTTGCAGTTTGGGCCAGGTACTGAAGGTACCAGGCATCTGTGGAAATTGGTTATAGGGTGCTTTATTTTAGCCTTGCTTGTCTGGTTTGTTTTCTGTGGTATTGTCGAGTGTCTTTTTGGCTTTTGTTTCGTTTTTGGACTTTGGACATATGACTGTGTTTAAAATCTTGGACTGACGACTGTGTTTGAAATCATGAAACTGTTTGCTTTGTTCGTCAAAGAGTTTTACTTGGTCCTGTTGGTGCTTAAGTTAAAAGTTGAAAATAATTTGCTTGAGAGAAATTGTTTTCTGCCAGGAGTTTTATCTTTCTCTCTTGAGCCTCCTCCCCAAGGAGAGATGTCCCAGGTTGGGGGGCAGAGAAGCCCCTAAAACAGTTTCAAAAAGAATCTACAACCAACTGTGAAGAACTTTGTTTTGCCAGTCAAGATTTAGAATTCAGGCTTTGGCGGTGGCCAAGGTCAGGATTAATGTTTTCTTTTCCATGGGCCTATAGCCCACTGAGACAGTTTGGTAAAGGGCTGCTACTAAAGTCCTGAAAGCCCCAGGTGAACTGGTTACAATTCTTTTGTCAGCTGCTTAGTATCTAGCACCCAGGTTCTAACCATCTCTCCATCCTTTTGTTATTAGTTCTTACTGGAAGCCGAGTGTCATTTGGAGGCTGGTTCTCTTGAGAGGCAAAGCCACCAAGCTGACACTGAAGGGAGGTACTCCTTAAGGAAAATCTAAGTCCAGAGAGACAGCCGGTAACAGATAGGCTGCCTCTCTGCTCACCTTTCTGTTTCATAGACAAAGCTTGTGCTTATTTGTACAATGGCCTTTTTTGTCCAAGAAAGCCTCCTGGTTTAGCTGTGTGACTAAATGCTGTTTGCCCTCTTCAGTGGACCTCTATTCTCAAGATTCTCTTGTTTTCTCACCATCCAATTTGAGATGCTTGTTAGTAACTGATACAGGTCTTCTTTACCACTGAGGAAAGACAGAATCCTACTAGAGGCCAGAAAGAATGTTCCAGACATGGGTGGAAGGCCCTCACTCCTGACTGACTTCAATACACCTGAAGGTAGGGAGTGCTCCGGGTCTGCCCCCAGGCTCCAAGTGTGGGTCTCCTAGGGGCTGGAAAATGCCCCACCAATCTGGCTAAGATAAGGAAAAGATATGAAGAGAAAGTTACAGAAATTTGAAGGGTTAAGCTAAGTCACTGAGAGAGTTATTGTAAGTTGCAGAGAAAATAAGTTGATGTGTGGTTCAGGGTCTGTGCAGAAAAGTGGACAGCACCTAATAGCTGTAGAAGAAGATGCAGAGAGACTGAAAAAAGAAAGAAAGAAAGAGGTAAAAAGAGCAGGAAGCTAGGGAAGAAAAGAGACAAAAAGAAGAGGAAGCTAGAGAGCTAAAGAGAGATAAAAGACAAGAGAGGAACATATACTGGCCACAGTAGTTAGGGAACCTAGGAAGACAGTACCTGGCAACAGAAGAGAATTCCTGGCTAAAGATCAGTGTGCCTAATGCAAAGAAAAAAAGACACTGGGTCAGGGACTGCCCCAGAAAGAACAAGAGGGGACACTGGAGAGCCTCTCGGTCCTGGAGTGCTGGCTATGCGCAGAGATAGGAGGGAAGCCTGCCCAGTTGTTTTATGGATACAGGGACCCAATGCTCTGTGCTCCTATGCTCCAGTGGGCCAGTATCCAAAGACCTTGGGTACAGGGGCCTACTGGCAACAAACAATACTTATGGACTGCCCGAAGAACAGTGGACCTTGGCGTGGGCCGGGTAACCCACTAGCTCATGGTCATCCCTGACTGCCCCTATCCCTTGCTCATGAGAAAATTGCTCTCCAAAATGGCTTGCGTGGGCTGAAATGGCTGGGTGAGGCATGTGTATGCATATCTGCAGACTGTGTATGTGGAGCTTAAGACTTGTCTCAGTACACCAGTACCTGATGCTGGGAGATGTGTGACTTAGTGCCATTCTGCCTAGAACACACCGTTCCTGCCATCCGGGCACTAACAATTATTACCCAATCCAGGACTTAAACTGTGATAGAGTGGCTGGTGTTTTGCCTTTGAATAGAACGTCCCAAAAGATGGGACCACTGGTCAGCTGCGATGGACTAGATTCTCCACTGGTTGGGGACAATCTGGTCACCTTGCTGCCCAATCCTGACCTGGAGCCACTGCAACATGAGTGTCAAACACTGGCAGAAGCCCATGGGTGGAGGAAAGACCTCTGCGACTGGTTGATTGACCCCTGCTGAAAGCCGAGGCTACCTTGTCTACAGACGGGAACAGTTCTCTTCATGAAGGTCAGAGATAAGTGGGTGCTGCCATGGTGGACAACACAATGTCATCTGGGATGGCTGAACCTCAACCCCCCAGTCCATCAGTGCCGCAGATGGCTTTGCCATCTCTCAGATGCCCTGGTGAAGCCAACAACTGTGAGTACTATTCATTGCTCAGGATATCAGGAGGGAAGAGATTCAGTGGCATTGGGCAGTAACAAAGTAGATAAAGTGGCTCGGGAAATGGCTATGCAGGAGCCTATCCTGGTTGCAGGCCTGCAAAGAGACAGCCACTGAGAACCAGGATTGGACTAAGGATGGCCTCACTTAGAAAAGACCCAAATTGCTTAAAAGATAAAGGACAATGGCACACTTGAGGGGAAAGCTATACTTCCCAGAGAACAAAGAAAAGACTCACTTTGCCAAATACAGAAATGGACTCATTTAAGAAGTTTGTCCAAGTAGTTAAGGTGTATGTAATAGACTTTAAGATTTTAGCCAGAGAGACAGTAAAAAATATAAGGTATGTCAGTAGTGAATGCTTAGCAAGCAAACAGGGCAAAGAGACCTAGAGAGTTTAGTGAAAAGTCAAAGTGAACTTCACTGAGATAAAACCAGAAAAATATGATCACAAGTATCTCCTAGTGCTTGTAGATACTTTTTCAGGAATAGATAGAAGCTTTCCTCACCAAACGAGAGACGGCCTCTGCAATCATCAAGAAGATACTGGAAGAAATCTTCCCCCGATTTGGAATGCCCAAGGTAATCTGGTCAGACAACGGCCCTACTTTCGTTGCCAAGGTAAGCCAGGGTATGGCCAAGTATTTAGAAGTCGATTGGAAATTACATTGTATTTACAGACCTCAAAGTTCAGGACAGGTAGAGTAAATAAATAGAACTCTAAAAGAGACCCTGACTAAATTGACCATGGAGACTGGCACAGACTGGGAGGCACTCCTTCCCTCTTGCTCTCTTCAGAGCAAGAAATACCCCTTCCAGATTCAGCCTTACCCCCTTTGAGATCTTATATGGGGCCTCAGCTCCTCTGACTGTATTAGATGATGTTACTGAACCAACATGTCATAGTAATAATGATTTGTATGCCAGGCTAAAAGACCTACAGGTGATACAGAAAGAAATCTGCTCAGAGCTGGCAACAGCCTATGCCCTGGGGACCCCTGAGACATCTCATCAGTTCCAGGTCGGAGACTCGGCTACATACGATGGCACCGAACCCAGATACTCGAGCCTCACTGGAAAGGACCATACCTGGTGCTGCTGACCACCCTGGCAGCCATCAATTCTCAGCCCTCACCAGCCGTGTACTAGCTGTTGGGGCTGAGAGCTGGGACCTAGAGGGAAACTCAGATCTTCAAAAAGCTCCCTAGACTTAATTTCATGTTTGCCCTGGGTTCTATCAAGATAGGTGTGGGGATAGGCTTGATTTCTATTACAAATGATGTAACATTGCATATGTTAGTACTCCTAACACTTCTTGGGACTGTGCCTCAGGGATCACAATCTGTATAAGTTTAGAAGTTCTAAAAGCTAGTCATGACCTTGGTGTGTAGGTTTAGATAGTGTCCAGATTGGAATCCTGATGCTAAAGACTTAGTAAGAAAAAAAAAGAGTTGAAAATTACTTAAGGCTATCTAGGTGCTGCAAGGGCAGCACAAGGACATCTGCCATTGCCCTGCAATGCAAGGCTTATAGAGAATTCAGAACTGCCATTGACTCAGATATAAAAAGAGTGAAAGACTTTTTAGCTGACCTCCAAGAATACCTAACCTCCCTCTCAGAGATAGTCCTTCAGAATAGGAGAAGATTAGACCTGATATTCCTTAAAGAAGGAACCTGTGTGCTACACTGAAAGAATGTTGCTTCTATGCAGACCATTCAGGAGTAATTAAAGACTCCATGAATAAACTTAGAGAAAGGTTAGACAAAAGACAGAGAAGCGCATCAGGGATGGCTCGAGAGCTGGTTTAGTAGATATCCTTGGATGACTACCCTGATATCTTCCCTTATGGGACCCTTCTTAGTTTTGCTTCTGCTTCTGATTATAGGTCCATGTGTGTTAAAGAAACTAGTTAATAGGTTTGACTCCTACAAAAAGATAGAGACGCCCAACAAGGTTGGTTTGAGTCTTGGTTCACTCGGTCTCCCTGGATGACACCCTACTCTCTGCTATAAGGCTGGGCCATTACTAATAATTTTCTTGGTTTTAGTTTTTGGACCCTGCATGACATACAGTTTAATTGCTTTTGTTAAAAATCGAGTGGGTGCTGTGCAGTTGATGGTTCTGAGACAACAGTACCAGTCAGTTAGGACAACTGGTGAGACCAAATACGAGACTTGATATGAAAATTCTAAGATTAGAATTACTTAGTAGAAGAAGAGGGGAATGAAAGGAAAATTATACAGATTTGAAGTTTAAAAATATGAAGTTAAAAGAATAAGTTTTAAATTCAGACTCAGGGCTAAACACTGTGAAAAGCAAGTCCAGGCAGCCCCGCCCTGCCGCTAGGACTAACAGGCCATAAAGATAAAGAAAAGGAATGCAGGAACCAGCCCGAGTTATCAGGACTGACCCAAACCATCTGGGCAGAAAGGCACCTCCCCATTACTCAGAGTCACACCTTAACCAGATGTCCTTCAAACCCTGATATGCCCCTAGTTCCTAAAATCCTGTACGCCCAGTCAATACGCATTTCTCCTGCTGTGCTGTAATCACTGCCATGTTTAAATGAGCCAATCACTTATAGCCACTCCAGAAATTAGCCAATTGTGTGTAACCGTGCCAAACCCCCTAGCCTTCCCTATATAAACCCCTAACTTTTGAGCTTCGGGGTTGACACCTCTGTCTCCTGCGCAGGATACGTGTCGACCCGGAGATCCCCATAATAGATCTCCGTAACAAACCTCGCCTTTGCTTATTACATCCAAAAAAAAAAAAAAAAAACTCCCTTAGAGAAATGCAGGAAAACACAAGGAAACAAGTAGAAGCCCTTAGAGAGGAAACACAAAAATCCCTGAAAGAATTACAGGAAAACACAATCAAACAGGTGAAGGGATTGAAAATGGAAATAGAAACAATAAAGAAAGCATGAAGGGAGACAACCCTGGATATAGAAAATCAAAGGAAGAGGCAAGCAGCCGTCGATACGAGCATTACCACAGAATACAAGAGATAGAATAGAGAATCTCAGGAGCAGAAGATTCCATAGAAATCATCAACACAACTGTCAAAGATAATGTAAAACAGAAAAAGGTACTGGTCAAAAACATACAGGAAATCCAGGACACAATGAGAAGATCAAACTTAAGAATAATAGGTATAGAAGAGAGTGAAGACTGCCAGCTCAAAGGACCAGTAAATATCTTCAACAAAATCATAGAAGAAAACGTCCCTAACCTAAAGAAAGAGATGCCCATAAACATACAATAAGCCTACAGAACTCCAAATAGATTAGACCAGAAAAGAAACTCCTGTCACACAATAGTCAAAACACCAAACGCACAAAACAAAGAAAAAAATATTAAAAGCAGTAAGGGGAAAAGGTCAAGTAACATATAAAGGCAGACCTATCAGAATTACACCAGACTTCTCACCAGAGACTAGGAAAGTCAGAAGATCCTGCACAGATGTCATACAGACCCTAAGAGAACACAAATGCCAGCCCAGGTTGTTGTATCCAGCAAAACTCTCAATTAACATAGTTGGAGAAACCAAGATATTCCATGACAAAACCAAATTTACACAATATCTTTCTACAAATCCAACCCTACAAAGGATAATAAATGGTAAAGCCCAACACGAGGAGGCAAGCTACACCCTAGAAAAAGCAAGAAACTAATCGTTTTGCAACAAAACAAAGAGTAGACAAGCACACAAACATAATCTCACCTCCAAATACAAAGATTACAGGAAGCAACAATCACTATTCCTTAATATCTCTCAACATCAGTGGACTCAATTCCCCCAATAAAAAGACACAGATTAACAAGCTGAATATGTAATGAGGAGCCAGCACCTCCGAGACACTACCTCAGAGTAAAAGGCTGGAAAACAACTTTCCAAGCAAATGGTCAGAAGAAGCAAGCTGGAGTAGCCATTCTAATATCGAACAAAATCGGTTTTCAACCAAAAGCCATCAAAACAGATAAGGAAGGACACTTTATATTCATCAAAGGAAAAATACACCAAGATGAACTCTCAATCCTAAATATCTATGCTCCAAATACAAGGGCACCTACACACATAAAAGAAACCTTACTAAAGCTCAAAACACACATTGCACCTCAAACAATAATAGTAGGAGATTTCAACTCCCCACTCTCATCAATGGACAGATCATGGAAACATAAATTAAACAGAGACATAGACAGACTAAGAGAAGGCATGAACCAAATGACTAAACAGATATTTATAGAACATTCTATCCAAAAAAAAAAAAAAAAAAAAAAGGATATACCTTTTCTCACCACCTCACGGTACTTTTCTCCAAAATTGACCATATAATCAGTCATAAAACAGTCCTCAACAGATACAGAAAGATAGAAATAATCCCATGCGTCCTGTCAGACCACCATGAGCTAAAGCTGGTCTTCAATAACAATAAGGGAAGAACACCCACATATACAAGGAAGTTGAACAATGCTCTACTCAATGATAACCTGGTCAAGGAAGAAATAAAGAAAGAAATTAAAGACTTCTTAGAATTTAATAAAAATGAAGGTACAACATACCCAAACTTATGGGACACAATGAAAGCTGTGCTAAGAGGAAATCTCATAGCTCTGAGTGCCTGCAGAAAGAAACAGGAGAGAGCATATGTCAGCAGGTTGACAGCACACCTAAAAGTTCTAGAACAAAAAGAAGCAAATACATCAAGGCAGGAGATATTCAAACTCAGAGCTCAAATCAACTGAGTAGAAACAAAAAGAACTATACAAAGAATCAACAGAACCAAAAGCTGGTTCTTTGAGAAAGTCAACAAGATAGATAAACCCTTAGCCAGACTAACCAGAGGACACAGAGAATGTGTTCAAATTAACAAAATCAGAAATGAAAAAGGAGACATAACAGAATCAGAGGAAATTCAAAAAATCATCAGATCCTACAAAAGCATATATTCAACAAAACTTGAAAATCTGGAGGGAATGGACAATTTCCTAGACAGATACCAGGTACTGAAGTTAAATCAGGAGCAGGTAAACCATTTAAACAACCCCATACCTCCTAAAGAAATAGAAGCAGTCATTAAAAGTCTCCCAACCAAAAAGAGCCCAGGTCCAGATGGGTTCAGTACAGAATTCTATCAGACCTTCATAGAAGACTTCAAACCAATACTATCCAAACTATTCCATGGAATTGAAACAGATGGAGCACTACCAAATTCCTTCTATGAAGCCACAATTACTCTTATACCTAAACCACACAAAGACCCAACAAAGGAAAAGAACTTCAGACCAATTTCCCTATGAATATCGATGCAAAATTACTCAATAAAATTCTTGCAAACCAAGTCCAAGAACACATCAAAACCATCATCCATCATGAACAAGTAGGCTTTATCCCAGGTATGCAGGGATGGTTTAATATACAGAAAACCATCAATGTAATCCACTATATAAACAAACTGAAAGATAAAGACCACATGATCATTTCATTAGATGCTGAGAAAGCATTTGACAAAATTCAACACCCCTTCATGATAAAAGTCCTAGAAAGAACAGGAATTCAAGGCCCATACCTAAGCATAGTAAAAGCCATATACAGCAAACCAGTAGCTAATATTAAAATAAATGGAGAGAAGCTTGAAGCAATCCCACTAAAATCAGGGACTAGACAGGCTGCCCACTCTCTCCCTACTTATTCAATATAGTTCTCGAAGTCCTAGCCAGAGCAATCAGACAACAAAAGGAGATCAAAGGAATACAGATTGGAAAGGAAGAAATCAAAATATCACTATTTGCAGATGATATGATAGTATATTTAAGTGATCCCAAAAGTTCCACCAGAGAACTACTAAACAAACCTGATAAACACCTTCAGCAAAGTGGCTGGGCATAAAATTAACTCAAATAAATCAGTAGCCTTCCTCTACACAAAACAGAAACAAGCTGAGAAAGAAATTAGGGAAACAACACCCTTCATAATAGTCCCAAATAATACAAAATACCTCGGTGTGACTTTAACCAAGCAAGTGAAAGATCTGTATGATAAGAACTTCAAGCCTCTGAAGAAAGAAATTGAAGAAGATCTCAGAGGATGGAAAGATCTCCCATGCTCATGGATTGGCAGGATTAATATAGTAAAAATGGCCATTTTACCAAAAGTGATCTACAAATTCAATGCAATTCCCGTCAAAATTCCAATCCAATTTTTCAGAGAGTTAGACAGAACAATTTGCAAATTCATCTGGAATAACAAAAATCCCAGGATAGCTAAAACTATCCTCAACAATAAAAGGAATTCTGCGGGAATCACTATCCCTGAACTCAAGCAGTATTACAGAGCAATAGTGACAAAAGCTGTATGTTACTGGTACAGAGACATGCAGATAGACCAGTGGAATAGAATTGAAGACCCAGAAATGAACCCACACACCTATGGTCACTTAGTTTTTGACAAAGGAGCCAAAACCCTCCAATAGAAAAAAGATAGCATTTTCAGCAACTGGTGCTGGAAGTCAGCATATAGAAGAATGCAGATCATTTCATTCTTATCACCCTGTACAAAGTTTAAGTCCAAGTGGATCAAGGACCCCACATCAAACCAGATACACTCAAACTAATAGAAGAAAAACTAGAAGCATTTGGAACACATGGGCACTGGAGAAAATTTCCTGAACAAAAACACCAATGGCTTATGCTCTAAGATCAAGAATCGACAAATGGGATCTCATAAAACTACAAAGCTTCTGTAAGGCAAAGGACACAAATGTGGTTGGGACAAATGGCAACCAACAGATTGGGAAAAGATCTTTTACCAATCCTACAACAGATAGAGGCATTTATATCCAAAATATACAAAGAACTCAAGAAGTTAGACTGCAGGGAGACAAATAACCCTATTAAAAAATGGGGTTCAGAGCTAAACAAAGAATTCACAGCTGAGGAATGCTGAATGGCTGAGAAACACCTAAAGAAATGTTCAACATCTTTAGTCATAAGGGAAATGCAAATCAAAACAACCCTGAGATTCCACCTCACACCAGTGAGAATGGCTAAGATCAAAAACTCAGGGGACAGCAAATGCTGGCGAGGATGTGGAGAAAGAGGAACACTCCTCCATTGTTGGTGGGGTTGCAGACTGCTACAACCATTCTGGAAATCAGTCTGGAGGTTCCTCAGAAAATTGGACATAACACTACCTGAGGACCCAGATATACCTCTCTTGGGCATATACCCAAAAGATGCCCCAACATATAACAAAGACACATGCTCCACTATGTTCATAGCAGCGTTATTTATAATAGCCAGAAGCTGGAAAGAACCCAGATGCCCTTCAACAGAGGAATGGATACAGAAAACATCTATACAATTGAATACTACTCAGCTATCAAAAACAATGACTTTATGAAATTCATAGGCAAATGGATAGAACTGGAAAATATCATCCTGAGTGAGGTAACCCAATTACAGAAAAACACACATCATATGCACTTATTGATAAGTGGATATTAGCCCAAATGCTCAAATTACCCTAGATGCACAGAACACATGAAACTCAAGAAAGATGACCAAAATGCAAATGCTTCACTCCTTCTTTAAAAGGGGAACAAGAATATCCTTGGGAGGGAATAGAGAGGCAAAGTTTAGAACAGAGACTGAAGGAACACCCATTCAGAGCCTGCCCCACATGTGGCCCATACATATACAGCCACCAAACTAGATAAGATGGATGAAGCAAAGAAGTGCAGGCTGACAGGAACCAGATGTAGATCTCTCCTGAGAGACACAGCCAGAATACGGCAAATACACAGGTGAATGCCAACATCAAACCACTGAACTGAGAACGGGAACACTGTTGAAGGATTCAGAGAAGTGACTGAAAGATCTGAAGGGGCTTGAGACCCCCTATGAACAACAATGTCAACCAACCAGAGCTTCCAGGGACTAAGCCACTACCCAAAGACTATACATGGACTGACCCTGGGCTCCAACTGCATAGGTAGCAATGAATAGCCTAGTAAGAGCACCAGGGAAGGGGAAGCCCTTGGTCCTGCCAAGGCTGGACCCCCAGTGAATGGGATTCTTAGGGGGAGGGCGGTAAAGGGGGGAGGATGGGGAGGGGAACACCCATATAGAAGGGGAGTGGGAAGGGTTAGGGGGATGTTGGTCTGGAAACCAGGAAAGGAAATAACATTTGAAATGTAAATAAGAAATACCCAATTTAATAAAGATGGGGGGGAAAAGTATGTAGGCTGACCAAGAGAGAGGAGCAAGCCAGTAAGCAGCACCCTCCATGGCATCTGCATCGGCTCCTGTCTCTAGGTTCCTGTCCTGCTTGAGTTCCTGTCCTGACTTCTTCCAATGATGGATTGTGATCTGGAATGAACTCTTTCCTACCAAAGTTGCCCGTTAGTCATGGCATCATCACAGCAATTAAACCATGACTAAGACACACATAAAATACAAATTTTAAATATTTGAAATAAAACAATTTTAAAATAAAAAAACAGTTTTGACATTCTATTATAATTACTTATGTATTTGTTTTCTCTTCTCTTTTTCTCTATATACTATGAACTCCACTGCAGCAGAACAGACTTACCTCAAGCCCTTGGTGTTCCTGGCAGTGACATACAGGAGGCAGGTGATACACAAGGTGAGTGGGGATTATGCTTCCCAGATTCCATGGCAGTGGAGGGAAACTAACAAACAGCAGAGCTAGAATCATTGGGCAGGTACTACAAGAAGGCCTAACATCCTGACAGCTAGAATTGGCTACAGTTGTGAATCCCATCACTACAAACAGGATGACCCAGGATGCATTCTTCAAAAGCCTGTCTCTAAGGGCCTACTTCCTTCAGCTAGACTTAACTTCATAAAGTGACTCCACTGGGAAAGGAGGGGAATTCAATACATGATGAGGCTGGGGTATTGCTCAGTGGGTAAAACACTTCCCACACAGTATGGAGACCTGAGTTCAGATCCCCAGCTGGTATATAATCTTAGCACTCCAAAGGTAGAGACAAGACAATCCATTAAGTTCTCAGTCCAGCTAGCCTGAGGTACACAACCATGAACAACAAGAAACCTGTCTCAAACCAAGTGGAAGGCAAGGACCAACACCTGAACACTTGCACTGGGATATGCGCAAATCTGTGCTCACACACATGCACATATACACACACACACACACACATACAATTTTTTAAGCATATGCCGGTAGAATGACAATTCAAATTCAAATTATCATACCCCATGGCTTCTAAGCTCATCGAAGAGCTACTAGGTTGCTGTACTAGAGAATGGCTGCCAAACAAGATGATTCGGCCTCACTACACTATGAGATAAGTATAAAGGTAAACTGCCAACGATGTGGCCACTTCTGGTTAAATAACACCACAGGCATTTAACAGGTTAATAAATATTTAGTGAACTAAAGTCAATGAAAAGAGATCCATTCTTAAGAAGAGGACGGCATGTCATGAATGAGAATGACAATGGACAAGATTCTGAATATCTAGAGTCTGTCTTAAAAGTCTGATCTTGGGCTGGAGAGATGGATTTGTAGGGGAAACGCTTGCTCTAAGGGCACAAGGACCTGAATTTGGATCCCTAGGACTCTCACAAAAATCCAGGTGCAGCAGGGCACGGTGAGCATCCCAGCACTGGGGAGGCAGACAAAGAAAATGCTTGACGCTCATTGCCCAGCCAGCCTAGCTGACTCATTGAGCTCCTGGTTCAGGGACATCCCCTGTCTCTAAGCATAGAGTGGAGAGGGAAAGACTGGGGGTGAGTGGCTCTCAGTGCTTTGGTCTGGCTCTTTCTTTTAGGCATACCTCAGTGTGTTGCCTTTCCCTCCACAGAGTCTCTCCCTGATGCTCCCTCTGCTTCCATCACCCCTGACTTGTTTCTTGGGCTCTTTCCCATCTGACCTTTTAGACTCTATCTTGTTCCACTTACGTATACAGAGTTATCCATTTGTTCATGCTTCTCCATAGTCTTTCAGTGTTTGCAATGGAGATGAGTATGAAATGCTGTCACTGTCTCTCACCCACATATCTACAACCTTTGACATTTTCTTATGCACAAACTCCCCCTGTCTCCATGTTCACCTCCAGATGATGAGAATCCACTTTCTCTGCATGTATGCACAGACAAGTGTGCCAGGGAATTCACGTCCCCCAGAACCACCCTTCATTCAAGGTTACAACCGAGCTTCAAAACATATCCTCAGAAGGCTCATGTGGTGGTGGCATGGTCTCCAGTGCAATATTCAGAGGTCGGGCTTTGGGGAGGTCACTGGACCTAGTGTGCTGTGCCTAACTGGTGGTAGGTATAATGCATTGATGGATTCATTGTTGGGTAGTATTATTGGGAGGTAATGGAAAATGAGTAGAGCTTAGCTAGAAGAGGTGATGGGTATTGTTTGAAGTTACCGAGTTCTAGCACAAGTTGACATGTAGCAATAGATGATGGACCTAGTATTCATACATGAAGCAGTTCTACCTGACATCCAGAAAAGCACTTGTGAGCACCCAGTGTATCCCCTCTGTTCTGGTCTTTATTACCCTGAATTTAATCCTCAATTCAATCCATTCCCCTATTGGTGTTCCACACTTATTAGAAGGAAGGCAGAGCTGTAGGAAAGAAAAGTCTTTCTATGCAGGTTGGTGCATATGAAAGCCAGAGATAAAACATGTCTCCCTAAATCTCTCTCCATTTTGCTTTTTGAGACAGGTTTGGTTACAGGGACCCAGGGCTGAACTAGACTGATGGTGTGCCCAAGGGACTCTCCTACCTCTATCACTCTAGCGCATTCCTTCATGCCTGGCTTTTCTTTTTTTTGTGAGTGCTGAGCATTCTTACACAACCAGTACTTCACCAACAGCTCCCGTGACATTTTAATTCATAACCTAAGTATATCATGTGATATACAATAGATGCTTAATAAGCGTTTGTCAGGGCAATTAATATATTTGTTAATTATTTTGTCCATGAAATTTTGACTGAGCACCTCCCTATATTCCATCATTCTGAAGACACCAAAATCAAGGTAGGACAAAGCCTGGGAATCGACAAAGTCTTCACTCTGCGCACCCCCTACATCATCGTCTAAGCATCTCCTTCTTCGCTAGCAGCAGGGTGTGTATCAATTTCACATTTACACTTCCTCCCATCTGTTCGATTCATCTGCTGGACAGTCACTCACTGCCACTTCAGAGCAACGGGGAATTCACTCTTCCTTTCATACCCTTCTGGGAAGCCCAGGAAAATTATCTTTGATTGATGTGATTTCTTCCTTGGGTCCTAATGACAAAATTACAGTAAAATCCAGCCTGGCTTTGCACCATACTTAGAGGAAATCTGCTCAGCTTTTGTCTGCCAACCATAGCAAGAATGATTAAGCAGGGTTCTGTGCACACTGGTAGGTGATTGGGGTGGCTTTTTATCACCCTGGTTAGCACAGGAATAAAACTAAAATTCCCACTCATTTCTCCCTTTATTACTTGGGAAAATCTATATGTTAGTCCATTCTGAGACTATCCATATATTACCCCCAAAGATATGGAGTCTGTCTGTGAGAGATAAACACCTTGCAAGCTTAAGAATCATGTATTCTGAATTTAAAGATATAACAAGATGTTTGGTTGGGCAGAGATCTTTGACAGGTGGGATCTTTTATTTTTAAATTCTGTCTATGCCAGACCTGATGGCATAAGCCTGTAATACCAGCTACTCTGGAGGCTAAGGTGAGAAGACTGTTAGTTCAAGAACAGCCTGGGCTACAGAGGAATTCCAAGGTCAATTTGTGTTGTAGACCCAACCTGTATTAGTGAGACGCTGCATAAAAAGCAAGGGCTTAGTGGATAAACTGCTTGCCCATGCAAGAGTGAAGAACATAGTTCCCAGCCTCTGAATGCACATGAGAAGCCAGGCAGGCATGCCAGTTGACTGTAGCCTAGCATTGGAGAAGCAGAGGCAGATGGACTGTGAAACATTGGCTAACTAGACCATCCAGAGTCAGTGATCTCTGGGTTCAGCAAAGACTCTGCCTCAATAAGTCAGTTGAGGAGAATATCTCATGTTAACTTTGAGCCTACATACACACACACACACACACACACACACACACACAGATAAACACATACACACATGCACATATTCTCTATTGATTTATTGAGGCAGTCTTTTGCTATACATATACACACACACATATATATGTGTGTGTGTGTATGTATATACATATATAAGTATATATAATGTGTACATAGTGTGTGTATATACATACTATATGTAGTATGTATGTCTATGTGTATGTGTACATATATATGTGTACATGTGTGTATATCTACAATGTGTGTGCATATACATGCAAATGCACACATGTAAACATACATATAAATGTAATAAAATATTACTTGCTATCAATCATATTCTCTTTCTTCACCCTTCCTCTACATGCAATATTCTGGTCTAAGACCTGGTTTCTGAAGGCTCTAGATTTAAGGTCTAACCCAAACCAACTGGAGAATATTGGTAGTAGTAAGTTATAGACTTTTAGAGGTATCTACAGCACAACTTAATTAGCCAGTGTCTAGTATTAGTCATTTTCTTGATGCTATGACAAAAATCCCTGACAAAAGCAACATAAGGGAGGAAGGGTTTATGGAAGCTCATGTCTGATGGTGCAGCCCATCACAGTGAGGAAGACGTCATGGGAGGAGGAGACTGGTCATACTGTCATTGCAGTCAGGAAGCAAAGGGTGATGAATACTGCAGCTCGGCTTCTCCTGTGTGCGGTCTAGGACCCCTGTGGCGCCATTCACTCAGAGGGGACCTCTTTCCTCAGATAAGCCTCTCTGCAAACACACCCAAAGGCATGCTTCCATGGTGATCCTAAAGCCCTTCAAGTTTACAGTGAGATCCAAACTGTTACATGCTTGGAAGCCTATCTGCTCAGTCTCCTGACCATCTAGAACTCTCTTTGAGATGCATGAAACATTTGCTTCATGCAACTGTACATGCCTACAGTCTATGCTGTTGTGCAAAAATAAAGACCTTTCTTATTGTAAAATAAGAGGTTCTTACATCACTATGGAAAGAAGCATCCAGGGCAGCCATTTCATATGGTAACAGGGTTCAACCATGTTTTTGGAAAAGGAAACACCTTTGTACCTATGTGGGTCTTGTGCCTGCTGCCACAGTCTCTGTGAGTTTATGTCTGCATCAATCTTGTTGTGTCTGAAAGATATTGCTTCCCTGGAGTCATCCACCACCTCAGGCTCTGATAATCTTTCCTCAGCCCAGGGCCTGACTGAGGGAAAGAAGTGGACGCTAAGTCCCATCCCTAATCAAGAAGCTGTTTGCAGCTTGTTCCCTGCTGGGAAAAAGAAAATCAGTTTCTTCAATATTGTCACTGGATAGTGTCAATCACAGTCCAACAGGTCCTATGTCTAAAGTAGCTGGCCAACACTAAATGGACTCCATATCTTTATGTGAGCTTTTTGTTTTCTATTTTGCTTGGTTTGTTTATTTGCTTATTGTTTGGTTTGGGTTTTTGTTGTTGTTTAAGTTCTGCTTGTTTTTCTTTTTTTGTCTTTTTTGAGACTAAGAACTTCAATTTGGGGGGGTAGGGAAGTGGGATGAATTTGGGAGAAGTTTGGGGAAGGAAACGAATATGATCAAAATATATTGTATTGAAAAACTTAAATGAAAAGAAATATGTACAAAATAAATGAAAATATTTTGACAGAACAAAAAGTACCTTTCTATTTCTATCAGTCACTGATCTAATTACAGACTATAATATTATTTAAATTTTTCTCCCTATTGTATTTTTTCCTATTGAAATGCAAATAATTTAAAGAGAAAAAAAGAAAGGGAAATTTCAAAGAAAGCAAACACTAAATGACTGAACACAGACAGCACTGAGCCCTGGATTAAGCTTTTTTTTTTTTATTCCTTGCCATAGCCTATGAGGCCCCGAACATTCCAGTCCCTTCAGGCCTTTTTGACCCATCCTTACTTACGCTCTAACATTTTTCCTATGCTACCTGCATACTCATTGTGATGGTTTGTATATGCTTGGGTCTGGGAGTGACATTATTTGGAGCTGTGGCCTTGTTGGAGTAGCTGTGTCACTGTGGGTGTAGGCCTTAAGACCCTTGTCCTATCTGCCTGGAAGTCAGTCTTCTTTTAGCTGCCTTGGGATGAAAATGTAGAATTCTCAGCTCCTTCTACACTATGCCTGCCTGGATGCTACCATGTTCCTGCCTTGATAATGGCAGACTGAACCTCTGAACCTGTAAGCCAGCCGCAATTAAATGCTGTCCTTATAAGAGTTGCCTTGGTCACCACGGTGTCTGTTCACAGCAGCAAAACCCTAACTAAGACACTAGTCCTGCCCGTTTTCTAGAGTCTGCCAAGCACTTGCAGCCTCAGGACTTCTGCCTTTGCACTTGCTCTTCCCTCTATCAAAAATGCCTTTCTGTAGATAGGTCATGCCCCATTCATTTCCATGCCTCATTTCTCAACATGACATTGCCTCAGAAGTGTGCTCCCTCATCCCACTTAAGCTGCCCATGCCCCCTGGTCTTTCTTCACCATATTGCTCCATTGCATTCCTTTCATAACACATCACTATTTTGTGTACATTGGGGTACATGTGGGGAACAGCAGTGCACTGTGTGCATGTGCATGAAGAGGTCAGAAGTCAACTTTAAGGGTCATCCCTCCAATTCTGACTGCCTTGCATTGAGAAAGGGTCTTTTGTTGTCCTGAGCTCACCAAGTAAAGTGGGCTGGCTGGTCAAAGAGCTCCAGGAGTCCTCCTAGTTCTGGATCCCCAGCACTGGATACAATCACACACTACCACATGAGTTCCAGGAATCAAACTTAGGTCCTCAGGCTTGCACAGCAAGAATTTTACTAACTAAGCCATGTCCCCAGCCAGCACATGACCATTTTAATTGCTTGACCAATTCCCAGTTCCCATGATCATGCAACCAATCTTCATGAAAACAAAGAGATTTTCTGACAAAGTGCTATGAGACCAGAATGCCAGTCCATACCTGCTAACATTGTGGTTTGAGTGGGAAGCATCTTACAGGCTCCTGTTCTGAGTGTTCAATCCTCAGTTGTGGCACTGTGTGGGGATGTTCTAAAGATCTTGGGAGGCAGAACCTAGCAGGAAGAAGTGGGTCAATAGATGTGGGTCTCTGGCCATACGCTGTCCCCACCCCTTCCTGTTGTGCATTCTGCTTCCTGGTCAACCATGATCTGAGCAGCTCCTCCACTACATGATTCTGCCACAATGTTCAAAGAGCCATGGAGACTGCATCCACTCGAACAATGGGCCAAAATAAATCTCCCCTCTCTACTTTGTTCTCTCAGATATTTTTGTTACAGAGAATATAAAACAATCTCTCTCCCATGCTAAGGCAGAAACTAAATAAACTCACAACCCCCTATAACTCCAATTCCAGAGGATTTTGGCAGTAGACACGTGTGTGTGCACACTTGCACATGCAGGCAAACACTCATACACATCACACGCGTGTGTGTGTGTATGTGTGTGTGTGTGTGTGTGTGTGTGAGAGAGAGAGAGAGAGAGAGAGAGAGAGCAAAAATACTTAAAACCCACAAAAGAACAAAAGGAAAGCACAAACGTTGAAAAGGAACTTGTTGAGAACACTCATACCAGCAGGATGAAGTAGGAGATAAGGCAGATGAGGGAGATGAGGGCGATGAGGAAGGAGAACAGAGTGCACATGACTAACAGTCATTGTAAAATCTATGACACTGTCAAACAATAAAACCCTTTTTAGTGTCTACTACACCAGCTCAATACATATTTCTGCAATGAATGAATAGGTGACTCGCCCTCTGGCTCCTCCTACATTGCTACTTGCCCCATTTGCAGATAAGGAAACTGAGGCGATCAATGCTAATATCAGGAAATGCCACAAACCTGCACAGCTAGCCGATGACAGAGACAAGCTTCTGACCACCAAATAGTCTGACGCCAAAGCCTGTGTTCTCACTACTCTCTACTCAATGCTGTGTGGGAAGATGGGAGATTATGTCTTAATCAATTGTTTCCCAACTCCTGCTAATGAGAATTGCCTGAGGAGCTGTGACAGGGAAAGTCTTTTATTAGCACACAGTTGTGAGCATGTCATGCCAGGGATGTGTCTTCCATAGCACAACTGCCACTTTGTCAACGATCAGAATAGAATAGAACGTTAGGGAGCCATCATTCTGCGCTTCTCTGATGCAGCTGTCTCTCTGGGATCCTCTCAATAGATAGGTAAGGTGTAAACAGTGCAGTGGGTGACACAGGCAGCCCTCAGTGGAAGATGGAGGGACCCTATATTTGATATGGGTTGTCTGTTCTCATCCCATATCTTCTTACCAAAGTAACTACACACCCAGCGTAGAGCCATGTGCTACCCCTCTCATCTCTAATTCAAGTTCAAAATGTTCATCATGAAGGATCTATTGAGTATTTATACCTGGGCTACACAAAAGAGGGTCTATCTGTCAGACCATACCTCCCATTTGCTCCTGAACAAAACTAATTGAGATAATTTTTCCTTCCCTGTCAGAAAAGTCCAAACATCCTTGACTGCTGTCCCTCAGAAACATAACAGTTGAAATCTTCAAGGTGACGGTGTTGGGATGTAAACTTCTGAGAGGTGATTGGGTCATAAGTGGGAAGCCCTCATGATGGTATGCATCCTCTCAAAAAATTCCCAGTGTGATTTGTATGTGAAAGGTTTCCCGAAGGCCCCTGTGTTTGAGTATTGTGTCCCAAGCAAGTGCTGCTGTTCGGGGAAGCTGTAGATTCTATGGCACTGTGGCCTGCTAGCAGAAGAGGGTCATAAACAATGGGTCTAGAAGGTGACACCTGCTTCTGGATCCAACATGAACTCATTGCTTCCCGATCCAGGACGACAGAAGAACCCAGGCTGCAAGTTCCCATCACTACAGATCCAGCTGCCATGATGTCCCCACCATGATAGACTATGTCTTCCAGGATCATAAACCCAAATAAGTCCCCCTCCCTTAAGTTGCATCTGCCAAGTGTTTTTGTCACGTCACAGAGAGATGCAACTGATACACCTGGAAAGACCTTCATCCCTCCTGCCAAGTGACATCATAGAGAAAGGATGGCTGTCTGTGCACCAGGAAGGGAACCACAGTCAGACACTGACTCTGCCAGGTCTTTAATATTGGACTTCCAACCTCTACAACCATGAAGCACAAATTGTTTGCAAGCCACACTGTTCGTGGTATTACAGCAATCCTGACAGACTAAACATCAGCCCAATTCCACTTAAGAGGAAATAACCTGTTCATCACCTCACCATATACATGGTACAGAAAACTTCCAAGCAGGAGAAAAAGCTTTACAGTGGTGACCTGATGACAGGAAGGATTTTCAATTCTGATGGGCTACAAAACTGGAAGAGAAAAGTAAATTCAAGTTCAAAGGCAAAATACACACTACCTCCCCATCCGTGGTTTTCCTCAATTTAAGTCTTTTTTTATTAAGACAGTATTAATGTTCTCTGTCTACATGACACTTTCCATCTTTGAACATTAGCTAATTAATTGACTGAAATAGTGTCACGGGAATATTTATCATTTATCCCATTAGCCAGAGAGCCAGGGAACTGCCCACGAAAGCTGTCAAACAGAAACGTGTGTGTGTGTGTGTGTGTGTGTGTGTGTGTGTGTGTGTGTGTGTAAATGAAAATGAACAATAGGAAAAAAACAGAACAGATTTGACTTCCACTGACTGCTATAAAAATTTCCCTCTGGGAGACGTGGAATTTCAATTGCAAAATAATCAGTCTTGGAAATTGTCCTGTCCTCCAGGAGGAGAAAAAATAAGTAGTTTAACAGCAATTGCCCTTCAAAACAATTACTAATTATAATGTCTATAAAGAAAAATACCCTCGGTACCATTACCGCTAATAAAGCCAGGCAAATCTATAAGAAAGAATTAGCTGGTGTGTCTGAGATCTGACTGGAGTGCTCTTGGGAACTGAGCAGAGGGGTATGCGCTCCAGCCAGCTTAGACACCTCTGTCCAGGCTCTGCAGCTTACCACCTGGGGCCAACCACTTAACAAACTGGGAAGTCTCTGCATGAAGTAAGTCAGGGATGATCGAGAGCTGAGGACCTGAGGTTTTTGTCCTGCCCCTCCTCCTTCTCCATCCCACGGCAGCTTTCTCTCTGATCCTTTCCCTGTCTCCTCAAACAGGTGTCACAGACCCTGGGTTCATGCCTCATGGCTTAAATTCCGACAGCCCCACCCCCAAAACACACACTCTCACCACAGTCCTCTAAGAAGCAGGAAGGTGCCTGGCAATGGTTTTCCTGGATCTCTGGGGCTTTGCATCTGTCAGATTCCCATCTGTTGGGAGAAGGATTTGAGATAAAAGAGGAGTTCAGCAAAAAGGAGGTAAAAGACTCCTCCTGCTTCCTACAAAACACAAACCATGCTAGCCCTAGAGCTCAGCTACAGACAGCAGAGGCCAGGACAACAGTGAGCAGCTGAAAGGAACTCCTGACTGGGTGTAGAGTGACCACCTCTCCTGTGACAGGAGGAATGCTTGCTACCACAAGTCAGGAAGCTTATGGCTGCAGATTCTGGTGACCCATAGGAGTTTATCTTAGGCCATTCTCCCTTCTTAAAACGGTTCTGAATTCAAGACTCATGGGAAAGTACCTGTCATGGCTAGCTTTCCTTAACAGGATCTGGAACTGTCCCAGAGTCAGGCCTCAGGGCATGACCATGGGGGTTGTATTCACGTAGGTGTGGATGGGACTGTCCTCTAGGATCGTGGATTAAGTAAAGTTCGAGCTAAGCACCTGAATGCATGAATATCTCTCTCTCTCTCTCTCTCTCTCTCTCTCTCTCTCTCTCTCTCTCTCTCTCTCTCTCTCTCTCTGCTTCTCAATTACTGATGCAGCAACATAATTAGCAAGCTCCTCCCTCCCACATCCCCCCTCCGTGATCAACCGTACCTTGACCTATGAGCCACAGTGAGCCCTCTCTTCCTTGAATAGTTGATTTAGTTCAGTTTGTTTTGGTTTGATGTTTGGGGGATAATTTATCACTACAACAGAAAAAAAAAGAAGATACTATAGCATCTAAATTGCAGACCCCAAGTCATAGTCAGAATCATAGCTCCAAAGGAATCTAGAAAAAAGATTTTAACAAAATAGCAGTTGTCGAGGGCTGGAATGGAAGAAAAAAAAAATAGGGAGTGTGCCTTTCCGCAGTGAGTACTTCCCACACGTGCAGAATTATCAAGAGCATTGGATGGCTGGTTCTCAATAAACACTAATTTCCTTTCTGTTTCCTAAAACTTTTAACAGTCATGTCATCCTAATGTGTGTCCAACCCACAGTCTGCAGACAGCATGCCACAGAGAGTAGCTTTGAATACAGGTGTACACAAAATCAGAAACTTAAAACAGTATGAGAGTTTTCATACACACACACACACACACACACACACACACACACACACACATGCACACATGCATGCACGCACGCAGGCAGGCACACACTCACTTCTGTTTTATGTGACTGAGGGTTTTGTCCGGATCCCTTGGAACTGGAGTTGCAGATGGCTGTGAACTGCTGTGCAAGTGCTGGGAATAACAGGTTCCTGGCAAGAGCAGGAACCAGTTTTAGCTGCTAAGCCATCTCTCCAGATGTGATGTTTTGTTTGTATTTCTTTTGTTTTTCTTTCTTTCTAAGACTTTTTTTGTAACTTTATTTCACAATTCTCAACCATGAACTGGCAGATGGCAGTGCCATACCCAAATGTTAAAAGGCTCCCAGCAGAAGCAAAGGAAGAAGCAAAGACTAGGTCTTCCTAATCTACCTGTTGAGTGAGTATCTTCCGTTCAGAATCTCACGGAGCACCAGAGCTATCCTCATTAAAGCCATCTCTGCCCTCACAGGAAGAATGGACCGTTTTAAACAGAGCCTTCACAGTTTTCACTTTGTAAACAATCTTTTCATAAAGTCCTCCCTCCACAGTGTTGTTTCCCTATCGATTTAACCACCATTTATTGGCTTATGTTGCCAGTTATGTGACTCTTCAAAAATTAAGCAGTCTAGACAGGAAAATTGTACAAAAGTTATAAGACTGCAAGTTCTGGTGAAAAAGGGAAGACACAGGATGTCCTGAGGCTTGAGGCTGTTCCTGTGCTGAGAGCAGGGTAAGCCACACCTCCAAACCCACCCATGCCCCACCCCTTCCCCATCATCCCATCCTACCCCTGTCCCAATCCCCACCCCCACCCCTGCCCCACCACCCCACTCCACCCTTTCCCTACCATCCTACCCCAACACCACCCCACTCTACCTCCACACTGCTACCCAAGGAAAATGTCACAAGAATTGGAATGGGTCCTAGTCCAACTGCTAACATTATTCCCCCACTGAAACCTCTCTGTAGTTCACATTGCTCTCAGCACTGCTGTTAGGCCTCACATGCAGCATTCAACCAATTCCTAAC